>NC_134531.1:30190227-30498863 GCF_050624435.1 Tenrec ecaudatus | reverse complement strand
CAAGACTTTGCTTTTTCTATCTTCCCTGATTCCATAGTCGTCCACCATGTAGGTTTATGTTTATTAGCCTCAAATGCCTTCCGGTGTGTAAATGAAGCTTGTCTATGAGGCAGATGCCTGCTTCTGGCAGAAAGGGACACATCGTGTACCCACACTGTAGCCGAGGTCTGGGTGAGGCCTGAGGCAGGGGCGGGGCTGGGCAGTGTTCTGGGTGGTGGGAGCTGGTGAGGGGTTCCAGTACTCTCCTTTCTTTTGTCCATCCAGCCCTCATTACCAAACAATACACAGCTCCTTAATTGGGGTGAGGGAAGGGGTTCTTTCTCACTTAAAATTTAATTTGCATTGCTAAAACCAATCCATCATTCTTACAAAAAGGGGGCTATGACATTTCAAACACATGAATTGTTTCCCATATTTAAGCGTTAAAGAGGGTATTGCAGTGTTTTCTATAATGGGGAAAAAATCTGCATGTAGTCAAATATCTGAGAAGAAGACCGGTTAAATTAATTGTGAGGCAAAAATAACAACTTCTAAATTATCAAGGGTTCCTGAGGGAGGGAGAAAGGGAGGGAGGGAGGGTGGGGAGTAGGAAAAATGAGGTGATATCAGGGCTCAAGTAAAAAGAAAATGTGTTGAGAATGATGATGGCAACCTATGTACAAATGTCCTTGAAATAAACGGATGGATGGATTGTGATAAGAGTTGCAAAAGCCCCAAATAAAATGATTTTTATAAATGAATTATGAGATCACACCTTCAGCTGTTCCGCATCCTCCTGACCTGACTTCTGCCCTCTCCTCGCTCCACGCGAACCCCACCTCCTCCTGCGCCACTGGTGGCTCCTGGGTCTGCTCTGGCCCTGCTGGTGCACATCCCGCACAATCCTGCCGCCCTGTGGACTGTGCCAAGTGTGCCCAGGGTTGCATCTGCAAAGGGGCATCGGACAAGCGCACCTGCTGTGCCTGACGGGAGAGCCTTGCCCGGATATGCCTAGAGCAACGTGTCCAAAGCCAGAGATTCTCCCTCAAATGACGCTCACTTCTTTGCTATCTCCTTTTCTCTGCAATGTATGAATTATAATAAAGTGGAATGACTTTAAAAATGAAATATGAGGTACCCACTGGCTGGAATAGCATGCACTCATTAACACACACACGCACACACACACACACACACAGAAGATGCAGGTCTGGTGCTGCTATGTGGCGGGGAAAGCAGGAGGCGGAACTGTCCGTGGAGCATGGTACAACACGTTCCATTTACCAGTTCCCCTTGCTGTTGTTGTTCATGGTCCTTAGGTCACCCCTGATGCTTGTGACCCCACGCACAATGGGACTGACTTATTGTGATCCATGCGGTTTCCACTGACTGAATTTGGTGAAGAGATCACCAGGCCTTGCTGCCTAGCCCTTCCCCATCTGGAAGCTGCCCTGAAATGCATCCGACCTCTCAGCACCCACCAGCCTCCGCTGCACTGGCTGAGTCACACGCACGGTGACATGTTACCCCTGGACCCCCTGCCCTCCACATACACACACCCACAAGACTGGAAGGGAAGGACTTGGAAATGAGTGGCAATAATCTATCTTGGGATATGTGTCTGCATGTCTTTCTTTTCCAACGTGGGCACAGCTACACAGAGAGTGCTGAAAACTAAAGTTGAAAATTACCTCTTTTTAGGAAAAAAACCCACAAAAACCATTTTTATTGGCGGTGGTGTGCAGGTGGACAGGGCAGAGGCTCAGTCTTCCATCAACAGTTCACACCCAGGTTCTCCGCCATGACCATCCCTCAATGCTCACTTCCTTCCCTGTCCTAACCCTTTCCAACTCTGTCCTTGGGTAAGGGCTGCCTTTGGGGCTCACGTGGCTGGCTGTCAGAGGGGTGCATCCTTCACTGGTGTTACTGTTTCTATGAAAAACAATCAAACACACCACTGTCGAGTGGATTCAGACTCGTGGCAAACCTATAGGACAGGGGAGGACTGCCCTGTGGGTTTCTGAAACTGTAACTCTTTACAGGAGTAGAAAGCCTCGTTTTTCCCCTGAGGAGCGACTCGTGGTTTCAAACTGCTGACTTGGGGGTTAGCAGCCCCATAGAGCCACTAGGCCATGAGGGCTCCTATTGTTTCCCCCATAGACCCGGCTTTTGTTTGGCTGCAAACTGAGCCACTGGGTTGAGTTCGGTTCAAGACCTGAAGGGTGGCTAAGGGTCAGAGTCCTGGGGCTTTCCACCCAAGGAAAGGAGGACTTCTCCTAGACGATGGACACGGTGGCCGCAACACTGCGTTCAAGCACAGGCAGCACTGTGAGGTCGGCGCAGGCCTGGGCAGGGCTGCGCTCTGTTAACAGCAGCAAGTTCATTTTAGGAGCCGGTCTGGGGAACATGTAGGGTCAGGTCCTTGTCCCCGTCTAGTCCCGGGCCTGAGTGCTCAGACTGAACTCCTTGACATAGTAAGGGTTGCATTTCCTATAAAGCACCCTGTCATTTGGGCTTTCCCCAAAATCCAGTGGTTATTCTGCAGGATCACGGCAAAGCTTCCCTGGCTATCACACCCATTCTGGGTCCTTCCCACTCGGAGGCGCCAGAGTCCCCACCTGGCCAGCCCCCGGCCTGGTGGACAGGGCCCCCTGCCCAGTAAGAGCAGGGAGGGGGCGGCCACGCTCCTGGCTCCTCCAGCGGCCCCAGCTGACTGAGGAGGGAATTCAAAACCTAAAACCTCCCACCTCATCCCTCCAGCCAACATCCCTGTTGTTATTTTTACCAAGGCATAAAACTTGCATGTCTATTAAAAACTCATGTCTCTCATTTCAAAGCACAGTTAGCAACAGTCGCTGATATTCGGTCAACACACCACCAGCCAGGGCAGCAAACTCATTCAGCTCCAAGTCCCAAATCCTCCGTCTGTTATTTTGAGACGGGAAACACAGGATCTCTGGCTGGAACGGATTCCCAGACGATCTCCGGAGCCTTCTCTCGGGCATCTTCGTCAGCCCTTCCCACCGGCTTCACAACACGAAGCTTCGCCTTCCTGCCCATTTTGCGAAGAGAAGTTATGCAGCTCAGTTGAGTCGACTTGTTTATTTTAAAGGAGGTGAGCAGGGGAGGGCGGGGCAAGCAGAAGCGAATGGCGGTGATGCTGGAAGCTGTGGCCCTGGCATTTATTTCCAAGCCAGCAGGGTCACCCATGGTCAGCGGGGTTTCCACATTCCAATGGGCTAGGAAGAAAGGCCTCGCGATTCTGCAAAGTAGCCAATGGAAACCTGGGGTCTCAGCAGAATATTGTCCCATACGGCATGGCCGGCTGAGCCTCTGGGCTTGGGGGGCAGCACCAACACTCCGTTCTAGGTTCGAGGGGTGGCCAGCCCTCCTTGGGCTCCCCCAGCGTCCAGCTACATCACTACCATCTCCATGTTCCCTCGGGCTCCTTCCCCGTGGGTCTCTCCCGTCTAGTAAAGACATCAGTCACATTGGCCCAGGGCCCACTCCCCTCCGGGATGACCTCATGATGATTCGGCCAAGCACATCTGCAAAGATGCTATTTCCAAATAAGGTCCCATCCACAGAGACTGGGGGTCAGGACGTCAACACCCCTCTTCGTATTTCTTTCAATTCCGTTCATTCTGTCAACAACTCTTTTCGATGGACACATCCGATTCCTCCTCCGGACAGCAGGGCTCACAGGGCGGCTCCCTCAAGGGCTGCTGTGCAGTGCATTCGTGACAAAGCCCTCGGCGTAGCACCTGCCAGAGAGTGAGGCCCTGGGGGCAGGGGCTGGAGGGGAAGGGGGGCTAGTGGTTACCATCGGTTCCCCAACTGAAGGTCATCTCACCCTCAGTGTTTCTGCAGGAAGCCCTATCGATCTGCTTCTGCAAAGACTGTTGATGGTCGTGGTCGTGGTTGTGTGCCAAGAACAGGCTATGGTGCACACCTCTGCTCTGACCCGTGAGGTTGCCAAGAGTTGGTATCAGCTCGAGATGCCAGAGGCTGGACCAAGACTGCTCAGGGCTCCCTTCCCTCTCCACCTGGTCTTGCGACGACAAAGCACACGTGACGAGCAGAGAAAGGAGTGTGTACTGGAGTGGGGGCAGGGGGACAGTCAGCCCCCAAACGATGGAGAATCGACTGCGTATGTGGAAGAGGGGGGGTTAGATGTCACCTAGGAATACAGACCGTGCTACTGCTTGGAGCCAGCTCTCTGCACACAGAGGACCACGCATACCAACGCCTCCTCGCCCCTCCTGACTCCCTCGGAGCCGAGGGGAAAAGCGGGCGGGACCTCCGGAGCCGGCATTTCAGACTCTGGGTCAAGAACCGGAAAGCTGGCTAATTAACGTGCGGACAGGAAACCGTTCTCATGAGTCCGTGCTGCGCATCTTCTCATCATTAGAAAAACATCTGCTCGCCATCCCCATGGTTTCCAAGTGCGAGCGAGTGTGGGAGCGGCGTCCAGATGCAGGGGGGCGGGGAGGGGGGATGGCAAAGCTGCCCGGTGCCCATGTGCATGCAGTGGGGAGATTTGGGGGAGAGCAGCACAGGTACTGGGTGGTCTACCTGATGGAGGAAGAGGGCCTTCATGTCAGGTCTTCAGGAGGCGTGGAGCCCCGTGTGCTTATCCAGAAGTCTGCTGCAGGATCCAGACCAAGACCAAGAAGAAAGGCCTAGCGACCCACTTCCGAACGTTCGACCATGGGACAGAACAGTATCGGATGCGGTGCTGGGCGATGAGCCACTTTGCAATATCCACAATAACTGGTCCCAAAAGATGGCACAGGCCAGACCCTGCTATCCACCAGGCCTCTGTGTGGCAGGACCAACTCAATAGCAACTGGCAACACTGAGCTGTCTGATGGGGCAGGAGAGATCTCTCACCCAGGGCTCCGTGGAGCTCCCGTTCCAAATCAAAGCTGCTTTCGGCCGAAGGGCAATGTTGATGGACTAGCTATGCACTATCGGGACTAGACACCTGCCCCATACCCAAGCCTGGGGACTGGGGTCTCGGGTGGCTGACAGCACTCACAGCTGAAGCACACCTGTCCCCCTGAGACACATCCTCATTCCACTGGTGCTCAAAGTTGGTCCCACTGGCGTCCCCTTGGAAGATGGGGTCCCCATGATGAAGCTCGCCTGGTCCCCTAACACCTCAAGAACACTCCCTCCCTGTGTCCCACCAGTCTTGGCTCACCAGCCTCTCCAATCTGCGAGGGGCTGCGGGGTGGGGGGGGGGGGAGCTTTGAGTTCCAAAGCCAAGGCCCATGCCAGCTGTGGTTCATTCACTTGATTCCCAGCCAGTGGCCCCACATGGGAGGAAGGGAGGAACGGTGCTCCTTGGGGATTTTTCAATGGCTGGTTTTTCAATAGCCTTTCTCCCGAGGTGTTGCTGGGTGGATTTAGATGGGCAGCCTGCCCGTCGGCAGCCCGGGGCTTCACCACTGGTGCCCCCGGGGCAGGTCTGGGAAACCAGCAGGAGCTGGGCACCCTAGAATGCGCCCTCCTTCCCGTGGCTCAGAAACCGCCTTCACCTTTCCCACCAAGAGACTAACATTTAACAGCTGAACCTTTTTTTTTGGCCTTAGCTTCCCCATCTGTGAAATGGGAATAAAAACTCCCTTCCCACTGAGATTAGCAGGGGATGTGGTCACTCTGGGCCCGAGGGAGGAGTCAGGGAGAGCAGACGAAAGGACACCTGCAGGCTGTGGGCAGGAGTTCAGGAAGAAGGAGTGTGGGGAGGGGGCGTGTAAGGGCCTCACAGGCATTTACAACCACCAGGAGCCACCTGTCTGTCCCGCAGGCACCTGAAGCTCATGTATTTCTAGCCTGTCCAATCCCTTCCAAGTTAGACCTCCTCCTCTCACACCTTCCTCCCAACTTCCTCTGCCAGAAGGTCCCACAGTCCACCTGCATCCCCAGCTGGAAAACCAATACTGGTTCTGCTTCCTCCCTCCCTTTCGCCCTCTGGGAAGGCACCCGCCACCCCCATTCCATGGAACCTTCCCCCGAAATCTCAGTCTTGTCCCCCTCAACCTATTCCCTCTGCCCACCTGGCTGCCATCTACATACAACCAAACGCCGAGTTGCTGAAATAACTTCCTCGTTCCTGTTGCCCCGTCTCCCAGCCACCCTCCTCTCAGAAGCCAAGTGTGGTCTTTCTAGAAGACCCCTTCCATCCCTTCAATCCTTCCACAGTCCCCTGAGCTTCAGAGATCACACGGAGACTCTTGTTTATCACGCAGCCTCCTTGCTGACCTGCTGCCTCTGATCTCTCACGACACAGGGCACCACCTGCGGCTTCCCGTCCACCTCTGCATGGCTCCCAATCCAGCTCCATTCTGCTTCCTGGGAAAGCCACCCCTCCCCCTCACCTCACCCTCTTAAGCGGGTTTTGAATTCAGACGCTGCCTTTCTTCCCACCTTCTGCCACGGCCCCTATCACAAGGCCCAAGAAAAGAAACTCACTACTAGAAAGCTGATTCTAACTCCAAGCAACCCTATAGGACAGGGTAGCACGATTCCTGAGAGATTCCAAGACGGTAACTGTTTACGAGAGTAAAAAGCCACGTTTTTCTTCCTCAGAGCCGGTGGTGGTTTTGAACTGCTGACCTTGTGGTGAGCAGGCCAACACATAACACTACATCAGCATTCCTTATTACAAGGTAACCTGAAGTGACTTACCTGGCATTCTCCATTACCAGACTAGAAACCTCTCAAGCAGAGATGTATTTTCCACACCCTCCTCTCTAAGGCAGCTTCCAAAAGTTTCACAGCCATTGAGTCAGTTTGGACTCATGGCAACCCTACAGGACAGAGTAGAACTGCCCCTGTGGAGTTCCAAGACTGTAACTGTTTGCAGGAGTAGAGAGCCTCATCTTGCTCCATCAGAGCAGCTGCTGGTTTTAAACTGCTGACCTTGCCGTTAGCAGCCCACCACATAATCCCTATGCCCGAAAGGAAGTTTAGAGCCTATTATAACCACCATAAAACCCATGGTGACTCCGTAGGTTACAGAAAGGAACTGAGCTCCACATGGGTTTTCTTGTCTGTCATCTTTACAGAAACAGATCACTAGACCTGGCACTCTTAGGCGGGTTTGAACTGCCAGCCTTTCCGTTGGTCGCGAGAGCAAACCGTTAGTGTCACCAGGAGCCTGTGAACCAAATAGTACCATTAAAAATATTTATACATGTGACCCTTAAGCAACATAGCGGCTAAGGGTACCTGCCCCACTACATTTGAAGATTTGGGGTATAAATTTTGACTCCCTCAAAATATAACCGCTAACTGTCTACTGGATTGGAAATCTTACAGATAACATAAACAGCTAGCTAATAGAGATTTTGTATATCGTAGGTATCATATCCTGCGCCCACATAATAGCTCTCAATATGAGATAAAAAGGTATTTTGCACTCCTGCAGAAAGTTTCCAGGCCTGCTAGTGTAGCTAGTGTGGACTGAAGAAGAGCAGGCGTGTTTGACTTGCAGTACGAATATCGACAGGACCAGGCACTGCCAAAAGAACAAACAAACCGCCTCGGAAGAAGTACAGCCAGTATGCTCCTGAGAGGCAAGGACGGCGAGACTTTGGGTGTGAGACGTATCAAAGGTCTCACATACTTTCTATCTGTGGTCAGGAGAGACCAGTCCCTGGAGAAGGACATCTCTTGGTGAAGTAGAGGGGCAGTGAAAAAGTGGAAGGCCCTCCAGGGGATGGGTTGCCACGGTGACTGCTACCAGGTGATCGCACATAAGAGCAATTTTGTGGATGGTGCAGGACCGGGAGATGTTTTGCCCTGTTGTATATGGTTGGGGGTGGGGGTGGGGGTGATGGAGGGGCGGTTGCTATGAGTCAGAACCGACCTGTCGGCATCAAACAACAACCAGGGGAGTTGTGACAAGGCTTCCTGGATTCCCCTCTGCTTCACAGTGATCCTCACACGGGATTCGTTTATCGTGACATGAAGGGCAAGGGCAGCTCCAGACCTCAATTGACAGAACATACCGAGCGGTCAGACACCTTCTCGGAATGTCAGCACTTTCTTCCGCTTCCTGGGAGCATTGCCAGCATCACAAGGGGCACACGTCCTATGCGTCCACAGCGTTATTCAGGGTGGACAGGAACATCGCACTGGGAAACCACGATGGAAGGAAGCCGTGAGGCCCGCGAGAGACCATGCTTTACTGCAGAGGGTCATCTACTGGAGAGAGCAAGTGCTCCTGTGAAGGGGATTACTGTCACACGGCAGTGAAACAAACAAACAAATAGATTATTTGTGTAAAAGAACCCGTGTAGTTCAAACCCGTCCTAACGATCAACTGTAAGCTGAACTACATTTGCAAATGTATTTGTTGAGTGAATACACCAAAGTCAGTAGTAATGCCAAACCCCCAACCAAAAAGGATGTTCTAGAGTCCAGCCTCCTCCACTGCCCACTGCTGAGAACACAGAACCACTTCAAGCCAAGATAGGGCCTCCCTCGACCCTCCCAGCCCCACTGCCAAAAAAAAAAGGCAGGAGGAAGTTTGGGGTAACAAATCAGACACATGACCCTCGCCCCAATCTATGGGGCTTCCTGAGTCTGGCTTTCCTCACCTGCAATATGGGAACCACAGCCCGTGTCACTAAGTGGGTGTATGGAGTAAGTAAAACTCTAGCCCTTGCCAAGCGGTGCAGGTTCCCGCCAGCCCCTTGCTTTCATTCTGTTACCAAAACAGAGTCTGAACCAAATGAAATCTGTGACCACAACCCCAGGCGGCTCCGGCTGGATGTCGTTGACATTCAAGAAATGTGGATGGGGCCAAGGACCGGCCTCACCAGACCACAACCAGACAGCCCAACCAGCCTCAGTGGTCACCAGGCCCCGGGCCTGGTGGGTCTTGGTCTGTCTAGTTCACAGGCAGTGGGTTTCTCTCCAACACCCCCCTTGGAAGAGGCCCACATTCTGTTAAGTAGAGGGTTCATGAAAGATAGGAAGGCCCTCAACCAGAGAGATTGACCCCGTGGCTGCAACCGTGGGCTCAGGCACAGCAAGGTCAGTGAGGACGGCACAGGACTGGGCGGTGTTTTGTCTGGCTGTACACGGGGTCACTGTGGGTCAGAACCAACTCAAGGGCACCTGCCAAGGACATCGTTTCTACAAGGAGACAAGAAAATTCAAAGGAAGCATGTGGACAACGTAAGAATGACCATAACTGGGGGCAAGATCAAATAAAAAAACCCCTCTGCCATCTAGTCGATGCTGGCTCATAGAGACGCTATAGGACAGGGTAGAACAGCCCCTGTGCGTTTTCAAGGTTGTAACAATCTATGGGAATAGAATGTCCCGTCTTCCATCTGAGGAGCAGCTGGAGGTTTTGAACTACCGACCTTGAGGATCGTAGCCACCACACTGCCAGGGCTCTTTAGGGGGATAAGACTTGTTTTCATCATGTTGCTATCTCGATCTATTTCCCAAACTCTCCACGGGGAGTGCACGGTTCTTTCATTGTCTGAAGGCATGGGCACTGCCCACGTTCTGTTGACTGAAGGGCCGGTGTGCCTGGTTTGTCTCGGCTGGGAGTGGGTCACCTCATCCCTGCAGAAACTGGGAGCAGGAGTTCAGATGTCTGAGGTCCGGGGGCGAAGGGGTCTGTGATGGGAGGAGCCTGGGATGCTGAGGCCATGGAACAGAAGCACACGACTGTGAGAGCTGAACTGAGTGAAAACCTCTCCTGCACACTCACTCACTGGGCCGCAGTCAGCGTGCCCAGAGGTCAGTGCCCATGTCGGAGGGCAGGTGGAGAGGGGAACGGGGTTGGAGCAGAAGGACGTCTCGGTGAAGCCGTAGGAGCGCTTCCGAGGGAAGTGTAGCCCCTGTGAGAAGAACGAAGTGATCGCCTGGTGACAACCTGCCAAAGCCCTGGGGTCTCTTAGGAAGGGTCTTTGGGCCCAGATATGAAGAGCCGTGGACAATTTCTTTGCTTAGTAAACCCCTCCTTCCTATTCCATGATGGATGGATGATCCACCCATCTATCTATCCATCCATCTAGACGGCCACCTCTGGGGGCCAGGAACTGCACCTTTGAAAGTCGTATCGCCCACTCGTCCCATGAGCACCAGCGCTCAGGGGAAGGGTGTAAGGAAGACTAGAGGATGGGTGTCTGTCATGCTCGGTGGGGGTGCAAGCGAAGGGGCGCTGTGGCAGGCTGGATTCTATTCAGAGACCGTGGTGACCGAGAAGAGATGGATAAAAAGGGATATGACAGACTGGCCGGGAAGGGGAACCTTGGGGACGAGAACCAAAAGATGCCTCAAGTACACTGGTGAGATGCTGCAGGGTGGGGTTGTGATATTCAGGTTGTGTGTCAGTGTGGCTGGGCAGTTAGTTCTTCTCTGGCTGGGCGGTGATGATGCGGTCAGCCCCCACAATGAGACCGGCAGCTGGCAGGGGGTGCCTCAGCAGTGGGCTTGGCTCAAACACACGAGCTGGATGTTTGGGCCAAGCTTCTTGGTCCATCGGGATCCTGTCTAGGTCGTTTGGCCTAAAAGTGGTGGCCTGCTGTACTGCCTGCCATTTTACCTGCTGGCCTCCAGTTTCTCAGCCCCTGTAGCTAAGTGAGCTAGAAGTCTCCAATGTGTGTTTAATCCAAGGCTTTGAGGCTTGCTAGATTCTACACCGGCCTGTGCCACTGCCTTGAAACACACACACACACACACACCTTGTTTTGCTAATCCCAAGACAAATCAAACTCACTGCCAGGGAGTCCATTCAGACTTATAACTGTAGTTCTTTACAGGAGTAGAAAGCCCCATCTTTCCCCCTCCAGGCAGGTGGTGGGTGGTTTCAAACTCCAGGCCTTGCAGTTAGCAGTCCAATACTTAGCCACTACATCACCAAGCCTCCTCTTGCTAAGACAGTCATGTATAATAAAATTATTGCCTTTATCTCTCCCCCACTCACTGGTCAAAAATACACCTTTCACCAAATGCTTTCAAGGTACAGCAGGGTCCAAGGAAGTGCTGGGTCGGTTCTCCAGGTGGGATGCAGGTGAGATTAGGGGCTGCCCAGGGAGACCCAGCCAGATGCGCCTATTAGCTGCAGCCATGCCAGGCCCCTCGGGGCAGTCACCTGGCAGCCCCAGGCACCACACAGTCAGACCGTGGTGATCCACGGGTTCTTCCTTGGTGGGTTTTCAGAAGGACAACAACGTCTTAGTCCGGAGGTTCCGCTGAATCCTGTTCCAAATCATACCATCTCACCAGCCTCACTGAGAGACGAGGTGCACGTGTCGGGCATCAAACCCTGGTCTCCGAATGCAAGGCGAGAATCCCACCACTGAGTCACCAGTGAGCGCCCCTCCACTTCACTTCGCCACCCAAGTAAGAAGATGCCATCTCTTTGACCAGTGTTTACGTGAATTAAATGTCATTTAATACCAAAAAAAAAAAGAAGATGCTATCTTTGCTCTTCAAGCTTCTGGACTGGTGAAAGGGGCTCGTTGAAAATACGTAAGTATCTAAAATGAGAGGCGCCTGAAAGGGGGTTGCCAGTGCCCCAGACGCATAATCTAGGGCAGTGGGTTCTCAACCTGTGGGTCTCGCCCCTTTGGGGGTCAAACGACCCTTTCACAGGGGTCGCCCGATTCATAGCAGTAGCAAAATGACAGTTTAAGAAGTAGCAACGAAAATAATTTTATGGTTGGGGGGTCACCACACATGAGGAACTGTATTAAAAGGTACCTTTTAATCTGTATGCCGGGCTGGGAGGGACGAGCGCACAAAGAGGCAGGCCTGGCCGTGAAGGTTCAGTGCAGAGCCAGACTCTGTCTTGATTTCAAAGCTTGGAACTTCCTTGAACTTTATTTAAACATGCTTCCATGTTTAAACTGCTGTGGTACAGTATACGAGTCTTGGTTACTGAGCTTCTCCTGCTTCCAGGAAGGGAGGGCCCAACGCAGCCAGCGAAGACAGCCTGCGAACCCCGCGTTCAAGGGGGGCCCGTAAAGGAGGAATGGAACTGGACATAGCAAAAGTAAAAGGCAGTCCAGGCGGAAGGGGCAGCCTGTCCCGTGCAGGGGCATGGAGCAGCCTGTGTGCCTGAGGGGAAGGTGACCAGCAGACACGAGGGCTGGTCCACATCGATGGCTCTTCAGGCGGGGTTCCAGCTCATACACACCCCAAGTGTGTCCCCAACAAGGCATGCTGGACCGCGCTTCCGTGATCAGCAGGTGGCTGCAGACGAGTTCTCTCAGTCATGGACTTGTCTTCATCTTGTTACGGGGCCTTCAAAAAATACGGCGGAATCAACACAATGAGTGCCTCTGCTGGGCCAGTCAGTTCAAGTCACAGAAGTCAGCTCGGATGGTTTGGAGACTTGTTTAGGGGAGGCGAGGCTCACAAAGGGGTAAACTTGATAGATTGTCCTAATGGAGGTGGGCATGCAAGGGCATATTTTGAAGAAGGTTTCGCTGCACCATTCAATGCACTGCCAGGATGAGGAAAAGGCTGGGGAACGTCCTGGTCACCACCAAGCGCGTGCTCCTGATTCAAGGAGCTGGGCTGTCCTATAAGAATGTCTTTGGGAACCTGCCGCCATCCTCCCTAGAGCCCTGATCTGGTCCCTGAGGGTTATTTTTGTTCCTGAAATTCAAAGAACGTAAATAAACACGGATCGAGACTCCTGAGTGCCTCCTCTCAGGTGACCAATCCGCTGCTGTGATGTGTAAATCGGAGGGCGGCATCCCTGGGCGTGGGGGGGAGGCGATTAGAGAACTGGAAACACTGCCTTCAGAAGTCTGTAGACTGAGATGGCAGACTTGTGAAGAATCAAGAGCTTCCAATGTTGGTATTCTCCTTGAATCAAGGCTCGGCGGGTTGTGCAGCTCTTGCTGATGAAGCGCGAGGGCAGCATCCTGCAGTCCACATTACAACTCTGTGCAAAGAAAGCCCAAATCCTCCCACCGGAGCAGCAGGCAGCACGCTGATAAGCAGAAAAGACGGAGTTGTCAGGGATTCCATCGTGCTCGTGTCCGCATCCAATCCCCCGAAGCAGCAGCCAAGACATCAAATGCTGAATTGCATTGGGGAAATCTGCTGCAGGAGCAAGGAAGGGTACACCCGGAGCATGCAAGCGTACCTAAGCAAAGCCAGGGTGCTCTCCACTGCTTGATGTGCATGCGAAGCTGGACAATGACTAAGACTGAAGAGAGGGGGCACTGGAGTGAGGGTGTGCCAAAGACCACTGAAATGACAACGGACTGTCAGAAGAACAAACAAGTCTATCTCGGAACAAGTACAGACAGGATGCTCCTTGGAATCGAGGATGGGAAGACTTTGCCTCGTGTGCTTTGGACCAGGCCACTGTGCTTGGTAAAACAGAACTCAACCCACTGCCATCGAGTCAATGCCGACTCATAGTGAGCCCAGAGCCCAGGGCAGAACTTCTCCTGTGCATTTCAAAGACTGTATCTCTTTACAGGTGGAGAAAGCCCGGTCTTTCTCCAGTGGAGCAGCTGGTGGTTTCAAACTGCTGAACGCATGATTAACAGTCCAATGCGTGTCCACTACGCCACCAGGGTTCCTTCTGGTAAACCAGGGCTCAAATAAAACAACAGTGAGAGCAGTGTTTGCTTCCGGTCTCCAGAGGGCTGCTATGACTCAGGACCAATTAGAAGGCCCCTCACAACAATAGCAATTGTTTTGTAGCCACCTTTGACTTACAAGCACCCTGTATTACAGGGGCGCCCAGACCAGAGCATCTCTGAGGCCTGGCATGTTGGACCAGGCAGGCACTGATTCATTCAGCATGTACGCAGTACTCCCTACATGCCACATGGGCTGGGTTCAAAACTGAAGGGAGAACAGGCAGCGGAGGCCGCCTCTGCCCCCAGGGAGCTCCTGGCAAGCCAGGGACTGTTTCTGGCTGTGCACATTCTATCGGCCTGATTTTCATTTCTGACACTCTAAATGCTACCATCATTACAAAAACCTTCTCTATAAGGTGCCCACATTCTAGCGTTGCCTTTCAAAGCAGTCTTCGGGGCCTGGCAGTTATAGACAGGGTGATGCCCAGTTGCAAACAGGCCTTCCCAAGCCAGGTGCAGCCACTCCCCTGGAGCAGCAGGCTGGCATCAACCTCTCGTCCATAAGGGGCAGGTGACGAATTTTAAGTTCAGAGTCTTGAAGTGATTTCCTGACTCCGGAAATGGGACTGGAATCCAGTCTCCCCACTCCTGGGTCTCTGAGCCCCACTGCCTCCTCGTTGCTTTGCAGATGGGTGTGGTAGTTATATAATCTGGTATCAGTTTGGGACTCCAGAGGATTGAGTGAAGAGGTGGAATCTAGTCTGTCAATCGGGTCACAGCCAAAGAGGCCTCTGTGAGCATGGTCTTCCCCTGAGGATTCTGGGAAAACTCTGGGATTTCCTCCTAATAGGCAGGAGAGACGCTCACTACTTCACTCCCTTGGAGACACAAAGTTGACTCCCTGAGGAGAAGCCCCATGGACCTACCCTGATGTAGCCAGAGTCATGGACCTGGAGAAGCCATGTGGAGACCCCTGCCAGCATGAGATGCTAACGATGCCATTGGATCCAAAGACCTTCTATCCCGGGCCTGTGATCATCCTGCATTCAACATCATTGCATGTGTTTCGCCGGTCTGAAGAGGGCTTTATAGATTGGTATCGGACATATGGGCTAATAACAAACATCTGGGCTTGGACTGGACTGGGTTGAGATGCTTTCTTAATGTAAAATTACCCTTTATATAAAACTCTTTCTTATGCACATATGGGTCTCTATGGATTAGTTTCTCTAGTCTACCCAGACTAAGTCAGTGGGCCCCAGTGTGCATCCCCCATTCCATCCAGACCTTGGCTAAGAACGCGCCAAGCCACACTACTGTTTGGGACTGTTCCGGGCTATCTACAACACAGTGGGGACCACCCAGCCCCACAGCTGCAAAGTGAAGGGGACAAAAGGAAGTGAGTTACCTGCTCTGCCCCTCCTCCACCTCCCTGGAAGCCTCCATCCACTCATCAAGCCCACCACAGGCACCATCACCCCATATCCTCCCTGCTGGGGATTGCACTGGGTCCACCAAGGTCCCTGCCACCTCCAAAAGCAAGCTCTTCCCACCCTGACATGGCAAGCACGCTGCCAAACCTACGCTAAGTGGCAGCCCTGAGACAGGAGCCTTCATGCTGCATGGACAGCATCTCCCCACTCAGGCCAGGAGGACAGCTCCCCTCACCGGAACCTGGGGCCCATCCTCCTGGAGGCCTGCGCCAAAGCCGAGCCAAGAACACACAGGACGCGATCACTAAACCATGCACAGCCCCCCAGCTCCGCTCCAGCGCTGGCAGTACACTCTGGCCCATCCGGGATGCAGCTACAGGCTCTTTTGGAAACGGCATCACAACAGGGCTCGTATGACAGACACTCAGCATCCCTCCCAGACAAGCAGGCAACCGGCCCACGAACCAGCAGGATGCCTCTGGCCTGGCAGCCTAACAAGCATGGTCAGAAAGCCACAGCTAAGGACACCAGGACCTGTTCATCACGCAGGTGAAGGGGAGGAAGGTGCCATCTCTGAACATGTCCCATGTCCTGAGTCATGTGCCCTTCTTCCCTGCCTTGTGCTGGCATCCCTGTTACCACCATCATCAGCCTTGGCAACACCAACGTGGGTAGCAATTAGTCGCTGAAGAGGGTGGGATGATGGCTCCCAAAAAGATATGACCATGTTCAAAACCTGGGGCCTGTGGATGCTACATTATTTGGGCTAAAAGGGGGCCAGGGACTGTGCAGATGTAAATTAAGGAACTTGAAAAAAACCAAGCCAACCAAACTCAATTGATTCTAACTGAAGCTGGTCCCACATGCTGAAGAGCAGAAAGCTCCAGATAGGTTTCTCGGCTTGCCTTGGAAGAAGTACAGCCAGAATGCTCCTTCAAAGCGAGGATGGCAAAATTCTATCTTGTGGATTTGGGGCATGCTATCAGGTGGGACCAGTCCCTGGAAAAGGACGCCGTGCTTGGTAACACAGAGGGTCAGCGACCAGGAGGAAGACAAACAAGGAGATGGACTGACACAGTGGCTGCGACAACGGGCTCAGACATTAATGATTGTGAAGACGGTATAACAAGAGGCAATGCTTCACAGGGCTAGAATGATTCAGAATGGACGCCACTTTGCCTAATTACAAGAACAGTCTTTATGGAAACATTGTGCCAGCTCTTTTTGCCGTGGATTGGTGGGGCTAGAAGCCAATCACAAATTGTTTGTGCCATCCTGGCTTCTCCCTTGAGCTGGTGGTGGTGGTGGTGTTAGGTGCCAGCCAGTGGATTCCAGCCCAGACAGAACGAAACACCTCCTGGTCCTGAACCTGCCTCACAGTTGATTTTAGGTCTGAGCCCACGGTGGCAGCCACTGCATCAGTCCTTCTAATCAAGGTCTCCCTCTTTCCCGCTGCCCCTCTACTTTACCAAGCACGATGTCCGTCTCCAGGGACTGGTCCCTCCTGCACGATGTCCAAAGCACCATCCTTGCCTCTAAGGAGTATTTGGCCGTACTTCTTCCAAGACAGCTTTGTCTGTCCGTTTGGCAGTCCACAGTCCTGTCTGTATTCTTCTCCGGCACCACGGTTCACAGGCATTGACTTCTCGCTGGTCCTCCGTAGTCAATGCCCAAATTTCACATGTCTATGAGGTGACTGAAAACACCATGGTTTGAGTCAGGTGCACCTTAGTCCTTAAAGTGACACACTTGCTTTTCAACACTTCAAAAAAAAAAGTGGTGTGCAGCAGCCTTGCCCAACGCACTGCGAGCAGCTTGCTCTGGATTACTTGACTGGGCCCAAATGCCATCACATGCATTCTCGCAAGATCGCTGACTGAGAAACCCAGAATGAGAAGGGAACGTGCCTGCCAAGGCAGAGATGGAGTGATGTCGCCACAAGTCATGGTACCACAACCGGAAGCTGGCAGAGAATGGCAGCGGGCGACACAGGGAGGATGTGGGCAGAGGGCTTTTACATCGCAAGGATTTCAATCAGTATCCCAAAGCAAAATGCGTAGAAAGTGTAGAATGGAAAACCAATATGACTTGTAAAATCTCACCCAAGTCACAACAAAAGCTTTTAAAAGGGCAGCGGGGATGGAGGAACTTTACTGGAAAAGTGAAAAGCCAAAGCTATCAACAGGGAGATTCTCTTCAGAAACTTTACACCTGATAAAACTCGAATAGCCAAAATACACACGAAATTTCAACCATGTAACAATAGAAACAGAGTCCTGGTGCCATGGGGGTTATGCATTTGACTGCTAACCAGCAGGCCAGCCAGCAGTTGCGAACCACCAGCCCCTCCATGGGAGACAGTGGGGGCTTTTCACTCTTGTAGAGAGTAGCAGACTCAGAAACGGGCAGTTCAGTCCTGTCCTCTAGGGTGGCTATAAGTCAGAATCAACTCGGTGGCAATGAGTTCGGTTTTGATTTGGAACCAGAACACAGATAACCTAGTCATAAAGCAGGCTCTTAGAGATGACTCACCAGGAGGACATTCACACGCCTACCAAACACATGGAAGCATGCTCATCACCATTATCTACCAAACACGTGTAAACCCAAACCCCAAGGAGCGAGCATGTCACACTGGTGGTGCTGTGGGCCAAGGGGCGAGCTGCTGACTACAAAGTCCATAGCTCAAACCCACCCATCACTCCATGGGGGAGAGATGAGGCTGTCTGCTCCCATGGAGACCTGCAGTCTGGGAAACCCTAGACAAGGGTGCAGTGAGTGGGAATCAACTCAATGGCAGTGGGCTTGGGTTTCAGTTTAGTTGAGATGACGGTAAGAAAAAAACAAGATAATAAATGTCAGCAAGGATGTAGAGCTTATCAGAACCCTTCTCCGTTGTGGTGGAAATGCACAATAATAAGGTCCCTGTGGAAAACAATATGTCAGCCCCTCAAAACCCTGAAGCTAGACCCATCATCAGAGTCAGCAATTCTTCTCCACGCACCAGTGGCGGGGGCGGGGGAGAGGGGGATGTCTAACTGGCTTATGGGGAAATGGAATGAAGAGCTAACAGGCCTTTTCCACAAACTTTCTGATGCCCCTCCTAAAACAGACTCAAAAGACGAAAAAGCAGAGACTCGAACAGACCTGAACACCAATGTGCACTGCACCACTATCCACCACCCACCAAAGGTTGACCCAACTGAAGTGCTGCTCAGTGGATGGAAGCGGCAACAACATGTGGTTCCCATAGTCCGTGCACTGCTAGAAAGGACATAGTTTCGCTGTTCATGCAGGCTACTGGGTGGATGGGGCCTGAAGACATTGTGCGGAGGGAAATAAATCAATGACGAAAGGACCCTGCTTCTTTAAACGGACAAGAAAAGAGGAGTATATAGAAAACAAAGTCCACAACAAAGTCCCCAGGGAATACCAAACATAGACTTTGGGGCCAGGGCTTGGCATCCGATCAGACTCGACCAGAAAACACTCCCAAAGGCCAACAAACAGTGGTTGAACTACCTTAAAGTTTTCTTTTTTGTTGTTGTGGGTTTTTTTATTTTGTTTTATATTGCCATTGGCTTTTTGTTGTTGTTGTGGTTTCGTTTTGTTTTCTTTTCTTTTGTTGCTTGGTTTTGCTCTGTCTTGTTTTTGTACAAGTGATTATCTCCTCAGGTCTACCTAAATAAGATAGGCTGGATGAACAATCTGGAGGAGAAAACAATGGGACCCACAATCTGGGGGGACATGGGAGAAGGGGAGGTAGGGGGAAAGGAAGTGGGTGTTAACAACCCCAGGGACAAGGGAACAACAAATGATCCAAATCAGTGGTGAGGAGAGTGTAGGAGGCCTGGTAGGGCATGATCAAGGGTAATGTAATCAAGAGGAATTACAGAAACCCAAATGAAGGTTAAGCATGATAGTGGGACAAGAAGAAAGTAAAAGGAAATGGAGGAAAGAGCTAGCAGGTAAGGGCATTTATAGAGGTCTAAATAAAGGCATGCACATATGTAAATATATTTATATATGAGGATGGGGAAATAGATTTATGTGCATATATTTATAGGTTTAGTGTTAAGGTAGCAGATGGACATTGGACCTCCACTCTAGTACTCCCTCAATGCAAGAAGACTTTGTTCTATTAAACTGGCATTCCATGATGCTCACCTTCCCGACACAATCACTGAAGACAGAGCAAATGTGGTGAGGAAAGCTGATGGTGCCTGGCTATCAAAAGATATAGCATCTAGGGTCTTAAAGACTTGAAGGTAAACAAGCAGCAATCTATCTCAGAAGCAACAAAGCCCACATGGAAGAAGCACACCAGCCTGTGTGATCATGAGGTATTGAAGGGATGAGGTATCAGGCATCAAAGAACAAAAAAAATCATACCATTGCGAATGAGGGGTAGTGCAGAGTGGGGACCCAAAGCAACTGGACATCCCCTTACGGAAGGGCCACAGGGAGGAGATGAGCCAGCCAGGGTGCAGTGTAGCAATGATGAAACATACAACTTTCCTCTAGTTCCTACCCCCTGCACACTCCCGCCCCACTATCATGATCCCAATTCTACCTTACAAATCCGGCTAGACCAGAGGATGTACACTGGTACAGATAGGAACTGGAAACACAGGGAATCCAGGATGGATTATCCCTTCAGGACCAATGGTGAGAGTGGCAATACCGGGAGGGTGGAGGGAGGGTGGGGTGGAAAGGGGAAACCGATTACAGGGATCTACATATAACCTCCTCCCTGGGGAACAGAAAAGTGGGTGAACGGAGACATCAGACAGTGTAAGATATGACAAAATAATCATTTATAAATTATCATGGGTTCATGAGGAAGGGGGAAGCAGGGAGAGAGGAGGAAAAAATGAGGAGCTGGTGCCAGGGGCTTAAGTGGAGAACAATGTTTTGATAATGATGAGAGGGTAACAAATGTACAAATGTACCTTATATAATTGTTGTATGTATAGATTGTGATAAGAGTTGATGAGCCCCCAATAAAATGATTTTAAAAAATAATAATAAAATAAACCCAGAAAAAAAAGAAAGAAAACAAAGTCCATCCGTGGTTGTCAGGACGAGAAGAGGGGGTGGGAAAAGGGGGTGAGTCAGTAGTGATGGAAAAATCACATTGACTAAGGGTGGGGTGCACAGTTAAATGTTGTAATTTTTGTCGATATGTGGTACACCAACAGAGAGTTAGACAAAGACAGAAAAAGAAAAGAAAGCGTCATTTTTTAGATTAATTGTGTGCAACCAAACACCATGGACGTCTGGATCCTGAGTTTGGGGGTGTAGGGTCATGGTTTCTTAGGACCTCGGGGTTAATTAGTCTAATGGCACGTTTAGTGCTCTGTTTTACATTGTAGGTTTTTGAATAGCGACTGGGCTCTTAAAAGCCAGCCAGAGGGCCATCTAGGGCATAACCATGGATCTCGAGTCTTCTGGAGCAGAAGAGAGTTCAAAGAGGATACGGAATGTAGGCAGGCAACGAGAAAGAGGAAGACGCGCCCAGAGATGGCCTGAGAGTGGCTGCAACGCGGGGCTACAACAGAGCAACCGTGGTGAGGCCGGCGCAGGACCAGGCGGTGGTACCGAGGCTCGCCAGGAGCCGGTGGCCGGGCCGCTAGATGGGCCCCAGCAACAGCAGCAACGTGGACCGTGGGGCAATGGCCTCAGGGCCCAACTGCCTCCTTTGCCACGAACTAGACAGTGCCTGGCGACTGCCACTGAACTTTCTGATCGAACCTTCTGTGGAAGAATCCTGAACAAAAGAATTTTAAAAACAAGAGGATGCGGAAGCACATTTCGAATTCTCAGCGAATACAAACCCTCTGGAGTCAGAGGGCCTGACTGGACCCGAGACGATGGTCCTGACATTGTCTTTCAACTCTGAACCAAGAAGATGCCCTAAAGCCTGTTTACAACTGAACGACAATTGAGCGTTGACTAGTGAAGACCACCTGTCTGAGCATCGGGCTCTGCCCTGACTTCTCTCTAGGGGATCCAGTTGACGGGAGCAGCCCGAGAGAGAACCCAGGCACCCCGAGGGGCAGTGGGTCTCTGTGAGAGGGGAGGGGGCAGCGCAGCACTGCTGGACTGGACTGTGCAAACGCTGGAGGATGCTTTGCTGCGTGTGTTCTCAAGGACAGCAGGAACAAAATAAACGAAGTGAGCGCAATTAGACAGCAAGGAAGGCACAGTGTGGGGGAAGACGGACATGGGAGAGGTGGCCAGGGAACGGGGTCAGTGAGGTCGAGGACCTTCTCCCAGGGAGGGAGAAAGCCCCTGGAGCCCCCTGCACTGAGAATGCAAATATCATGAAAACCCGCGTGTGTCGTCTTTCGGTTGCAGCGGTACGGTCCTGGGGAACTTGCCAGGGTCATTTGGGGCTGAGCCTGTGAAACACAGCCCAACATGCACTTCGGCCTCCAATGACTAGACGACGCTCGCTTCTTTCTTCCTTCCTTCTGGCAACCACCCCAGAAACCCGCACACCGAATCGTAGTCCCTTTTGACCCCAAATGATAGTGCCACCAGACTTGTCCGTGAGGCTTGGCTGTTTCTACAAGCTAGGACATCGACTCACCGAAGAGACACACATCTCACATCACCTGAGGATGGCGAGGGGCTGGGCTGCTTGCTGATGTGGTACTCCTGGGGTCGCTCTGAGCCAATACAAACTGGGAGACACCTAGAAATAGCTGCCGATCACATGGATGGGTCTGTAGGACACACACACGCACACACACACACACACACACGGCCCCGCTCCAGGGGAGACATCTTCCCGTGAACCCCTCCAGTAGAAGAACAGCACAGGCATTTCACCCTCTGAACGGAGGTTACAGTGAACTGCAAGCACACAGGAAAACACGGCAGTAATCCAACTCCCTCTGGCCCAGAGAGAAACGACTCCTGAGCCTGCTCTGGGAACAAAGAGGGACATGTCAGAGGTCAATGCAAGCTCTGTGAAGGACGCTGGGAGTTCAGACAACCAGGCTAGGGCTCAGGAGAATGCAGGCACAGATGAAATTCAACACCAGTCTCTGTATCGGGTTTTCTGAGAACTACCATATTTTCTTCCAAAAGTTCATGGAAAATCTCCATCATCTTTCCATTCCTCTTTCCACACTTTGTTGAAGCCCCCTCCTATGCAGGAAGGGCTAGCTAGCTGCATCTGTCCAGCAAGGTGTCTTTTGGTGGGCGGTGGCTGCATCTGCAAACAGTCTGAAAAAGACACCTTAAACTCCAGATGCTGGGCCGGGGGCTACTATGTACAGCACCCTGATCCTGAAGCCTCCAAAGCTTCCCCCTGGGGAACCCAAACACAAGCCATCCCTGGGAAGCCATAACTCAACACAAGCTGCTCAAAGGGTAGTTTCACCCCGCTGGGAGCTGGCTGATTGCCTCTGCTCTGCTCGGAGGAAACCTAATTCCTTCAAGCAGAGTAAATGCCGAGTAGAAATGGCCTATATTAATTAGATCTTCATTGAAAATAAAAAGGAAGTGGACCCTGGGAGGCAATCAACACCTCAGGAGCAGTGACCTGCTTTCAGAAGTGAGAAGACAGCCTGCCAGGTGTCACCTCGACACCCCAGGGCTTAGCATGTAGCCTGGACTATTTCCAGCACCTGTCCTGAGTCACCTGGCAAGAAAACGCGGGCAAGAGACCAAACACCCAACCCCTGGTGTTTGGCCACAAAAGGAAAGGGACAGTGAGGCGCTTGAGGCTTGAGGAGTTAAGGAGAAACTTTTCATAAGCCTAAGATCTCCGTGTGTTCAGTTTGAAAATCCAGGAGCCCTGGTGGCATAGCAATTACACACTGGGCTATGAGCCTCTAGGTCAGCGGTTCTAAACCATCAGCGGCTCCCCAGGAGAAAGATGCGGCTTTCTACTTCCATAAACAGTTAGAGTCTTGGAAACCCACAGGGGTGCCTCTGTCCTGTCCTGTAAGGTCATTATGGGTCGGCATCGACTCAAGGGCAGTGAGTTTAGTTTGGTTTTAGACATGGACACGACTTGTCTGTTAATTTGTCCCCCCACGATAGGTTCCATGCTGCTACCCCACTACCAGTATTTCAAATACCAGCAGAAGCACCAGAAGTGGGCAGTTTCGAGGAGTTTCAGGACTCAGATGACTGGTGATGCAGTTCTGCAAATGAGCCAAAGGGACCCCTGGGTCACAAAAGCATATGGTCCCCCAGAGTGCTGGAAGGGGACCTTCTCAGGGGAGCTGGGACTCCAAGTACTCGTACACAGAAGCACGGCAATGGCCTTAGCCTTCCAGTGGCCACAGAAAATGCCCAGGTCCAGGCAACCTTTGTTCCGTTACACATTGGGTCACCAGGGGTTGCCAAGGACTACTTATCAATATGTGGGGTTGGAAACTCATAGAGCTGGGGGCCTTGGGTCAACTCATTCAACTGAAACCAGTCCACCAAGAAGGAGACCAGGCCTGCTTATTTCTTCATTGCCCTCCCCCCACCGCCCCCCCAACACACACACGGCCGGGAGCTTGTTTAGTCTCATGAGGGTCTTCGCGGACAGGACCGCAGTGCTTACATGAATTTCTAACTCCAAAAAGTTTTCACAACTCAGATAGATTGTTTTTTAAAGGCATTTAGCAGCGAAATCATGCCTGACGTGAAGTGCTTTGAGGCCCTTGGGAGTCTGTGTTCGTCCTGCTCTTGGATCTATCCTACTCTTATGCATCCCAATATTTGGGTGCTGAAACTTTATTTCATTTGATTATGAGATGCTACTAGGTCTTGCTGAAAGTGCTAAAACAGTATGTGCTTCCTAGAAGAAAGTTGAATTCCTAAACACATCTGGCCCGGCAGATCTGTGGACTTGTAGAACCCTGGTGACTCAAAGGTTAAGGTGATCAGCTAAACTTGCCAGAAGCTTTGTGGGTTGGGTTTCCATGGCAGTCTGCTTCCGTCCATCAGGATTACAGCCTTGGGAACCCTAAGGGGCAGTTCTACTCTGTCCTATACTCTCACCAGGAATTGGAATTGGTCGACAGCACACACCAGCACGGCAGTTCTCTGGTTGAATATGAGTATCTATCTTTTTAGGCCACACTTGGTCCATCCTACTGGAGGTCTTTACTGTTGAAACCGATCTTTCTGTGAGAATTGTTGTCTGAAGTCCTTCCCAGAAAATTGGTAACTCATCTGAACTTAAATGGTTTACACTGGTGGGAATTTGTCCTTTTGTCTATTTCCACGGCCTATCCCAAGTCAACCAACTTCCATCTAGGAAAGATGAGAGGTCAGCAGTTCGAAACCACCAGCCACTACGTAGAAGACAGACCAGGCATTCTACTTCCATAAAGAGTTACAGTCTTGGAAACCCACAACGGCAGCTCTACCCTATGCGTCAGCATCGGCTGGATGGCCGTGGGTTTGGTTTGGTTTGGCTACTGTAGAGAGGGGCCATTATAAAAACAAGAATGAAGGGGGGAATTTCTGGTTCCCATACCATCGTCTACACAAGATATAATGCGGGTGGAAGTGAGTGGTGGATGTGGTGACACGCGGTCTGCTTTGGGATCAGAATTTGCTCCAGTGCCAGTCTGCTGGCGGGTTAAGGGTGGAAGAGGAAGAAAAAGAAGGAATCCAGGATGGGGTGTGTGCTTTTCTCTGAGGAACCATTAGCTGGGGACGGGCAGGTCTTCAGTCCAGGAGCAGGATTGGTGGTGGGTACGAAATAAAAAAGCCCGCTTTGGGATATGTTCATTTGAGATGCACAAGAGACATCCCGGTAGCGTCGTCGTCCATGAGCAGGCGGATAGCGACGTGATAATGGGACTCAGAGGAACATCAGGACATGGTCCTGGACATCTGGGAACCCCCCACAAAACAACCCAATGAGGGGACACTTCCAATCTATGCGGAGAACAGAGCTTGTTGGATAACCAGCATGGAGCAATGGATGGTTTCGAACACTAAAACGAAACAACTAGATTCCAAACTCAAAGAATCTCCCAATGGATCAAAATATTAGGAAAAAACAAAAGCAAGCTGGTGAACGCTCACGGACAATGGCCCCTGTGTGCCCGTGCTGGGACGGCAATGGCGTGCACACTTTCTTAGGATCATGTGACATCGGTTACGAAATTTTAAGTGCATGTTCTACTTTGGTCCAGTTTGTCTTCATTTAGTGAACAGAGATGCAGGGAAGGGTTTCCTGAGCCACATGTACCAGGATGCCCGTGGCAGTGGCTCTGCCCATCAGCAGCATGAGACAACCAGCCCAGGCAGGCGTTAAACTCGGTGTCTCTCGGATGGGCTTCACTGTGGGTGGCACAAAACGTGAGCTATTCGGGAACTTCAGCAGGCATTAAATGGGGAAAAAGAGACCAACAGACAGACTTCTTTGTGCCGCATTGTCCCTGTGTGCAAACACGCAAGTGTATAAAGGCCTTCCATTTCTTCTTCATCATTCTGCACAACCTGCATGCCATCACCAGGGCTGGTTTTCCCTGCACGAAGCACCAAGTGGGATTCTCTGAACAGTGAAATTACCCGTTACTTTTCCTTCTTCATTATACGTCTTTGGGCCTTTTATTTGCATTTTTAGCCTAACAAATGGTCTGAGGGAGAGAACAAAACAAAAGCCTTCAGAGACACTGTTCCACACCTGGACAGGCTCATTTAAATCTGCACACAAATCACGTGGCCCTCTTTTCCAGCGCTTCCCTGGGCTCCCTCTCAGCTCCAACTAAGGTGGTGTCCCTTCCAGCTCTGCTGGGAGCAGTCTGTCTGTGCCCAACGCCAAGCTGTACAAGTCACAGGGGGGCCACAGAGCTGCCAAGGAGGGGGGCTAATGAGCGGAACGTAAGGGTCCAGTGCAAATTGGGCGCAGGCACCAGATGGAAGGGGTCAGGCGGGGAGAGCCCTCAAAGGGGTGAAGTCAGAGAACTGATCAGGTCCCAAGGAAGAGAAACGCCTCCCCTCTGATTTGGGGGAGGGGAGAGTGTGGCGGGGTCTCACACCACTGTAGGGGTGCGCTCATGCCATCTGAGGAGGAGGGCACGAGCGGGGACTCTAACAGAATGAGCCACGGACGGCGGGAAGAGTGTCCTGCGAGGCCCTGTGAACACTCACTGATGGAGTGTGTGGCACGCTGGGGCGGCCGTGGAGTCCCACCTGGTGCCCAGCATGCCCGTGAGACAGCAGAACTGCCCCACGGGGATTTGTTGGCTGGAGTCCTTGCAGGTGACCGCCAGCGCTTTCCTCCCACAGAGGCTCTGTGGGGCTTGGACCCCCCAGCCTCAGGTTCACTGGTGGCGGTGCGCCCAGAGCTCCTTCTTGAGGTTGCTGCGGCTGCTCTGTGACAGCAGGTGGAATCTGACTCGCAGCAACCCTAAGGATCAGAATGGAACCGCTCCCTACGGTTTCCACAGCAGTGCAGAAAGAACGCACGTCAGAATGGGCTCCACAGCACCGAGGTCTGCTTTTCTCCATGAAGCTACTGGTCGGTTCCAACCACTGAGCGCGCTCTCAATCCCTGTATGCCGGGGCTCCTCTCCGGAAGCACCGACGCGGTGCCCTTCAGTCAAGTCCGGCTCATAGCGACCTCAGAGCGCACGGTAGATCCGACCCTGTGGGTGGTTGGTGGTTTCGAATTGCTGGTCTTGTGGTCAGCAACCAGTGCATAACCACTGTCACCAGTTGGAAGCCAACAGCCGCCCCACAGGAGAGAGATAAGGCTTTCTACTCCCATAGAGTTAATCTCAGAACCCACAAGGGCAGTTCTACTCTGTCCTATACAGTCGCTATGAGTCAGATTTAACTAAATGTCAGTGAGTTTTATTTTGCTGTCCTGAAATCTGAACTGTACACACACACACACACACACACACACACGCACACACACGCACGCACGCATAAGATTCATAATGTGCCAATTCTATTTAACCTTGAAGGAGGAAAACAAACAAAATACAGAATTCAATTACTGCATATACTCGTGTATAAGCCGAGTTCTTCAGCACAAAAAAACGTGCTAAAAAACTGGGGTTCAGCTTATACACGGGTCAGTGGTACCCCAGAGAGGTGTAACATCTCGATGGGCCCGACCCTTCAGGTAACGGGACGAGCGCCCGTTACCTCACGGGTGATTGCCGTTTCTCCACTGTTCATTCAAAGCCCTGCTGACACTTCAGGGCTTTGAATGTTTGGTTACTCACATGTAACCAATCAGAGCTGTCCTGTGACGTGTATATTTGAATAAGCCTTTTAAAGACTGTGTGTGAAGGATGTGGCATGAATGGATGTCATCTGGTCAAGCCCCACTAACAAAAGGAGGAAATCTCATAAAAGCCTGACATAGAGTTAATAGCAAAGTGGGGTTGAGATGCATGGGAAGACATTCCAGAAGACATGGTGCGACGTGCCTTCCAGAAATGTAGTATTAGTAATGCTATGGATGGCAGTGAAGACTGCGCTTTGTATGAAAATGACAGCAGTGATGGTGATGACGGCGATCTCAGTGAGGACAGCGTCTATGATGACCTCACAGCAGCTGAAGCTCGGCATTGGGATACGGATGATGATGAGGAATCTAGTTTTGAAGGATTTTAACTCTTTACATTTTAGTTTGGTTGCTGATTGAGCTGAGGGGATGGTACTCTTTAAGGTATCATTGTTGATACCTTATTGTTTTTGTTGAACCTATTTTCCACTTACTCTGCTGGTTTACGAATGTTAAATGACTTGTCCTTTTATTTGTTTTTTATTTCAAATAAATATTTAAATACATTACCCCACTGATGTCTCAATTTTTACTAATTTTATCTTCATTTGTTTTGATTACTGAAACTCACCAATAGCTTCTGCATTTTCCACCCTAGGCTTATACTCAAGTCGATCAGTTTTTCTGGTTTCCCAGGTAATAATTAAGTACCTTGGCTTATAGTCGGGACAGCTCATATTCGATAAGTGATTAGTAAGAATCCCTTCTAAACATAGTCCAGGGATGTGAACAGCCCTGCTATCACAGGGTGCACTGGTAGGTGGATTATGGTAGATGTAGCTAGGTTAAAATTTAACACTTTATCATGTGATCTCCTTTTTGACCCATTTTAAAGTTGATCTGGTGTTTAATATTTTCTGCTTTATTTTCTATTGAGGTTTTCCTGTATTTTAGCTTGTTATTGTTGTTAGCTTTTTGTTTCTTTGGTTTCATATATTTTTCGATATACAAGGGGGTAGCCCCCCAAAAGTGTTGAGTGTTTTTCTCATTTTAAAAATGGTAAAATGATGATCAATGAAAACCCTTGATCTGGACATCCGCCAGCTTCCCAGACGGATGAAAATGTCACCTCGTAGTGCATTTGGAGTCCATTCCACCAGGTCAGACTGTTATTCAAGCTTTCTATTTGGAGGTTCCGGAAAAATAGCACACCAGTATGCGCCAAAAAAGGCCTGATTTGTCAGATAGGGGACTGGTTTTGCCACCACGACAATGCTCCTGCTCACACAGCCATCTTAGTACACCAGTTTGGGGCAAAAAAACCAGCATGCCTCTTTGACCACGCACCTTCCTCACCTGACCATTCCGTGCAACTTCCTTTTGTTTCTGTGAATGAAGAGGGACACGAAAGGACAGCAATTTGATGACAGAATAGGTGAAGAAAAAAGCGAGGGAGGTGCTGTCAGCCATCCAAACAGATGAGATTGAAAAATGTTTCCAAGAATGGAATTGCAGATTTGACAAATGTATTGAGTATAATGGAGAGTACTTTGTTAAAAAAAAAAAAAAGACATAGCTTTGAAAAACAAATCTGTTTGGGTGGGGTGCCTCTCCTATGAAATCCAGATGGGTAAACCCATAGCGACAGAAACTGGATTACTGGTTTCTTGAGGGTATGATAGGGGAGGGGGGTGAGAAATGGGAAGATAAACCTAAGGAGTAAACAAAGACCAGAATGTTCTAAAATTGATTGTGGTAATGATTGTACAACTCTCATTGATATGATGGAACTATTAAAATGCATGGTATGTGGATTATGTCCCAATAAAATTGTCTTAAAAAAAAAAGAATTTCCAATGGTGCAGGAAAGTACCCAATGAATCCTCATGTTGACACTGTCTGAACCTTGAACATGATGCCCCTCGGTGAAATACCAGGTTAATGGTATCAGTTCAGGGCAGCCTTATTTGTTGTCCTCAAGCCACTGTGTTCACAGGAAACAAGAGCCTTTGGTCCCAGCTTCCCAATTAAGTCCCTTGATTGAAAACGGAACCACAGTCTCTGGAGGAGAGTCTGACCTAACTATGGACACAGTCCCTTGGAAGAAATGAACCAATTGGCATTGGCCCTGCATTCCCAAGCTTAAATCCACCATGGACTTTGGAGCATCCCACTGAAGTCCCAGGAGGCCCCGCCCACCGTGGTCCCGACAGGAAACACCCTTCGGTTGCTCTAGCCCATCAGCGCTCCCTGGCACTCTCAGCTCCTCTACTTTAACCAGCCCCCACACCCGGAAATTTGCCTCTTGGGCCTAATTTTCCAATCATAGCTTTGTGGTCTTAAGGAGAAGACTGCAGTGCTCTGAAACCAATCACTCACTCAATCAATCATGCCCTTCCTGTGGTCCTTGACTCGCTGCCCTCTGAAAGGAATCTGAACTGTGTCACTGGCAAGACCCGGAGTCGGGGCCGGCAGGTCACCAGCCCGTTTGCTTGTGAACCCTTAGGATTCCCTTCTTTGCAGAAACCGTGGTGCAGGGGAGCTGGGTTTATAGATGGGAGCTTCTAGATCCTCCAAAGCATCACGTACCCTGAGAATAAGAGTGGAGAAGGGCCTGTCAAGCAGGCAGGTGAGGGCTGTAAGGGGAATGGTGGCCACATGGGGGTTGATGTGGAGGAGTCCTGGGCTGGGGCTGCCATTACCAAGAGACTTGTCCAAGAACCAAATAGCTTACGCTTCTCCAAACGGACCATAACCAGGAAGCAAGGCTTCAATATTTAAGGACATCAAATTGGCCAGTGAAGAAAATCCATGCACCTAGTTTCAAGCAGTTGCTAAAATCAAGTTGGCCAGGCCTTAAGGTCTCATCTAACTTTTTTTAAGGTCAGTGTTTGATTCTGCTGAGCCCTGATGGTGTAGTGACATGCTGGGCTCCGGATCTCAAGGTCGGTTCAGAACCATCAAGCTGTTCCTCAAGGGAAAGATCGGGCTTTCTCCTACCATACAGACTGACAGTATTGCACCTCACGGAGCAGTTTGAGCCTGTCCTACAGGGTCGCTATGAGTTGGAACCGACTCGATGGAAGAGAGGTTTTGAGTCTGGGATTCTAATAACTACCTTCTGAAAAGAGTATGATTCTTTTTGAAACTCTTCCACCTAGGCTCGTGTGACCCCGGAATGAGCCAGTATGGGAGGCCATGGCGGGTGTGGTTAACATAGAGCCCTGTTGGCTCAGTGACGAGAGCATCCAGTTGCGAACAGGAAGGACTGAGGTTCCACCCAACGCCACTCCAGAAGAGAAGAACAGGGCGGTCACTTCTGTAAAGGTTCTAGCCTTGGGAACCCTGCAGGGAGCTGTTCTCTGTCCTGGGGGTGGGTGGGTTGTGGTCTGAACACACACACAGCACATACTTTATGAGGACACTGAAATTCAGGTTAAGTTTCTTGAGATGATCCAAGGAATGAGCAGCAGTCCCTGGACTCAACCCCAATTTGAATTGTCCGGCAGACTAGGCAGGAGCTCAATGATGAGTCCCTACCTCGTCCTGTCCACTAGGTGGGACAGCGGACATGAGTCCAGTTCCAGTCGTGCCTAGAGAGGAAGAAGGTGACCTGTGAAAAGAACTCCACAGTCAGGGCAATCCCCCCTGCCTTGTGTTGACCACGCGTGGGACTACGGGACTTTAAAGGCAAGACACGTGAAGCAGATGATACGCTGAGGAGCCTGGGTTGAATGCTGGAAGAGATAAAGAATCCGAGCAAAATCTGGGTGAAGTATGGGATGTAGGTCGCAGAACTGTGTCTGCTTAGTTTTAACAGGAGAATGAACAACTCAGTCTTTGAGAAACACAACCTAGGCCATCAGCATGTCACCAGCAAAGACCAAGGACTAGAAAAGACCTTTTGCTGGGTAAAGCAAGCAGATGAGGGAAACCCTCAGGGGACAAACACACACGGGAGCTCACTGTCATCGAGCCAGTGCCGACGCAGAGCAGTCCAATCACATGGTGTTGAATTGCCCCTGTGGATTTCCGAGACTAACTGTTGGAGGGAGTCGTTCCTGAGCAGTGGCTGGGTGGTTTCGAACTGCTGGCTTGCGGTGAGCAGTCCAGTGAGGACCCGCTACAGCACGAAGACCCCTCAGGGACTCACGAGCTACAACAAAGGGCTCACCCATCCCAACGCTTACCGAGGAGGGGGCAGGACAGGCACTGGCTCATTCTGCTGAACACGAGGTGACCGTGACTCGGCGCGGACTGGCCAGCAACCACAGCAGCACCCGGGCACACGTGAGGGGTCAGCAGCAGGAAACTGGATGAGGGTCTGGAGGAACAGCCCACCTTTACAACTTTTTTGTAAATCGAAAATGATCTCCAGATTCAACGTGTGTTCAAAATAAAATGGAGATGTTGTCAGTATCAATAGACTGACAGATTGTCTTAAGTCTTCCATGGTGATCCCATTAAAGGAAGTCATTTTCCACCTGTGCGTGGCTCCAGATGTAGAAACATCTGACCATGCAGTCTCCACCCACGGAAAAGGCAACGCCATCGACGTCCCTGGTCGTCATCTTTCTGCAGGTGTTGACTTGGAGAGCAAGAAGGCTGGGGAGCCCAGGGAAGGAGTTTACAGGTGGCTGGTCCCCCAGAATGGACATCAATAGCCGACTATTGTCTGAGAAGCATAAACAAGACCAGTCGCGCTGGTACCCCCCAAACTGCAAGAGGCAAGTTACCAGACTGGACAAAGGCCTGCTGCGCCCACAACAGGAGGTGTTTACAAAACCAGCAGGGCCTGGCACCTGGTCTGGGATATCAAGGACAAGCTGCGTGGTTTCCAGAGAGCAGCTGAGTAATGAAGTGTGTGCATTCAGCTGAGAGCACGGCAGGCCTGGGCTGTGGAGCTGCAGGCCTGTTCCTGGCCGCCTTCTTGAAACCACTACCAGACTCTGGCCACTTAAGCCAGAACAGGCCAACCAGCAGGCCTATTCTAGCCTGATGCGCAGCAGGGGAAGATGTGCCACATGGAATTGAGCCTATTAAGGGTCTGTGGGGCATCTGAGGATTTGATACAACTCCACCCACCCTCGTTGGCAGTTAGATTTTATATCAACAAGCACCTGTATGAAAGAGCAGGGGTGGAGCCTGACAATGCCTCCCTGGAGGAGTGGCCTTCTCACACGAGAGTCACTGGCAACTTTCCCTCCTCTCTAGCCCTCTGACTTCCTCCTGGCTGGGATTCTGCATCTGTCTCCAGGGGTGGCCCCTGCCATGTATGTCTCAGTGACCTTGTATCTACTGACTGCACACACCAGCCTGTGACCTCCTTGCGGCCCACCCACTCCAACATTCTGGGTCATCATCCCGCAGCTACGGGAGTCCGCCGAGGGCCCTGGCTAGCATCGGGCGGGCTCGTGGGCTAGGATGTCTTTTAGGTATAAAATGACTTCTTGATTTAAAGTTCTTACTTATGCAGAGATGAATGCCACTGGTTTTGCTTCTCTAGAGAACCCAGCTTAACACTCCTGGCCTTGGACTTAAGCTTCCACAGAGCCCTGGAAGGGGATTTTAATAATTCTGGGTTTCCATCATCTCAATACAGGAGCTAAGAAGCTTAGAAAGGAAACCGTCAAACATCTGATCCTCATTCCTAAGAGGACGTCGATTAAAAAGGAATACTCAGACAGAAGGACACACATCCCACACAAATTACCTCACTCACCCGCTCGCTGCCATCGAGTCAATTCTGACCCACAGCGACCCCGGTGGCGTCATGAGTTACACCTTGGGCCGGAGTTGGAAACCACCAACGGGTCCAAGGGAGAAAGATGAGGCTTTTGACTGTCATCAAGATATGCCCAGAGGCACCTCCCCTCTGACCTATAGGGCCGCTCTGGGATGAGCTGCTCAGCTGCTTCAATTCACCGTGACCGCCTGCGTCTCTCTGAACGGCACCATGCTCACAGAGTTGTCAAGGGCTGGGTTTGCGGAAGGTCTTCCAAGGTGGTTCTGGGTGAACTTGAACCATCCACCTTTCAGTTAGCAGTCAAACGTGTTCAAGACTGCTGAGCCAGAGACTGCCGAGCCCATTCGGAGGAGGTAAGGGTAGCCTTGGCTTCCTCATCTATACGAAGGTACGAGAGCCCTGGTGGTGGGGTGGTTGGCCGTCCCAACCCACCAGCCGCTCTGGGGCAGAAAGATGAGGCTCCCTGATCCTGTAAAGACTGACAGCGGTGGACACCCACAGGGGAAGTTCTCTGCCCTCGAAGGTCGCTGTCAGCCAGCGTCAACTGGATGGCATGACCCGCTGTTGTTCTGAAGAAGGTCCCATGTCACGGGGCTGCTAAAGCGAATGAAGTGAACCGTTATTTATGAAGCTGGCAGAACGATGCTCGGCACGCAGTAAGACTGCTCGTGACATAAAAAACATAGCCCCACACAAAACGTGCCTTCGCCGGTCACAACACTCCCCTCGCAAGCTGACCGTGAGGGGCTGCAAGGTCATTCTCAGGGCAGCATCTCCCAAGGGGGACGGAGCAGGAGTCTCCACCCACTTTTCAAAACCTTCTGCTCTCAAGAAGGAAATCCCTGAGCGTGTCCTCTACTGGAAAAAGCTTTCGACATAAGCTGCTTTGCAGAAGGGGAGAAAAAATATTTTGCTTTCCATAAGGAAAGTTGGCATCTGTGCCAGTTCGCCAGGGATTAGTTCACTCGCAAGGAAGAACAGAAGCACAGTGCACTTGACCCTGGACCCGACACAAAGCCATGAGCCCCCTTCCCCTCAAGGATTGGAGGGCTTCCCCCCCACCCCCAAACCGTGTGGCTAGGTGAGTGTTCTTGCCACCACCACGTATGTTTAAAGAAGGAAGATGTCACCTGAGCAGCAGGCAGGTCCCTGGTGACACAAGTGGTTTGGGCTCAGTTCAAAGGTGGGTGCTACCAGCCCACCCAGCCATGGCACAGAAGAAAGGCCTGCCTGCTTCCATGAGGATAAGGGCCCAAGGAGCCCTCTGCAGCAGCTCCGCCCTGCCCCTCGGGGCCACGCTGAGTGGGAGTCCCCACCACGGCGGTGCTTTGTGATTTGTGCTTTGTTTTGTCAATCAAGCGGGAAGATCGTTGCTAATTCCCTCTTGGATATCCTTTAAAACCAAAAACACAAAATCTCATTTAAAGTTCATTTAAACGGAGGGAAGATGGAAATTGGCAAGGATTTCGCTTTGCTCAAATCTGCAATCAGAAGCGCATGGCGGCGGCGGCAGCGGTCGAGACGCATTGCATTAGGAAAGCCTGCTGCACAAGACCGCACTGAGGTGTTGAGAGCCAGACGGGAGCCCTGGGAACTAAGGCGCACCTAACCCAGGCCGTGGAAGCTTCCATCGCCTCTCATGGGCCCGTGAAAATTGGACGCCGCGTAGGGAAGATGAGTAAGCAGAATGGATACGTTTGACTGATGATGCTGGTGAAGACTATGCAAAGAACGGTGGACGGCCAAAGGAACACACAAATCTGTCTTGGAAGGAGGACAGTCAGAAAGCTCCTGAGAGGCAAGGATGGCGAGACTTCATCTCAGTACTCAGGACATGCTGCGGGCGAGATGAGTCCCTGACGAAGGACACCATGCATGCTCAGGGAGCTGTCCTCCACAGCCCTTGCCTAGGTGCGGGCAGAAAGGCTAGGTGCGGGCAGAAAGGCTAGGTGCGGGCAAAAAGACCTTATCCCAACTCATGGCCACCCTTTCATTTTAAATGATATTTTACTGTGCTTTGGGTGAAGGTTATAGGTTCTCGTTCAACAAAGTCCTCACAAATTGCTTGGGGACATTGGCGACATTCTTCACAGCGCATGACCGTCCTCTTGATTTTCAGTTACTGCTGTCCCGTTACCATTACGCAATTCCGCACCTCCTTACAGACGCACCTTTTTAAAGGAATTGCGGATGCTTTGGTCTCAGGAGACAGCTTAAAGGAACCCAGCCCTAAAGGTGAGAGACATTATTATGGGAACCAATATGTTATTTAGCTAAAAGGTGACCTCGGGGTCAGTTTACATTTAAGGTTTGCAGAGAATCTCAAGGCAGTGGCCTTGGGAAATCCCCCAGTGTCCGTCCAATAAGTCTGGAGTTTAGGGGGCTTTTTAAAAAAGGAATTTGAGATTCGGTTCCCCATTTTTTCCTCCCACTCTGCCAGATCTGTAAGATCCATCTAGTGTGGCCCTGGGCCCTCTCGGAGCCTCAGAGGTCCCCCAGGAGCTGGCTGAGACCTTGGCCGCCAACCCAACTCCAAAACTTCTCCAGGGTTCTTCCCACTTAAGAGTCTGTCCCCGTGAATCTAACCTCTAATAACATAGACCCTGGCCCATTCATGATCTTTTCTGTCTGTTGTGTCTGGTCTTTCTTTGTTTAACAGCTTTATTATGGTACAATTAAGATACAATAAACTGCCCCCATTTAAAGCATTCCTTTTGGGAGAGTTTATCCATGACAGGTAGCCATAAAACCATCACCACAATTAAGACACTGAGCATATCCATCAGCTTCCAAAAGTCTCTCCCAACACCTCAGTAATAAGAAACCTAATTACAAGGGCAGATCCTTCTGAAGTGCATCTCCGGGTCTTTCCGGGTGGATTCAAACCTCCAAACTTTCACTTGTCAGTTGAGCAAGTTAACGGTTTGTAGCACCCAAGGCCTCTACCCCCCCACCCCCACGGCCCTCACCTTGAAAAACAAAACAAAACTCACTGCCATAGAATTGATTCAGGCTCAAATTGATCCTCCACAGGTGGGGCATTACGTGCTTCTGGGGAGACCCATGCTGAAGGGAACTGACAGAACTGGGGCCCTCATTTGGCTTCAGGCTTCTGGAGGGGGAGGGGCAACCACAGTGGGGTGACTGCTCTCCAGGGCTTTTGGTAAAATAAATATTTTATTTTACCAAAATAAATATCCGCGCTCGTAAAGTGCTGGACACAGTTTGTTGTTCTTTCGGTTATTATAGGTTCTCTGGTGTGCCTGAGGAGCCAGAGGGGATGGGAGCGAGAAGGCCTGAGCTTGGCGGCCTAGACCAAACCACAAGCCAAACTCACTGCCAGAGTCAATGCCAACTCATGGTGGCCGGTAGGGCAAAGGAGATCTGCCCCTGTGAGTTTCCGAGCCCCTAATTCTTTTCTGGAGCAGAAAGCTTCCTGTATCTTCCAACGAGCTGTTGTGGATTTAGAAACACAACTAAATTCCTAAGCACTGTGCCTCCAGGGTTCCTCCAGCGACCAGGCCGGGCCTGCTAAAGCGTTACCACTGAACGGTAACACTCTCCTTCCAGGGTGGGGGCGGGTATTCCCCCCGCCCCCAACCGATCGATCAATAAGATCCCCAATTCTGGGGACAGCCCACCTGCTTCAATTCTGCACCCTGGATGCCTCCAGTCACTGGGAACTGGGGGCAAAGACGCTCAAACAAATGGTGCTCCAGGTCAGCAGTTTGAATCCAGCAGCAGCTCCCAAGGAGAAGGGTGAGGCTTTCTACTCCCGGGAAGCATCAGTCTCAGAACCCACAGGGGGCTGTTCTACTGTCCTTTAGGGGCTCTGTGAGTGGAAACCCGCTGGGCAGTCCTTGTGTGAGCCCCCCACAGGGATTTCCTAGCTCGGGCAGCGCTCCTTTGCCTCTGGTGTGCACTTCCAGGGAGCAGCGGTGGCGGTGGCGGCATCCCCTGGGTGGCGGCGGCATCCCCTGGGTCCCAGTTGCGATCAGTAACCCAGAGTTCTGGCTGGGAGCAGTTGCCAGCGTGGGTCAGACCTGTGGCGGCCCCGCGGAAACAGCACGGGGACAGCGTAGAACTACTCCAGGTCTTGGTGACCATCTTTGGAAGCGGATTAGCAGGCCTTTCTCTGGCAGAGCCTTGAGGTTGGCAAACAAGGCCCACCACCCTTAGCTAAGCACACAGACATCAACATCAAGGGACTGCCCGCTGGGGAAGCGCAGTCACGGAGGTGCTCACAACAAGCAGTGAGCCCTGAATGCCTGACCACAGGGACACCTAAATGATTCCTCTGCCCCCACGCTCCTCCCCGCTGCTCCGTCCTCCAGTCTGTGACACATGACATCTTTCAGTCAGTGGCCCTGATTCAAAGGCGCCCAGTCAGCCACAAAGTTTTGCCCCCCAGTCCCCTCCCCATCTGGCCTCTGGCCTCCACTCTCATAATCGCCCAATTCAGTGCGGTTCAGACATCTGGATTTCACAAGCCAGTAAAAATTTCACAAATTATTTTTGGAACCAAAGTACTTCTAACCCTCTTTCTGGAGGTTGGGTGCAGGCAGGCGGCAGGGAGGAGGGGGGTGGGGAGTCTAGTCAAGATATTAAGTAAATAAATAAATCTTGAGAAACACCGCACAGTCCCATGAATGACAAGTCTTTGCGGGGCGGGAAGGCCACGGTGGGGGGCGGGGAAGCTCTGTTCTTGAAAACAACAAAGCTCAGTTTGAAGGCAAACTGGGCGCCTCCATCTGATTGTCTTCCTCATTTCCCACCAGACCAAAAGACTCAACGCTACTGACCAGTCCCTGTCCTGTCAGTCACTGACAGCTCCTGGGAGCCGGCTGGCCAAAGTCTTTTCCCAGCTCATTGTTCTCCTCCAGGTCTCCCACCCATCTTCCCCAGGCTGATGAGCTCATGCAGCCTGCCTGCGGGGCTGGAGGTCCCCTACCAGTCTCAGGCCTCAGGGATCGGGCCTCAGCCGGAGGGAGTACTCTGGATGTGATTGAGAACTTGGAATGGGTCAATGTCCCAAAGAATCCTGGTCACCTGGATCGGGGACATGGTCCACCCTGTGCCATACTGTACGGTGCTCAGTCCTGTCCCCTCTACCCTTCAGAAGCAGCCTGCAGCCACAAGGAAGCACCCTGCCCTGGGACTTCAGGTGTCCACCCACCAGAGATGTTCCCCCCTTTAGAGCCCAGGCTGCAGCGCCTCCTGCCCCCGCAGCCCCCCAACATGCCTCTCCTACTACACACCTCCGGCCACTCTGCCTTCCCCACAGTGGCTCAGCTTCTCCCTAAACCACGCAGAAAAAGCATGCAGAATTCCTACCAGTCCCCAACAATAGGAAACAGACAATGGCTAAAAATAACAATGGATCAAGTGACAGCATTTCTAGAAGTCTCCAAAGAGGCTCACAGGCAGATTCATTCCTGGGGACCAGTGGTCTGTAAAGGGAACTGCTCTTGCCCTCCCATTTCCGCCCGCCTCTCCCCACTCCCCCACCCCATCTGCTTTATACCGTGGCTGCAAGGCCACATTTTCAGAAGCTTATCTCTCGTCCTTTCTTCTAAGGCGCCTGTGGGTGAACTCGAACACCCCACCTTCAGGTCAGCAGCCTAGTGCATTATGCTTTTGTTTCATCCAGGGTCTGTCTCCCTAAAGCCTGGGGTCCTCCAGCTTCTTTGACTTCTGAGCCCCATTCTCCTGTCCTCAGGGAATCTCTCTGCTCTGGGTCTCCTAGAATTCCAGGCTGGCACGCCTGCACTTCGTACCTTCCTCCACCCACGCTCCCTCCCCCTCTATCCGGCTTTGAAAATTTATATTTTAAAAGAGTGCCAAAATGCAAGAGGGTTCCTTGGGAACAGAGAGGGCCTTAGTGGAACCACACATACACCAAAGGCCTGTTCCTAACCAAACTAGAAACTGGAGCTTCTCCTGGGCCAGCAGAGCTGGAGGCTCCTGGGGATGTGGCGGATTGGATTGGGGGGGCGGGAAGTGGGGGTGTAAACCACAGAGCAAACAGCCTGGGGGAATAGGAGGGACTGACCACAGTATTTGCAGGAATACCTTTGAGACTTTGGGGGCCCAGGTTCACTACCTCTCCAGGTATGGCTCCCAGCTGGGGCATCCAAGTGCTGAAAGGACATGCGGGCCTCAAGCCCCACCCCAGATGGCCTGAATCGGCCTTTTAACACCTACATACACTGAAGTCTGAGGAACAGGTATCTAGAACATCTAGGTTCTTAGGTTATGTGATTTTGCCTCTCAGGAGCCACTTACCCATGTAGGGAGACATTTTGGGGGGCATTGAGCGCCGGTAAAGATGTAAAATCTAGTAAACTAACAGGGACGGATCCACCCTGTGCTATAGGGTCACTATGAGTCAGAAGTGACTCCATGGCAACGAGAGGTCAGGGATGTGTTAAACATCTCCCAAGGCAGCCTCCACAACAAGGAATTATCCAGGCCCAAAGGTTAGCAGCCCAAGGTTGAGGAACCCCACTCTCAGGGAAGCCCCCCAGGAGAGGGCTGGAAGAGCAGGCCCGCCACCTGACCATTCCTAGTGTGGTTTGCAGACCAGCAACATCGGCAAAGGGAGTGGGTGGAGGGGGTGGGGGGTGGGGGTGTTGTCCAAAGCAGAACCTCTGCCCTGAACCCTGTCACCAGAACAGGACCCAGGATCTGTGTTTTAACAGGGCTCCACGTGCCTGGCATGCTTCCTTATTTTCTCAAATTTTATACTGAAAAGGTCTAGTGTGGGCCATGGGTCCCTGCCTCCTGACGGCAGTCAGGAACCTCTGACTGAGCCAGGTCAACCACTTGTCCATGATGTCACGCCAGGCCAGGAAATGGCCATCTGATTGAAAAAGAGCAAATCCCGGTGGAAGCAGAGGGCAGTGAGGCTGGCATCTGCCCCTTTGCTACACAACTTTCAGTACACTGCTGCTGAGGGCCCCGGAGAGCGCGTGTGCTCTGACTACAAGCACTCTCCTCAGGCAAGACCAACACGGGGTAGAGGCACTGCCTCCTAGCTCGCAGAATGCGGAAGCTACTCTCAGTGGGGACAGCATAGGCTCTCAGCCATCGGATTGCCTCCTGGAAAGCCTTCTCCAGTCCCCATCCCCACCCATGGAGTCTTCATCTCCTGGTGTCCTGCCACTCAAGACTGCAGGCTGCACTTGGAGCAGAACTGGACTGCAATGCAGCACGTGCTGTGGTCTTAGCCCTCTGCCCTCCCCACCCCCCGGAGACCCCCTCCAGGCATTCCCCAGATGGGCTCCGGTTCTGCCTCTGCCTGAGTAAGCGTGTTCTGGTGGCCAGACTGGGGTAGAAGTGCCAGGGCGTTAACCCCCTCGGAAGCAGCCTGCACCAGGGAATGGACGCAGGAGCTGGCCAGTAAGTGACCAGCTGTCCAATGGTCCCTGCGGTGAGTCTGAGCCACGCTCTCCGCGCTCGCTCTGCAGTGGGAGTGACGTCACTGGCACCCTTCACCCATCTTCGTGTCCCTCCCCAAGCTTCCTGAGGTCACCTTCCAGAATCCTGCACCCTCACCTGCGCCTCAGGCTCGGCTTTCAGGGGACCCCAGACTAAGCCAGGTATGTTGCTCACTACCAAATTCCCAGGATTCAGCTACCGCCTTGATCAGCCCTGGTGGCGTAATGGTTACACATTGGTCAGCGGGGAGACGCAAGGTCAGCAGTTTGGAGCCACCAGCAGCTCTGCGGATGAAAGGCTGGGTTTTCTACTCCCATGCACCGTTACAGTGTCAGAAACCCACAGGGGCGGGGGCAGGGGGCCGGGGGCCGCTATGAGCCAGCGCTGACTCGATGGCAGTGAGTTTGATCTCTGAGTTTTGGCAGGAGCCCTGTTGGCATCATGGTTACGCATTGGGCTGCGACCTGTAAGGAAGAGGCTTTCTACTCCTGTAGAGGCACAGTCTCACAAACTCACGGGGGCAGATCTACAGGACCGCTGTGAGTCAGAATCAACTCGATGGCAGTGTTTGGTTCCGGTGAGTTGACAGAGCACACACCCTCAGAAAGGACCTCCCCCAAAATTCCAGAACCAACTGCAACCACAAAACTAGTCCAGATCCCCATGGAGGCGAGGGTGGGAGAGACCGGAAGAAAGTACCTACAGTTCTTGCCCTTGAGTTATGCTCTCAAAGCATCTCCCAACCACCAAAACAACAACAAAATGTTAAACCTCACTGCCACCGAGTCGATGCCTACTCACAATGACCCTACAGGACAGGGGAGGACTCACTGGCCCTGTGAGTTTCCGCCCGAGACTGTGGGAGCAGACAGCCCCGTCTTTCTCCCAAGAAGAAGCGAGTGGTTGTGAAAGGACAACCTGTGGGTCACAGCCCCCCAGGGTGTAACTGCTGGGTTTCTCGAGTGGGTCATTCTGCAGTTCTTGGCTTCGCAGAAGCCTGTTTTGCAATCCAAATGGGTTTTTATGAAGGACAGGACAAGTTGGGGTCTGCAGTCTCAAGGGGTTCACAACTGGACTTGTGCAACCTCATGGAAAAGAGCACCCACATGAGTGGAATTGAAGGTGGGGAGCCCAGGGACCGACGGGTCAGGGAACAAGGGGCAGGAGGGCTCAGAGGCCAGAAAGCGAGGGGCCAGAGTGTGGGGGCAAGAGAACCCCCGGAGCATGCTACATGCGTTTATTCTAGCCCACCCCCTGGCTGGGGGGAGGTGTGAGTGACCCCACTGGCTGGGTTGAGCCCACCTGGGTGAAGTCATGGGCCTGGGCCCCGTCTGGACTGCCCAGGTGTGCCTCCCATCTGACTGGGGGGTTGAGTCTGAGCATGCTCAGATCGGGGTCTTCATATGCCACTACGCCACCGGGGCTCCACTCTCCTACCCACAGTAACAATGTAATTTCCAATCATCATAGACAGAAAAAGAAGAGTTCTAGTCCTGGAACGGGGCAGAGCAAGGCTTGACTCCTGCCCTGCTACGCCTCCGCCCCTGGAGCCTCAGATCCACCCCTTACTTACTTACTTACATACACACACACACACACACACACACACACACACACACTGTGATTCCATTGGCAGCAGGCTGGTGGGGACTCGTGGAGGCTGTGTGTGACAGGGCAGACTTGCTCCTAGGGCTTTCTGGGCTGTACTTGTGACCAAACCAGATTGCCAGGTGTTTCCTCCAGGGCACGACTGGGTGCATTTACACTGCCATGTTGAAGGTGAGCACATGCCGTTTGCACCAGCCAAGCCCACTGCCCTGCAGTCACAGTGACCCTACATGGGATTTCAAAGGCTGTCAATTTTCAAGGGAGCAGCCAGCCTTATTTCTCTCCCACAGAGCTGCTGGTCAGTTTGAACCACCGACCTTGCAGTGAGCAGCCCATCAAGACCAAGCCAACAAGCCTTCGTTCCCCGTAAAGTGGATATAAAAATGGAACCTGGTTGCAGGGCTGCAGGGAAGGTTTAATGAGCTAATCTGCATAAAGGCTTTAGTTTAGTCGGGCTGTAGAGTAAACCAAGGAGCCCTGGTGGCGTAATAGTGAGGCATTGGGCTGTTAACCACAAGGTCAGCAGTTCAAAATCACCAGGAGCACCACAGGCGAAAAGATGAGGCTTTTGACTCCCGAAAAGAGTTCGTCTCAGAAACTCACAGGGGTAGTAGTTCCACCCCGCTCCACAGGGTCACTTGGAAGTCGGAAACAACTTGCTGGCAGGGAGTGTGTTTATTTTTTTAGAGTAAACCCTCAATCCACGTTCTCAACCTGATATTATCACTTCGGTTCAGTCTTACTGCCACTATTACTTCCAGGCCATCTGGGTGTTTGTTCAGGTGGCATGTGGCACTGCAGTACCACATACAGAACACACACTCGGCACTGAGTGTCTGCTGTGTGGATGGATGACATCATCACCCAGGAGCAGAATGCAAAAAAAACCAAAACCCTCCAAACCTCCTTTATTTATTTTTATTTTGCAAAGGCTCTAGCTGCCACGGATCTTACCCATTACTAGCAGGCTGTGTGCGTCCAGGGAGGTGTCTGCAGTTCTCTCAAGTCCTGAAGGTCCATCCAACCCGTGGAATCGGATTAGCATCCAGTCATCTCTGAGCCTCTTCCAGACCTTCATGGGAAAGGGGCACCACCGCTGGACTGGGGGGCTAGACCAAACTGCCCTGTTGTGGGGGTGTACCTGTGCATTGCAGGACCCTGAGCCAGCATCCCTGCTCCCTGCCCAGCAAGCCCAGTGAGGAGCCCCGGGGGGCACTGAGAAGTTGGCGGTTCAAATCCACCAGCTGCTCTGAGAAGACAGAGGAAGCTGTATGCTTCTACAAAGATTTACGGCCTCCGGGAGTTCTACGTTGTCCTACAGGATCGCTATCACCATGGACCCAACATATGCAGTCAACAGGTTTTGATTTATGCCCACAAACAACCACAAATGCCTCCAGACATGGCCAAATGTCCCCTGGGGCAATATGTCCCCCATTGGAGGGCCACACACCAACACGGTCCCCCTGCTCAGTCTGTCGCGCTGGGGTCAACACTGCTCCCCTGGCAGGCCCGTCTACACCCTGGTCGGCCCATTTTTATTTTTTATTTTCACCAAAGCCCAATAGCACACCAGAAACCTCCCAGGAAGCCATTTCAACCTTCCCCTCTCATCCTTCACCCTCCACTGCGCTCCACTGAAAGGAAGGTCCTTGGGAACCAGCAAGTCCTGTGGCTGCTTTGGGATTAGCTTGTTTCCCCCGGTCTATCATTAGCCATATTTGCCTGCAAACAAGATGGATGTTTTCAAAGCTCATCTCCTCAGAAACCCCAGAACAAAATCCCTCCCCGGATCATTACTATCTGTTTATGACATTAGCAGCAGCAGCAGCGGGAGACCTGACTCCAAAGCCCAAATGATCCTGACATGCAAATGTGTCACAAAAGCCCAGAAAGGCTGAAGATTTCAAAGCTTTGTTAGCAACCGAGCTGCCTGTAACTAGACGGATCTGAGGCGTTTTCCAGGCAATGGTCAGAGCTCTTCAAAGTGGGGCAATTAGACCCAGAGTTCTTGGCTGGAAGTCAGAACACGCTCACTACCCAGTATCTTTCCCTGGCGGTGGGCAACACCAGGATGCCAGGGGTCAGAAAGGGGTTCTTTGGTATCCTACTGAATAAGCCTGTGGCTCAAGACCCCTTGAAAGTGTGGAGAAACAGGGGTGTTAGTTTCTCAGGTGCTAAGGTGCGCCTGGCGAAAGCCAGGCTATTTCAATCGCTTCCTAGGCACGTGAAAGCTAACACTGAATACGCAAGAGGGAAGAAGACTCGATGCATTTGCACGCTGGTGCCGGTGAGGATTATTGAAAGTACCCAGGGACTGCCAAAAGAACCAGCAGATCTGTCTTGGAAAGTACAGCCAGAAGGCTCTTTAGAAGCAAGGATGGTGAGACTTCAGCTCATGTATTTTGGTGAACACAAGAGGCCAGTCTCTGGAAAGGGATATCATGCTTTATAAAGCAGCCTCTCTTTGCCATCAAGTTCACCTGGATTCACAGGGACCCTCTAGGACAGGGTAGGACTGCCCTGTGAGTTTCTGAGACGGTACACAACTCTTTACAGGACTAGAAAGCTTTGTTTTTCTCCAGCATTGCGGCTGGTGGTTTCGAACTGCTGACCTTGCAATTAGCAGCCCACCTCGGAAGGACTACGCCACCAGGATAGTGAACAAAATTCAGTTAGTTAGAAAGCTCCACTTTCTTTCCAGACTTCCCTTCCAAGCACAGGACCTGCCTCCTGTGGTGCTCGGCTGGGGAAGGCCTAGCTGCTCCTGGGCGAGGAGATGAAGTGGAATGTTTGGTCCTTATTTTCACAGGCTTCATCCCCTCCTACTGGTGCTCCTCCTGGGTGAACGACCCTTCCCACAGATCTGCATCAGGCCCCCTGTCCACACTGCCTAACACAGCCTGGCCCTACCACCAATTAGCCCCTTAACCTGCCGTGTTCTCTCCAAGAAGCACTCAGCTCTGCTGGGAGATGTACCGCCTCCCCATTGGTTTCTTTGCTTTGTGCCTGTCCTCCCCCACCAAACCTGTAGCCAGCCGCTGTACAGCTGGCTTTGACCTAGGGCCATCCGCTCTACAGGCGGTAGAACTATACTCCATGTTTGCCAGGCCTTTCTCCCAAGGTGCTCCTGGTGGCCTTGAACCTCTAAACTTTCCTTCCGTGGATGAACCATTTACACCTGCAGAACATACACACACAACACAACCCCCAGCCCACCCCCAACTAAAGGCCCATGCCGCCAAGTCAATGTCTACTCACAATGACCCTCAAGGACAGTTCTGGGTAGAACTGGACCTTCAGAATCTCGGGACTTAAATGTTTTGTGGAACCAGGGAGCCTCATCCGTCTCCCAAGGAGTGTCTGACAGCCCTTCCCTCGCCAACTACTCCTAGGGCACCCACTATGCGCTCTGTGCTCTTCTAGGCAGAAGGGCTGGCTGCTAACGGCAAGGTCCATGGTTCAAACCCACCAGACACTCCTTGGGAGAAAGATGTGGCTCCCTCTAGCACGAGAAGGACCCTGGGAGGCTGGGAGAGGCGGGTTCACGATGGCTCAAAGGAAACTGCTCGCTCTGACCTCAGAGACTGATCGAAACATCTCCCCACCAACTTTGGGGGTTCGCCTTCAGTCCCCTTCCAAAGCCGCCCAGCCAAGTTATTTTGCTGGCTGGAGTTTATTTTCTGAGTACCCAGCTCACGGGTCTATTTTTAGGTCCTTATATTGGTAAGCTAAACAGTGAACGATACAGCTGCACCTCAGAGACTGCGGCTCAGCAAGGCATGTATGGACCTATCAGAGGACTCTCCAGAGGCCATGCTGCTCGGGATCACTAAAAATAATTAGTAAGAGAATCATTTTCAAATAAGGAGATGGGTCCAGCAGAGGGGCACACCCATTTCTTACAGGTCAGACGAGACCAGGTCTCTCTCCGGACCAGGGGAGCATCTTCAGATGGCCTCGACCCCAGAGGCTCCCGCACTGCCTTGCAACTCAGTGTGGACACTGAGGCAGCCGGGCAGCCATCTCCTCCCATTCCTTGCCCCAGGGCATGCTCGCCCCAGGGAGAGCTCCTGACCCAATTCAGCTGTCTGGCTTCTCTGTCCACATCACAATTCAGCACTTGTGAAATGCGCTTGTGTTTCCCTCCAGAAAGGAATCTTTAGAAACAAGTCCTGAAACGTACTGAGACTCACAATGGATGCCGTGGCCCCGAGTCACGCCAACCCCACAGATGGCAGAAGCCGGTGCTGCCCGTGCCTGCGCCTGCTCTGGGATGGGTGTCCCTTGCCACAGTGGAGTTGGAATAGATTGATACAGCCTTTCTAAGTCGCCATGCCTTGGGTATGTTGTAATTCTGGACTCTACCTGTGGCTAGAATCCCACTTTGGAGGGCCATCTCTGTGCCACGAAGGGGCAGGATGCGAGTGGGATTAAGACCTGGCTTTAGTCCTGGGTGCGAACCAAGCCACGGCCTTTTCCTTGAGGGGCATCAGCAGGACAGTGTCTGAGGAGACGGTGTGACTTAGGAGGCCATTCTTTGTAATTCCTCGGATGGGGAATTGAGACTGGTGCCACCCTCTGGTTCGAGCGCACTTCATCTCGCCTGGAGAGCCAGACCTCTTTCCTGACCGAGCCACGGTAGAAGCAAGAAGACCCGCAGTGTCTTTTGGACGTGGCTGGCTTCTGGCTCTGAACCCTGCATTTGGCTCACCTCTGCCTGACCTTTGGATTTGGAATTGAACTGCACCCACCACCACGTGAGACATTTCCTCAAAATTCTGTGAGTTTCTGGGGGATGCTGTCTCACACAAGGCAGGCATGGGAGGGAAGAGACTCCAGGGAGGAGCAGACTAGCATCTTGGGAGAGTTGGGCACTGGAGACACCTTTAATTTCCAGCTCGTTCAGATCAGTCTGCGTTAATTCTTCTGAAAGAAATGATCACCGCAGCTGCTATGGTGTCGTACTTCCTCGCCTGGGGGCTTCCCTTCCGGCACTGCATCCCCCAAGGTTTCACTCTTATCTATATGGATTTCATGGGCCTTCTTCTTTTCTCAGAAGCTCGACTGGTCCTTCTTCCCGTCTGTCTGAGGCCAGAGCTCCATTGGTATTTGAAACCGCGTTGGTATAGCTTCCAGCATGACAGCAAAACACATGCCGCCACAGTGCAATGATGGGCAGGAGGGGAGCTAGAAGAATAGGTTCTTGAATTGAAGTGGTCAGGACACCTCAGGCTCCCTGTCTGTCCCCCAAGGGCTGAAGCTGTCTCCCAGCTCTCTAGAAGGTTGCCCAGGTCCCTCCACCATACATGTACCTTACCTCTCTCTTTTCCTTAACTTCTGTTGTAACCCTGGAGCCAGGAGAAGCTTCCATCCAATTAACAGAGGGGCCTGCTCCTCTCAAATCTCAATCAAGAAAAATCTCCTCAGCCCACTTTCCCACCAGGCCAGAAACCTCATATGCAAACTGGATTTGTGGGCCCAGAAAAGGCTTCCTGGGGGAAATACCTGCGGGACCGTGGGGTGAGCCAGCAGAGGGACACGGTAAGGTAGGGCGAGTCTGAGTGAGAAAGAAGAGGATGCACAGAGAGGTGACGGGCACGGAGGGGGTGGCATGTTGGGGAATCCAGCGCAGGAGGAAGAGGGGGTGTATGAAGGATTCCCAGTTCCAGGGTGGGTTTCTCTTACACTTTTGCTGAATCTCGAAATTGCGATCAAGTACATATCAGACTATCACAAAAAGGGTCAACCAAACACCACAATCCCACACCCCTTTCCATGGCAGAGACTCGGCACAGCCTACATTTCCACCACCCCCCCTTTTCCTCTGCCCCCGAGTCAGACTCTGTGGTTCGTTCTCACCCACACAATGTGACAGGTGATGTGTGGCATTTCCCACCCAAGGCATTTCACAAGTGGATGTAATCATCTCGCTCTCTCTCTCTGAGAACAATTCCTAAGTCACCAAATAGAGGCGTGATCATCCGCTGACCAGGAGCACCTGTTATATGAACATGAAATACTCTTTTCTTACGTTCAAAAGAACATTCACTGCCATCAAGCCCATGTGGAGTCACAGGGGCCCAACAGGGCAGGGCAGAACTGCACCCATGAGTTTCCAAGACTGCAAACTCTCTACCTGCGTAGAAAGCCCATCTTTCTCCCTTGGAGTAGTTGGCGGTTTCAAACTGCCGACCTTGTGAATGTAGCCCAACTCATAACCACTGCGCCACCAGAGGTTCTAAAATCCGCAGTTTATCTTATCATGTACAATCCCAGTAAGAGTCCTTACTTACTTAGCCGGTCAGAGGCCTGTTGCTGCTGCTCGGGATGGCAATGTTGTCACGTTGGCGCCAACGCACGGGGAGCCCATGAAAACAGAAGCAAGCCCTGGCGTCTCCTTGAACGCCGTCTTCTATTTTGCTGACCCTGGACCAAACACGATGTCCTTGTCCAAGGACTGGTCTTGGAGGAGGTACAGCTGAGCGCTCTTTAGAAAGGAGCATGGGGTGACTCGCAGACGCCCTGTCACTGCCGTGGAGTCCACAGAGGGCGGGGGCGAAGGGGCCCGTGGGTTTCCGAGACTCTAACGCTTTACGGGGCTAGGAAACCTCATCTTCCTCCTACAGAGCAGCTGTTGCTTTCCAACGCTGACCCGGAGGTTAGCAGCCTAGTCCATAACCCACTGTGCCACTGATCAGAAGGCAGACACGGGCATTCGGTGAATGAGAATGGTCACTTTGGCTAACAGGGCCTTTCCCAAAGCCCCTCAGATCCCAGGAACAGAAATCTTAATCAGGCATAGAAACAATGCCACGCAGATACAGATGCACATACTCTCTGTCTGTCTGTCTGTCACACACACACACACACACACACACACACACACACTACATTAGCACACGCACCCTGAGTTTCCGCACCCGAGCTACAGGCAAGCCCTTCATAGCCAGGCCTGCACTGGCTGTCTCGTGATTCACACAGCTGCCAAGACCATCGTAGGAACCTTCCAAGGGCCCGTTCCCCGGCATGGGCATCGTCCGGAGCCAGCTACCGCAAAAGAAAATTGGAATCGGAAAGAAAAAGTCATCAGGCGAAGGAGCCCGGCTTTCTCATGATCTCACCCGTGAGTCAGATGTGCGTCCGGGACAGCAGCTCACCGAGGAGAGCAGAACCGCCTGTCTGCGCGGGGCCGGCCCGCCAAGGCCAACAGCGCGGCTTCGGAGGTGCACGCCTCGCACACAGGCTTAAAAGGACAAGTCTGGTGCGCTTGTTTATTTATTTTTTTCCCTCTTAAAAAGCCCCAAGGTGAAACAGCCGTCTGCTTAAAAATAGCCCTCTTGGAACTTAAACTCTAATTTTCTTCTTAAATACTGATTGCCAAGCCCCGGCCACTTGCCATTTTTGGCAGTGGGAAGAGTCCCAGAGAACGGCCGTGCTGTGCGGTGCTCGGAAAGCTGCCTCCCGTGTCTGGGTCGAGACCTGTTCCCACAGGGAGACTGAGACGCAGAAGGGTGATCTCAAAAGCTAGCCAGCACCTCCTGGGCGTCAGGGCGAGGGGAAGCGAATGCGTCAAGCCTCCTCAGTCTTTGCTTCTTTGCGGCACTTACACTTCACAGGAGGAGGATTTTCTAACAGACAGCTGCGTTCCAAGGATTTTTACTCACAGCACAGAACACGAAGTCCCGGGCGTCGTGAGGGGAGGGTGCCGGGGAAGGGAGGCTGCCTAGACTCTCTCTCGGCACCCAGAGGTCCCTCGTGCTGCAACCGGTTGGTGCTCAAGTGGCAACTGAAGGCTGGCGGTTAGGACCGCCCACCCCCGTGGCACCGAGGAAGAAAAGGCCTGGCCGTCCGCTTGCTGGGAGGATGTGGCATGTGGTCAAGTTCATTCTCAGCGGACGGCCCCTCCCTCCACCAGGCCGACTGCCCCAAAGCCAGGTAAGCACGGGTTGATGGTGCTTCCTTACCATCTCAGAGATCCTGCTATGAGGATGCCACCTGCCTCTCTTCCAACCCCACAGCACCTTCCTGCAGAACCAAAGCCTCTTTTCCAATTTACAAGGGGCCCTGGTGGCGCAGCGGTGAAAGTACTTGGCTGTGGTCCAGAAGGCTGGTGGTTCAAACCCACTAGAGGCTCCATGAGATAAAGACGAGGCAGTCTGCTTCTGGAAAGATATACAGCCTGAGAAACCCTCAGGGGCAGTTCACAAAAGCCACTCGCGGGCAGTGCAGTCTTTTCTCCTGCAAGGTCACCGGTTGGGTTTGGACAGCCATCCCCTAGCCCCACGGGGGCTCCTGTCCATAGAGGTCAGAGCCAAGAAAACCCTGTGGAGCGGTTCTCTGCTGTCCCCTGTAGGGTCGCCCTAAGTCAGAGGCACAAGACAATGATGAAAATGCCAGCCTCTTCCTCTTTTGCAGCTCGGAGGGACTTTACCAGTCATTAAGAACAAGTCCTTCAGTCTCTGTCTGAGGGTCCTACTTTGGCCGGAGTCCCAAAGCTAGGTAGTGACGGTGTCTGGGTTAGAGTCCAGACTGCTGAGTGCTGGTCTGGGGCTTGTTTCACTTCGCTGGCCACTCCAGTTTCCAGAGAGGAGCTGATTTTCCCCATCTTGGTCCTGGTGGCATAGTGGGTTACAGGTTGAGCCACTAAACCTTCAAGGTCAGCAGTTCAAAACCACCTCCACTCCATGGGAGAAAGACGAAGCTTTCTACTCCAAAAAGAGTCACAGTCTCAGAAACCTGCAGGGGCAGTTCTGCTCTGTCCTGCGGGGTCACGATGCTTCAGCAGTGAGTGTGGAGGTTTTGTGGCCATCGGTGGTCGAGCTGGCTCTGACTCATATGCTGGCCCCACGAACAGCGGAAGGCAACACTGCCCGGTCCTACACCGCCTCTGTGCCTGTTGGAGTCCATTGTTGCCTCTCTGTCGGATCCATCTAGCACGCGGGTGCTCCCCTCTTTCTCCTGGGGCCTCTGTCTTTCAAGGGACATGTTCATTACCCCCACCCCACACAGACCGAGCTCGCTCTCTGAGAATTCCATCCCCAAGGTTAGGATCAGGTGAACCACAGAGAAGCAATGATACACCTTCGAGCTGGCCGGAGGGCAAGCGTTCCCCGGTGTCCTGAGAACGGCAGGGAGCGAAGGCTATAAAAATAGCCACTCCCGGCTGCAGAGGCACGTAGAAGCTGCAGCTTGAATTTCACATCTTGGTTCAACTGTCCACTTGGACCCCTTTCTCTGCCAGGCTACTGCCCCAGACTGACTGCTTTGCCATTTTGATGCTTATCTGCTCTTTCCATCAGACCTCAGGTTCCTCTAGGACAATGTGTTAGAAGCAGCGATGAACGCGAGGCGAACGATCGGTTTACCAGTTCTGTACTGCACACCGGTTTCCCTGAGCACAGGGCACCTCCCTTACCTTCCAGGGTACAAAAGCAAACCCAGGGACACCCCCAGCCCCTGCGCCCGGCACAGCAGGTTGAGCCAGAAGCTGAGACCTGTATTCAATTAAAAGCTGCGCAGGTTTTAAGGGAAGAGTTAACCCCTTGCTCACTCTCTTCTTTCCAAATCTCTGGTGCTGGGGTAGATGGCTTATGAAGAAAGGGAAACTTGATTATCAGGATTACCTGTGGTCTGTAAGACGCCCTGGGGGCATAGTGATGATGCACTGGGCTTGCATACCACCAAGTCAGCAGTTCAAAAGCACCAGTGACACCTTGGGAGAACAATGTGGCTTTCTACTCCTGTAAATCAGAAACTCACAGGGGCAGTCCTACCCTGTCCTATAGGGTGGCTTTGTGCCAGGCTGGACTCAATGCCAGTGAGTCTGTTTTTCTGATTTATGATCTAGGACCAAAGGGACAGGGGCAATAGGCCAACAAATATAGGGCATACTCCCGAAGCAGGGAGGTTCTGCATTCACTGATGTAAACTCTGTATCTGAGAACTGTTCCTTTGTCTTGTCCTCACGGGCCTGTCCGTACCAAGGAGGACAGACGACTGCACACCACTGGACTGAAGCAGTGGCTTCACAGAGACAGAGGTCTTTGGGGACACCAGCCTTTCCCGGGAGCCCCAGCGCTGACACTCACAGACCAGCTGGCTTCCCTTAGCAAAATGACTTGACCCTCGGGCTTCTGGCTCCTCATCCAGAAAATGGGGTGAATCGTCTACAAAAACCCAGTCTTTTGCTTTGGTTGGTTCTGACTCATGGGGACTTCATGGGTCCTGAAGTAGACCTGCTCAGTGAGGTTTTCATGGCTGTAATCTTTACCAAAGAAGATCACCTGGCTTTTCTTCCACGATACTGCAGGGTGGAGTAGAACCATCAACCTGGAGGGTTGGTCACCGAGGGCAAATCACCCAGGAATCTAATTCCTTATAAAGCTAAGATGAGGTACTATCCCCAGCGTGCATGGAGGGCCCACGAATGGTGTACGTATGCTGCAGGGCTGCTATGGCAGCAGAAGCCACAGCCCAATCCTGCACCCCGAGTCCTCCTGCCTGGCTTGATGGCTCCAGTTTTGAGGCCCGCATGATCACCCTGTCACTTTGAAGCAGGCATAACACAGGAAATGTCCCAACAGGCAGCTGCATCCCTCCCCCTGGAATTCTTTGGTCCTTATTCTGGTTTCAGGACTCAAAATGGGACAAAGTGGTCCTGCAAAAAAAAGCCATGGAAGCCTGATAGGTGCATCCAGTGGAGCTGCCACCCCGAGGTGCAGATGCACAGGCCTGGAGAGAGGTGGGCAGGAAGGGCAGCTGCCTCAGTCCTCCAGTGCTGCTGCCTGGCAAGCACACATACTGGTGTCTCCCGTGGAGGAGTCGAGAAGTTAACTCCAGGACTCTGGCTGCGTGGGGAGGCTCTCTCTGCGGCAATGGGGAAAGATCCCCGGCTGTCGCTGTGGGCCGTGCACACCGTGAGCCCTGGTGACTTCCCCCTCCTCAGTCCACCTCTCAAAAAACAGAGCAGGTTAAAGACACGCTCTGGGCTCATTGACTTCACAAGGAAACACCCACTCCCCAACGGGATCACACTCACAGGTTTAGGGGTTCCTAGTCAGCACGTGGAGCCCCGACCGCACGGTGGGCTGCAATGGACAAGGTCAGCAATTCCAAACCACGTCCACTCCACCGGAGAAAGATGAGGTTCCCTACTCCTGTGAAGGGCTAGCATCTCAGAAACCCAGCGGGGCAGTTCCACGCTGTCCTTCAGGGCCATGATGAGCAGAAATGGCTCCATGGAAGTGGGTGTGCTGTTCATTGTTGAGAGTCTAACACCGAGTGGGGGTGGCGGGGGCGCACTCAATCCAGTACGAAGAGGCTTCAGAACATGGATGGGAAAATGGAATGAAAAGGTCATAAAAAGTTCCCATCAGCTTTTGTGAAGCCCCTTGAACCTAACATCGGCTTTCTTGTTTAGGGGGCTGGTAGGGTGGGGTGCAGTTGGCTGGGGCATGGAACAGAGGAGCCAGTTGGGGTGGACAGGGTGGGAAGTGACGGTCTGCTTGGAGCTGCTCTGGAGAAGCTGAGGGGGCACCAGGTGAGGGTGGTGGGGAAACACTGAGCATCTGAGCCTGCAGCTCAGGGACAAATTTGGGAGAGATCGGTACAAGGGAGGCATGTGGCCTTGAAGACGTGGCGGGACTCTCCCGGGGACATCAAGGAGAGGAGGGCCCGGGAGCACCAGTACTTACCAGGCAAAGTAGAGAGATGAGGGCTGGGCGTTGTATAAGAGGGAGGACAACCAGGACAGAGTGGAGTGAGCGGAGCCACAGGCGAGGCAGTCTGCACAGTCGGCTGAAGTGAGTGCCAGAAAGATCCCCCTGGGCGTGGATGCAAAGGCCCACTGGTAAGGAACAAGGGCGTCTCACGGGGTGTTAGAGTGGGCATCAGCCTGCACAGCCCACTGAGGAATGAATTCGAGATTAAAGTGAAAACAGCCCCAGGAGAGACCAGGGTTTCTAGTAATTAGGTTGTTAAGGTTGTTAAGGAAAGAAGAGCAACCGGGTCTTAATTAGAGGCTGGTAAGACCATGGTGGAGGGGAAAGGCTTGCAGAGAGAGGTTTGAGACTGAGAAGGGCCTACTGAGCAAGTGTGACAGGAGAAGAAGGAAAGGAGGTGCCCCGTGAGCTCAGAAAGGGGTCTGGGAGGAAAGGGGGATGTTTTCTCAGAGGCAGAAGGGGAAAACCCTGGCTACGTGTGGGGGAAAGCTACGGCTGTCCAGGAGGGAGCAGGATTGGTGGGCGTTTCCACAGCCTGTCCCTGTGAGGCAAGCAGGAAGGTAGGTCTCTTGCTGGGAGGGAGGGGGAGGGAGAGGGCTGGGAATTCCAGGTGGGCAAGAGACGGTGTCTGGGGACCCAGTGCACCAGCCTTTGGGATCTGACACATTGAGAGACCATTATGCGGCCATCCAACAGCGAAGCAACAAGCCCACATGGAAGATGCACCCTAGCCTGTGTGATCATGAGGTGTCAACGGTATCGGGTAATAGGCATCAGAGGATCCCAATAAAACAAGTAAAACAGGTTGTTGAGAACAGGAGGGGGGTCAAAGAAGAGACACAAAACCTACCTGTAGACAATGGGTCATCCCCTCACAGAAGGGTCACAAGGAAGCCACCAGTCGATTAGCACCAATGAAACATCCAATCGCCCTGTGGTTTCCTGAGGTTTCCTCACCCCCCACTATCGCGACCCCAGTCCTGCCTTTCACTGTGGGTTAGACCGGAGCATGTACACAGGTACAGATAAGAACTCACGGCACACAGAAGCCAGGACCAGGAATGGGAGTAGGGATACCATGAGGGTAGGAGAAAGGTAGGGAGAGAAGGGGAGGCAGGGGGAACCAATTGCAATGATCAACACATAATAACCACTCCCATACCCAAGGGGGCCCAACAACAGAAACCATAGTGTAAGATATGACAATAATAGTAATTTATAATTTATCAAGGGGTCACGAGGGAGGGAGGGAGGAAAAAAGAGCTGATACCAAATAGAAAGTAAATGCTTAGAAAATAATAATGGTTACATAGGTATGAATATGCTTGATATAATTGATGTATGGATTATTATAAGAGCTGTAAGAGCTCCCAATAAGATGATTTTTAATAAAAAATAATAACGACAAGGTTAGATAAAGTGATGGCCCAGGCGGTGTGGGCGGGAAAGGGAAAGGAAATCGGCCTGCAAGCTCTTGCCACCACCTCCCCATCTTGGACCTATGCCCTGCATGTTGCCAGCGCTGCACATGCCAGTCTACGGGTGCTTATCTAGTGCTGTGACTAACTACCGGACCGGCGGTCAACGCCGTCCATCCTCTGGCTGTAGACCCCTCGTGGCTGGGATGGACTTTCTCACGGCAGTCACATGATAACCCTGACTTCCATTACCCAGGCTATCAAATGAGGTGCCTCAGTCGTGCACAAAGGCCACTTGCCATTCACACAGCTTCCTGGCCATCCTGGAAGAAGGCAGTGGGGTAATTTTCTCAGCCAGAAATTCGGGACCTTCACGGCACCTCTGTTTGCCTCTGGCAAGACTTGGCATCTGCTCTTGGTGTATTTCGATTCTGACTCTGGTGTGAAATGAGGTCACTAGGCTTTCCAGATCTGGGTCAGAAGCAAATGGGACAAGTATGTCATCTCAGGCGGTATTCAGGTCAGCAATAAAAAGGTTGAACCGGAGGAGCAGGACGAAGCCAGTGGCAGAGCAGTGCCGGCTCTCAGCGGCTAAGGCTGTCTCTGGACCAAGCGCACCCCACCACCCTCTTGGTACAGGCCTTTCTCGGGTCAGCAACAAAGCCTCAGACTGGGTCTGCCCAGATCACATTTCTCCACGTGGCCACCCACCTCGAGATCAGAGACCATCAAGTCACCTTGCTGCCAAGTCCACAGTCACCACGTCACCCGCTTTCCCACGGACCTGTGGACACAAACACACCACATGAGGCTTTGCTGGGTCCCGTGACCCCGCCAACCAGGTGGAGATGGATTTATGGTACTTTGTAGCTTTAGAGCATTTCCTGCCTCGTGGTGACATCCTCATGTTCCCCCAGGCCACGGTGGTGTTGGGGACATTCTCCTTCTCCAGTGGACCTGGCTATGGACATGAGAATGTCAGCCTGACACTGAGCTGGTACCAGGAAAGCCATTGTTTCAGAGAAAGAGAGGACGTCTACTGGGCCTCTTGCTCGCCTGTCTCGTCTCGGGGCATCCTGGAAGCAGCCCTGGGAGATGGCGTCAAGTCTGGCGTTGAAAATAAAGCACCAAGGGTGACAGCAGCTGGGTGTTCGTGAGCTCTTCGTCATCCAACAGGGCGGTGCAAGCGTGGGAGTTTCACACGTTACTCTGCACTCAGTCACTTAAGAACGAGATAAACATCGTGAGCCGGAAAGACAGAAACGAGAAGCCAGGGCAGAAATCACCTGGTGGTTTATGAGGGGCTAATCCTGAATTCCGCTGAGCATGACATCCCTGCTACTCGGCAAGACTCCTCGGAATTGGTGAATGCGTTCAACACGACTCATCGACATGACACCAAGAAGGAGCCTCGGTGGCGTAGTGGGTTACATGCGGCTGCTCACCTTGAGGTCAGCAGTTTGAATCACCAGTTGCTCTGTGGCAGAAAGAGGAGGATTTCTACTCCTATCAAGAGTCTCGATCTCAAAAATCCATGGGGGCAATTCTCCCCCGTCCGTAACGTCACTGTGAGTCAGAATCGACGCAATGGCAGGGAGTGACCACTGAGAGCAGACGGTCAACTCGTACCCGACAGCAAGGAGCTGGGAAGCTGGATGAATGGAAACGGAGCAGAGAGCGTGGATACGATGTGGGAAATGTCACAGTGTCCCTGGTCGGTATGGAACCATCAAACCCACTGCTACGGATTCCCACTCATAGCGGCCCTAGGACGGCTTCCAAAGCTGAGGGTCTTTAGACACGAGCAGACTCATCGTGCGCCCAAGAGCAACATGTATTAAGAAAAACACAAAATGTGTGGCCACTGAGTCAACTCTGACTCACAGGGACCGTACGGACCAGAGAAGAAAGGTTCCGGGTACGTGTCTCAGGCTGTCAATCTGAGAGCAGAAAACCTCATCTTTTTCCGACAGGGCAGCTGATGGGTTCAAACTGCTGACCTCAGGGTCTGCTCCCCAACATCTTCACTACACCCCCAGAGCTCCTGTGAACAATATGAATAGAAATCCCTCCATAGAAACCTTAATTCGCAGTTAACAATGCCACCAAAAAGCGCAATAAATACTTAAAGGGAGAGAGAGAAAGGAACACACAGGGAAAGAGGGACCAGACTTCAGCCCGGTGCTCCAAGATGTGAATGCAACATACCAGCATGAGCAGGGAACCAGTGGAGAGGTCTGAGGGTCTGGTCCCAATCCCAACTACATGGACAGCCGCCCCTCCCCCAGAAGAATTTACTTCAGAGGACAGCACTGAAGCTACAGCTCAGGGAGAGGGACAAGACTGATCAGAGCACATGGGAGTAAATGAAGGGGGAGATAGAGAGAGTGAAGCACATCCTGGCCAACCACGCCTTGAGGATGATATCCCTGCTCAGAGCAGCTAATACACAGAGAGGACCGTATGGCCGGCCCCACTAGGGAAACACAAGGTCCCTCACTGACCCATAGACCTATAGGGGACAACACTGGAGACACAGTGTAGGAATTGCACCAGATCTGACCTCACCACACTGAGGCAAAACACTAAGGGAGTGCAACAGAACAGCAAGAGGAGCAAAGCAGGGAAGTCCCAAGGGAATAACAAAAGTAGACTTTGGGGCCAGGACGTGGCACCCCATCAGACTCAACCGGAAAACACTCCTAAAGGTCAACAAACAGACCTTGAACTATTTACAGGCTTTTTTTTTTTTGTCATTGATTTTGTTGTTTTCTTTTGTTGCTTTATTTTGCTCTGTCTTGTTTTTGTGTATATTATCTCTGCAGGTCTATCTAGATAAGATTGGGGGGGATAAACAATCTGGAAGAGAAAACAATGGGACTGATAGTTCTGAGGGGACATGGGAGAGGGGGAGGTGGGGGAAAGGAAGTGGGTGTTAACAACCCCAGGGACAAGGGAACAACAAGTGATCTAAAATCTGTGGCAAGGAGGTGTAGGAGGCCTGGTAGGGCTTGATCAAGGGTAATGTAACCAAGAGAAATTACTAAAACTCAAATGGAGGCTGCACAAGATAGTGAGTGGCACAAGAGGAAAGTAAAAGGAAATAGAGGAAATAACTAGGAGGCAAAGGGCATTTATAGAGGTCTAATTACAGGCATATACATATGTAAATATATTTATCTATGATTATGGGGAAATAGATCTCTGTGCATATATTTATAAGTTTAGAATTAAGGTAGCAGATGGACATTGGGCCTCCACTCAAGTCCTCCCTCAATGCAAGAACACTTTGTTCTATTAAACTGGCATTCCATGATGCTCATCTTCCCGACATGATCACTGAAGACAAAGCGGGTGCATAGGCAAATGTGGTAAAGAAAGCTGATGGTGCCTGGCTATCAAAAGATATAGCATTTGGGATCTTAAAGGCTTGAAGATAAAGAAGGGGCCATCTAGCTAAGAAGCAACAAAGCCCACATGGAAGAAGCACACCAGCCTGTGTGATCACGAGGTGTCAATGGGATCAGCTATCAGGCGTCAAAGAACAAAAAATCATTGTGAATAAGGGAGAGTGTAGACAGGGGACCCAAAGCTCATCTGTAGGCAACTGGACATCCCCTTACAGAAGGGTCATGGGGAGATGACAAGCCAGTCAGGGCTCAGTATAGCAATGATGAAAGATACAACTTATCTCCAGTTCTTAAATGCTTCCTTTCCCCCACTCTCCTGATCCCAATTCTACCTTACAAATCCGGTTAGATCAGAGCTTGTACACTGGTACAGATAAGGACTGGAACCACAGGGAACCCAGGACAGATGATCCCTTCAGGACCAGTGGTGCGAGTGGCGATATTGAGGGTGGAGGGGAGGTGGGGTAGAAAGGGAGAACAAATCACAAGGATCTACATATAACCTCCTCCCTGAGGGATGGACAACAGAAAAGTGGGTGAAGGGTGATGTCAGACAGTGTAAGACAGGACAAAATAATAGTACCTTATAAATTATCAAGGGTTTGTGAGGGAAGGGGGGAGGGAGAGGAAAAACTGAGGAGCTGATACCAAGGGCTCAAGTAGAAAGCAAATGTTTTGAGAATGATGATGGTAACAAATGCACAAATGTGCTTGACACATGGATAGATGTATGGATTGTGGTAAGAGCTGTATGATTCCCAAATAAAATGATTTTTAAAAAAGGAAGGAATAGTCGAACCACTCACCAACAGGCTGCTTACTGCTGGCGACACAAAGGTAAGAGAGCGTGTCAGATAACTCAACAAACAAGGCAAGCAAGGGCTTACTTACTAATCAATTCGGAGCAATCTCACACTCTTTTTCACCACATCAAAGACTCCGCTTTTAGGCCTGGCTCTTTTCCACCCCCACAGCTCCTCCCTCGGTTTCAAAGCCTCTTTTTAAGATTGCAAGGAGCAGGCGGCTGGGCTGGTGGTGCAGTGCTTACACCCACTGCCTGCGTGTCAGTGACTCACAGAGACACACAGGACAGGGTAGAGCTGCCCCTGTGAGCTCCGGAGGCTGCAGCTCTTTGCAGGAGTAGAAAGCCTCATCTGTCTTCCTCAGAGCAGCTGGTAGTTTTGAACTGCTGACCTTGTGGTTAGCAGCCCAGTGTGTAATCTCTACGTCACCAGGGCTCCTCCTTGCCAAACAAAAGGTGGGCAGTTAGAAGCTGCCACCTGCTCCAGGGGAGAAAGATGTCGGTTTGCTTCTGCAGATTTACAGCTCTGGGAGCCCTCTGGGGCAGCTCTACTCTGTCCTGGGGGGTCACCGTGTGTTAGAGTGGATTCATCATCAGTGGGTTCGTCATCTATAATCCCCAGCAGCGATGGGGTGTCCAGGGAACAAGAGGAGATGAACTTTCGCTGTGCTTACTTACCACCTATGGGGAACAGGTTCATGCTTCCAGCAGATATGAAGCCCCATGTACAGGGCGCACTACAGACAGAACAGAGAACCAGGCAGCATCCTTGTTCGGACAGAGTTGATGTTCCAGCACGTGGGATGGGCGACGTAACAAACAGGAGAGGGAGTCAAGGATTGCTACGAGACATCATAGAAACCTCTACGGAACCGAAATATCACCGTGTAAAGCTATTCTTTCTCGGCGCGTACTCCAAGGTGGGTCGACACACTTCTAAGTCTTCCCCGGGGCAGCAATGTGGGTGCTCACGGGACTCAAGTGGGGCTCCTTCGGAGTGCTCTTTACGTCTGGGGCACAAGAGGAAGTGCAAAGGGGCAAGGTCAGGGCTGCAGAGTGGGCAAGGGAGGTTTTCCCAGGAAAATTCTGAAATTCTTGTGGGGCGGACCTTGTTATCCTCAAAGAACGAGCGGGTTGCATTTCCTGATGGGAATTAAAAAAAAAAATCGTCCATGCAAATTTCCTGACCTTGTTCTCACTAATACAGTTTTCAATTTTCTCAGAACTCCTTTATAATAAGCCTCCGTGATTGTCCTGGGTCCTTCATGGAAAACCTATCACGACTCCCCCTTTAGAATCTCCTGAAATAGTCTCCATCGCCTTCTGAGCTGACCTCTCTGCCTTGAATTCAGTTGGCCTGGCAGATCCCAGCAGAAACCACTGCATGGGTTGGACCGCCTTTCAAAGGCACCCTACAGCGTCCAGGCCCATCTATGCGGAGAGGATGCGCCTGCAGTCACCTGCGGAGGACAGAGGTATGTTTAAACAACACATGTTGAGCAGAAGCCGGCGCCCATCGGGTCGGGAACTCTATAGCATCCTTTCTGACCTGCCCCATCATTCCAAGACTGCCTTTCATCGCAGGACTGCTCAACGGGACGAGTGCCTTGGGCAGCCTTTTTAGATGAGATGGTCTTGGAATTCGAGGAGCTGTTAAATCTGTGGGAAGAGGCTTCAGGCAGCGGAAAAGGCCCTGCTGGTGTGTGTTCCAGATCCACGAGAAGGATGAGGTGTCTGCGCTGGAGGTGAGGGCAGCCAGTGGTGACAAGGGAGTCCTGGGAGAGGCGGGTCAGCCCAGGGGCTGCGCTGCAGTTGATCACATGGAGAAATCCCCAGCTGTGAGCTGGCGGTGACAAGGTTTGACTTGTGTGAGAAGAAAGGACTAGGAGTCAAGTCCTCGCGAGGGCCAGGTAGGGGACTAGTGTAGAAGCAGTAGCACAGGAAACAAGGAGGGGAGCCGGAGGAGGGCGGTGGGCATGGAGAAGGGGGTGCGTCGGGAGGAAGGATCAGTGGAGATTACTCAGGAATTTGGTTGTAGGATGTGAGCCAAAGGGAAAAAGGAATAGTGGTTTCCAGGTGTTTGCAAGGTGCCTGTGAACGAATGGCAGTGAGACCAGAAGGAGAGGGATCCAGGGCTGCAGCTGGGCGGGGCACTTCCGGTTGTGCTGCCCCATCCTACAGGCCTGTGGAGATGCCAAGTCGGCAGTGGGGGGACCTGAGTCTGGAATCGGTGCACAGACCAGGGCTGCACAAATAAATTAAGGCATTTGATTCCCTTCTGACGCAGGGCCACTTCATGTGTGTCCACAGGGACCTCAGGGGATGATTTGGGGGCCCCTTTTCTACAGTGCCCTTGGATGTACTCAAACCCATTATCCACTTGCTGTGCCCAGAGACACCCAACAATGTAAAAACCAGTTGTCAACTCAATTCCAACTGTGTGCCTGAGTAAAGTCGGTAGATTCATTCCCAAGAGTTTTCCAAACCCAAACTCACTGCCATCAAGCCGATACCTACTCATTTTGACCTTGTAGGAGAGGGCGGAACTGCCCCTGTGAGTTTCTGAGGGACAGAAGCCTCACCTCCCTCCCTCGGGACGGCTGGTGATTTTGAACTGCTGACTTTGCAGATCACAGCTCGACACACAGACGCTACACCACCAGGGCTCCACAAAGCGTTTTCAGGGGCTGGTTTTTCAGACTAGGTCGCCAGGTCTATTCTGAGGTCACTTTGGCTGGGTTAGAACTCCCAACCTTTCAGTTACCAGCAAAGCACATGTGTTGTTTGCGCCTCCCAGGCACATCCCGACAGCATAGCGCTGATGTTGACTGTCTTGAGGCAGGCGAGCTCTCCCAGAGATAGACAGATGGCCAGAGAGGAGGCCCCCTGAGTCTGGTCCCAGCACGCGTCACCAAACAAGGAGCATTCGGGGTTGGGATTCCCAGAGGGCCACGAAGGAGACTCTTGACCAGCCATGGCCATTAACTGCATTTTATCCACGCCTCCACTCCACCATCACCCCAAGTATTCACTTCACAGTGGTCACTGGGCACACTGCCTGAAGAGCCCGGGCAAGTGGGTTACATGTTAGGCTGTTTGAACCACCAGCCGCTCTGTGAGACAGAGATGGCGCTTTCTGATCCCACAAATAGTCTCAACCCCTCAGGAGGCATTTCTACCCTCTCCTACCGGGTGCCTGTGAGTCAGAATCGACTCGATGGCAGTGAGTGTGGTTTGTACTTGGGGGGCCATGCTTTCTGAGAGGCAGGAGAGAGCCAAGGTCAGGGATGTAGGCCTGGGTTCAAATTCAACTCCCACAATCAGAGGCCTGCGCAGGGGGCCGTTTCCCCGTATGGACAGGGGAGCAATGGGGAGGAGGGGGTCTCAAGGAGATATGTGCATGCGCTGGAATCTATGGCTGTGACCTCACTTGACAAAGGATCTTTGCAGGTGTCATAAAACTAAGGGTCTCAGCATGAGCTCATCCTGGGGTACCAGGTGGCCCTACTTCCGATGACAAGTCTCCTTGTAACTCATGCTGGGAGGAAAGAGAGGCACTCTTGGGTCAGGGAGAAACCGAGGTGACCATGGAGGCAGAGGTGCAGTGGACAGCCAGTGGTGCTGGAGCAGGCAGGGGCCTCTGGGAGACCTTGGGTTCAGGTCCAGACCCTTCAAGAAAGCAAATTGCACCATAAAGCCAGTCACATGAGTCTTGTAGTTCCCCAGTGCATAGAAAGGGAGAAAGACGAAGCTTTCTACCCCCATAAAGAGTTACAGTCTCGGAAACCCACGGGAGCAGTTCTTTCTTGTCCTAGAAGGTGACTGCGGGCCGATGGCAGTGAGTCTGGTTTGGTTTTAGTGCACATCGAAGCTGTGTTTGCACTAGACTCCATTCCATTCGCTTCGTAAGTGTTCAGCGGCATCGTGGAAACGGTGAAAATGCTGTGAGAATATGCCCTGAATTTCACAGCGAGCACATGGTGTTAGACATCAGCACTGACAGACCTGCTGGATGCGGGGGGGGGGGGGGCGCCCCACACCTTCAGTGTGCGAGATGCTGTGCTAGAGACACAGCAACTGTGAAACCCAACAAAGCGACGGGCACACGAAGCTGGGTGTGCCTGTGGCCGCCACAGGAGCACGCCGTCTCTGGCTTTCAGGCTATGGGCTGTACCTGGAAGCCGTCCCGGGTGTGCGGTCCCTCGCGATGGCGACTGGAGGAAACAATTCAGGTCAGCATGGCCATCCTCTGGTCCTTACGGGAGTTAGGACACACAGAGACTCCTGCAGTTTCTATCCCACCACGAACACGCACATAGTTCCACTGCCAGCATCACCAGGCACCGCCTGAGCTAGTCCGATGACACAGCCTTGTGTCCTAAAAGGGAGGAGGACTTGAAGCACTTGCTGATGAAGATCAAGGACGGCAGCCTTGATTGTGGGCTGCAAGGGAATGTAAAGAAACAAAACCCTCCCACAGCTGGAGAAGAGGATGCAGCTGCCGAGGATTTCGTCTTGCTTGTCTCCAGTATCCGCGCTCGTGGAAGCAGCAGCCAAGAGATCAAACAACGCTCCGCAACAGGTAGGTCTGCTGCGCGAGGCCTCTTTAAGTGTCGACGAGCAGGGACGTCACGGTGAGGACCAACGAGCACCTGACCCAACCAGGATATATTCGATCGCCTCATATGCATGCGGACATCGGACAGTGAATAAGGAAGACCGAAGATGAATCGGTTCTGGTTGGATTATGGTGCTGATGAAGAATATCCAGAGCACTCGGACTGCCTTTAAAAGAATACAAAAATCTGTCCAGGGAGAAGTACAGTCAGAATATGCTCCGTAGAAGCCAGGATGGCGCAACTTTGTCTGTTACCAGGAGTGACCAATCCCTGACGAACGGCAGATGCTCGGTAAAGGCGAGGGGCAGTGAGAAAGAGGAAGGCCCTTGACAAGGCGGATGGACGCTGGCTGCAACAAGGAGCTCAGACAGAAGCAGCGCGAGGCTGGCGCAGGACCGTGCAGGGTTCCGTTCTGTTGGGCACAGGGTCGCTATGGGTCAGAACCGACTCGATGGCACATCACAACAGCAACACTGACAACCACCAGCATCAGGCAAGGCATCATTCCTCCCACGAGCCAAGTGTGGGGATCCGAAGACAAGGAGTGTTTCTAGTGTGCTTCGCTGTCAGAGCTTCTCAAGCTAAAGGTGGGGCCCAGGAGGATGAGCAGCAGGTGGGGGTCCAGACGCATGGGAGGGGGCTCAGGTGCCCCACGCATCTGCTCCTCAGCCATCCCCAAAGGGTGGACAAATGAGCTGGCGTCTGCTCCGGTTTTAAAGACCAGCAGGGGGTCCATAGAGAGGTAAATGCCTTCCCTGCCTCCCCTCACCACATCGCCTGCTCCTCTCATGCTGACCAAGGTATGAAGAGCACATTTTCCGGGGACAGCTGTCTGTTCTCTGAGGCTAATGAAGCTGGGAATCACGGGGACCAGGGCGGGGCGTGGGTAGTCCAGTGGACACTGGACAACTGTGGAGGGAAGCGGGGCCAATTCTGCATCTGGGTGAGTTTATAATAATATTTGCACGGCTGTTTTAGCCTCGGAAGTTAATTTTCTTCAGTCAATCTCCCTGCCATCTGTTTGATGCTGATTCAAAGCGACCCTAAAGGACAGAGTAGAATTGCCCTTGTGTGTTTCTGAGACTGTAACTCTTTATGGAAGTAGAAAGCCCCAGCTCTCCGGCTGGTGGTTTTGAACTGCGGACCTTGCAGATCACAGCACAACTCGTAACCACTACACCACAAGGGCTCCTTATTTTCTTCAGGAGCCTGGAACCTAGTTTTGCCCTGTTGTTGTGCTCAGGTGCCTTCAAGTCCATTCTGAATTAGTGACCCTACATGCGACAGAAGAAAGCACCACCTGACCCCGCGCCATCCTCCCAATTGTCTTATGTTTGAGCCTATTGCTGCATCCACGTGCCAATCCATCTCCCTGGGGGTCTTCTTTTTTGCTGACCCTCTACTTTACTAGTCCCACCCTCTACCAAACGTGATGTCCTTCCCAGGTCCTGGTTCCTCCTGACAATACATAGTCAGAGTCTGTGAGGTGAAGTCCGCCATCCTTGTTTCTAAGAAGCTCCCTAACTTGCTCCAAGACACTTGCTCACTCTTCTGGCAGAATACTGAATATTCTTCACCAACGTCATAATTCAAAGGCACCAGTTCTTCAATCTCCCTTAAGCATGGTTCAGCTTTCACATACTGACAAGAAAATACCGTGGCATCTTAGGCTTCAAAGTACCATCTTTGCTTTTTAACATGTTAAAGAGAAAGAGCTCTTTCGCAGCACATTAGCCCAATAAAATGCACTGCTCGATTTCCCGGCTGCTGTTTTCAAGGGCATTGATTGTGGGTAAAATGAAATCCTTGACAACTTCAATTTTTCCGTAAGGATATTGGTCCAGTTGTTGAGGATTTTAATTCTCTTCAGGTGGAGGAGCCAATCACATGGAAACTGCGGTCTTTGAGCTTCATCAGCAAGTGCCTCAAGTCCTCTTCACTTCCACAAGCAAGGTGAGGTCATCACAGGCGGGTCATGAGCCTTCCTCCAAACCTGATGCCAACTTCTGTTTCATACAGCCCATCTTCCCAGACCATTTGCTCAGCATACATGCTGTCTAAGTAAAGGGATACAGCCCAGATGGGCACGTTTCCTCGTTCTAAACCACGCACCACCTAACCCCTTACATCATTCAATAACTGCCCCTTTGTCTGTGGACAGGTTCTACCTGAGCACAATGAAGTGTTCTGGAACGGCCATGCTTTGCCGCGTTATCCATAACTTGTGACGATCCGCACAGCCGGGTACCCTTGCATCGTCAATAAAACTCAGGGAAACTGCTTTCTGGTCTCCTCTACTTTTGATCAAGACCCATGTGTTAGACAGAGTTCTCTAGAGAGACAAAACCAGATTGCTGATAATGTTACATATACATTTATAAAGATAGATAGCTAGATAACACAAGAAATGAACTGTTAAATTATACACAGATAGATAGATATATAACACAAGAAATGAACAATTAAATTACAAAGCAGTACAAATGGCTCAGTGCGACTCACTCCCGTGACAGAGAGTTGTGAGACAGAGCTAGGCTATCCCAGCACAGGCAGCAAACAGCAAGGCAGGTCACCAACCGACAGTCCCCAGCTCCAGAGATGTACATTCCAATTCTCTGGTGAGGCAAGTCTTAAAGGGACCTCAAATTACAGCGGCACAGTATACAGGTTAGGTGTCCCACAGGCAGTGTAGCTTGCAAATTGAGGCGCAGAACAAGCAAAGCAGCCGCACACTGGTCCGATGATCAGAGCGAGAGACAAGAAAGGCGAGGCTCACCGAGTCATTTATCTCTCCGCCCTTCGATTAATCCCACATGTGTTTATCAGCCAGGCTGGCACAATAAACTATCTCAACCTAGCTGACATCAGCAATGACACCCTTTGTCCCATGGCGTCTTCTGAATCAGGCTTTGCAGTCTGGCGGTTCCCTGCTGATGTGGTGCTGCAACCACCCTTAAAATTATCTTCAACAAAAGTTTCCTTGGATTCCCACAGCACCAAGCACGCCCTGCTCCTGGCATCGGGCCCTGCTGTGTGAGGGGCATCTTTATGGTTAGCAAAGGAGAATGGGCGTTCTTCTGGGGCCAGGACAACACAGGTATGGGTTTTCACTTGAACCAGTCAAATTGGGGAGCCTAGTGCTTCTAAAGTCAAGCACTAAAAGTGCCCAAAGGGACTCGGCTCAATCCCGCTTCCCCTCCTGCTCAAGTTCTTCTAAGGGACCAGACTAGGGCATCATTCTGTTAACGGCCAAACATCCCATGCCATCCCCTCCTCAGGATGCCCTGAAAGCACATGAGACCCCATTCTGGATGAGCCAAATATGCTTCAACCAGAGGCAAGGGAAGGTGGCATGTTGGTTAAGCACTGGGCTGGGCTCCTCAAGGTCAGCAGTTCATAACCACCAGCCGCTCCAAGGGGGGGACAGGGCTTTCTACTCTCAGAAAGAAGTACAGTCTGGGAAACACAGAGTTGCAGCTCTGGAAGAATCGATTGCAAGAAGGTGTGGGAAGTGTATTGTCTGGAGTGGCCTGCAATGCTTACATAACCTTATGAGAATATAAAAACAAACAAACAACACCAAACCATGGATTACTAAAGATTTGCAAGTTCTTGAAAGAACATATTCCAATCTCTTCCCTTTCAAAAAACCAAAACCAACTCACTGTGTCTGAGTCGATGACGACTCACAGCAACTCTATAGGACAGAGTAGAGCTGCCCCCTATGAGTTTCAGAGACTGGAACTCTTAACGGGAGAAAAAGGATGAGCTACAGTGTCCAATCTTTAGATTCGTCAAATCCAAAAATCCAATCCATTTCCATCAGGTCGCTTCTGGCTCATGGAGAGCCTATATCAATTTTCTGAGACTTTGCGAGACCACACAGCCTGCCCTTTCTCCTTCGGAGCAGCTGGTGGGTTGGAACCACTGGCCTTGTGGGTGAGCGGTCTGACGCCCACAACATGGTGGTGACAGCACCACCACCGCTCCTGTTCAGCAGTCAAGCACAAGCCGTGTGACTATAAACTCGGTTCCCCCAGCTCTGTTCTCCAAACCTCTTCACGAGTGTTTTATGAGCCACAAAGCTACTTTATAACTCCAAATCCCCCCAAACAAACAATCCCAGGGTAACTTAAGCTGCCAGATGTTCCGTGCTGTCCAGTTTCGTGAGACTGCTTCATTAAGCGGGCCACTTGAAAGGCTTCTGCTTTTCTGCACCCTAACGGCCCAGATCATGTTCTCCGGGACGAGTTTCTGTCGCTTGTTCCTGCAAAGCCAGGCCTTGCCTGGCCCCTTGGAGAGTGTCGGTGGAGGGGACGGTGGAGGGGACGTTGCTGGCATCAGAGAGAGGCCACGGCCGGGGCGAAGCTCTTCCCGGAGCTAGAGACACTTCAAAGACAAATGTGTCTTCTCCACACACTTACTGCCTGAACAAGCCGACTCCCGGTGCAGCCGCCAGATTGGACCGCAAAGGGGCTCTTCAGCTGTTGAGTGTTAGCACCATCAATGCGGTCAGTTTGCCTGAACACATTTGTAAATAGAACGCAGAACCCTCCAGAGTGCAGACAGCTCGTCTGAAGCCGACACGACCTACCTGGATTTAAGCACCGCCTCTGCCCAGAACCATGGGGCCCACAATGTGGGCCCTTACCCTGCTCCACGTGTCCCCCTTCCTAGAATATGGCTCTGAAGGGGTGAAGAATTTAACATTTTTAAATGCTCTGAAGAAGCCCGTCGATTTAAAGGTAATCTATGCATAAACCCCCAAGGACCACAAAACACCCCGCCATCCAGCCCAACCAAGGTGAAAAATGAACTAATTATTCAGGGGGTTGGGGAGGGGGGCGGTGAGGGGGAAGGCATCCGCACTTCCATTCCTTAGGAAAGGCTTCTGCCACGAGCCCCGGCTGAGCTGACCCTGGCACCCATCCATGGAGGACTGAGTAAATCAAGGGGAGCACTCATTTTCCTTGTTTAACCAATTAGTGCAGAATGAGTGCTTCTTCGCTAATAAGTGAGAATATTTATTTAAGCTAAATGGAAGCAGAGGCCATTCGTCAAACCAAGTGGGGGTACTCAGATGTCCCATGATCCCTCGTCCACTGCATAGTGCATAATGGTCGCTGAAAGACGGCGGTTCCCCAGAGCTGGCCATTCTGGTCTGGGTTCTTGCTCCAGTTTTGCTGGACTGGGCCAGTCGGGCCCTTTCTGGGCCTCCGCTTCCTCACTTGCAGGAAAATGACAAGTAGGAGACCACAGTCCACGGAAGGGGCGAGCCGAGGTGAGGGGGCAAAGGCACACCCTCCTGAAACAAGCCCACCGATCACAAGGCAGGGAGGGGCTTGGGTCTACATGGGGCGGCCTCCGAGCAGACGGCAAGGCTGTCAGGACCATGAAGGATTCCTGCCTGCACCACGCAGCCCGGCCCTCGCTGACCTCAAGAAATGGGTTACTCGGTCTTGCCCACCCAGAGGGGCGTCTCCAAGTCTCTTTCTCAGAATCTCTCCCAAGAACACCTCACAATCCCAAGAAGTAGTGCACCAATTTTACATGATAACCAAGGCACCATGATTGTCAGCACTACCAGGATTCTCCGCATGGCTAGGATTCTACACCAGGTTTCCTCCTCCAATTCCACAAAATGCCTCCTTTCCCTCGGGGCTGCTTCGGGCCCACGGGTGATGGACTCAGGCCCCCGCCTACAACAGCTCATGGTCGTCGTCCCCACCCACCCACTACCCCCCACCCCCACCCTAGCCTGTTCTCACCAGCTCTCTCGGTTCCTGGCAGACGCTCCTCCCATTTTACTGACAACAGACACCACTCAAACAACCAAACCAGTTCCCACACACCACGCACTCGCACATGAAACGGTGCTTCACAGGGTTTTGGCGGTGGCTACGGTCTATCCTAAGCAGACCTCCCGGACTTGCTTCTGAGGAATTTCTGAGCGGATTCGAACTGCCAACCTTTTGGTTAGCAGTCGAGTACTTCCCGTTGATGTCGGTTTTACTGAGAAGACCCTCTGCCTCCCCCCATTGCAGCCTCCGTGTGTCTGTCTCTCTCTCCCTCTCTCTCTCTCTCCCCCCCACACCCCGTCCCCCTTGGCCAACCTCTGCCTCCCTCCTGCCTCCCGTGGGCAGCGCTTTGCCTGCAGGTCCCCCATCCAGATCTTCTGAACTCTTCCCTCCCAAACACCTGCTCCAGGGTGCTGCCATCCTCTCTCATCTCTCTTGTTTACCAAATGCCTGGGCGGTAGGAGGTTCTCCTGAATAAACCTTCCCTGAAGTACAGTGAGTATAGCAAACATTTATAACAAAACATTTGCCCTTTCAACTCTCTCACAGCGACCCAACCCCAAGCCTACAGGCATTTCTGACATATAGGGACCAGGCAGAAAAGAACAGAACTGTGCTATAGGGTTTCCGAGAGTGTACATCTTTATGGAAGCAGACTGCTCTTTCTCTCCCAGAGCAGCTGGTGGGTTTGAACTGCTGACCTTGTGTTTAGCAGTACAGCCCTTAACCCACTGCACCACCAGGCCCACTTTTCACATAGACAGCTGAGTGATGTTAATGATGTCCATCTGTTTAGCCATCAACCTTATCCATTCCCACCGTTCCCCTCACCCTTCACAGAAGCTCGGGGTACACTAAGCACAGAGTCCCCTCTCCCCAGCCCTTCTTCTCGCCCCCTGGTAACCACCAACACACTGCAGTCTCTACACGGAGCTTCTTTGAGAGAGCTCACCTACAGTGGGGTCACAGGATGTGACCTCGTGGGGCTAGATCAGTTCACTCAGCGAAATCGGTCTGCAAGGTCCACCCACCGTGCACAGGGACCAGAGCTTGATTTCTCTGAGGTGATTTTTAACTGGCCAACTGCCGCATCTAGTGCCCTTACCCCACGCCACCACCACTACTGCACACACCACCACAACACACACATCAACACAGCACACACACACAACACAAACACACAGCCAAACACATTCACACGCTACCACCAAAACACACAAACACATATACTACCACCAACACACATGCACACCACCAACACACACAAACACATACACTACCAACACATACACAAACACACACATACAACACTAACACCAACACACACAAACGCATAGCATCACACACACACACACAGTCTTGGCCACCATGGCCTCCTGCATTCATCTCTGCAACCAGTCCCTGTGACCCCTCCTTCACATGAGGTACCCAGTCAAGGTCGGGGCTTTTTCCCTCACCTGCCTGGGCTCCTGCCTCCCTCACTGCCCGGCCCTGCCCTCAGGGGCTTGTCTGAGCAGCCCAGCCTTGGCCTCGGTGTCCTCCTGATCCCGTGGGGACACGTGTGAGGGCGGAAGGAAGTCTCCAAGTCTGTCCTAAGAAGGGTCAGCCTCTCTTTGGGTTTGGCCCTGACCTTTGTGTGGGGTGGTTTTCGATGGGATCTCCACCTTTGTAGTTGGTTGATGCATTCAGAAGGGCCTGGGCCTCCTTCCAACCAAGACCCCACCTCAGCTCCATGGTCTGGGTCACTGGGATCACAGGATCTAGGCCACAGTTCCACACCACTGGGCCTGAAACATCCAAGTCAATGTTGGGACAATACCCTAGTACGGTCAGGGGTCTGGGATGCTTCCTCTACCCCTCCCTCCCTGTCTAACCTGAGGAGGCTGGAAGACTATTGGTTAAGATGTGGATAAGGGGTGGTCCTAGAGGCCCAGGTCCCCTGCATAAGGGGAACCTTCTCCCAAAGTTCCTTCCTTTTCACCTCTTCCCATGTCTCCCTCTTTCTGCAAGAATGGTCATCCTCAACCACTGAGTCCAAAGCTGGGTTTCTCCGAGTCCCTTGTCCCCTGTGGCTCCCCTAAGGTCAGTGTGTCCCAAACTCTGGATTAATGCAGGCATCTTCTCAAATGTGACTTCTTTCTCTATTTGAATCCCAAAATACTGTCTTTGGGCCACTCTTCAGGTACTTTTCTCATGAGCCCATCCTCATCCAATGCAGTCGCCCAGGGCACGTCAGGCAGGCCCCAGGTTGCATGGCAGCCCCAGCACACTCCTGTCAGGCCTACCCCACAAGAGATGGGAACTTGCAGGGGAGGGTCTCTCCTCTGCCTGCACCCCCAAAACCCTCTCAGCCCCAGTGCCCAGCGAACCCCAAGTACTCCAAAAACCAAACGATTGTAAGGAATACAGAAATGATCATAAATTTCTTTAAATAGCAAACTATCTTAAGCGCATGCAAAATCAATGGCAACGACTGAGGTTCCAAGCATAATTCAATACTTCGCCAAGAACGGAATGGTGTCAAGGGAGGTGCGTTCATATATTTGACAGGATTCTGAGTCTTCCTCTCCCAACACTTGCCCACTGGCTCCCGGCCCCACGACACAGGTGTGCGTGTACACACACACACACACACACACACACACACACACCGCCCCACCCAGCGCAGCAGTCCTGGGCCTATCCTCACGAAAGAGGAACTGATAAAGAACAGCCAGCCACCTACAGTCAGAGGTGTGCGTGGAGACATTCTAAACTGCACCCACACGCATTCTACACCAAACCGCCCAGCCTGCACCTACTTGACCCCTACCCAGCGTCACAACCAGAAAAGCCAGCCCAGTGGAAACACCTGGCCTGAAAAAAATCTCACCCGCAGACCAGGCTGAGTCGTGGGGGAGGGGCCTACCCAGTGTGGGGCCCGCAGGGACGCTCGCTGGGGGGCTCATGCAGGTCCCAGTCTTTCCCGCCGCCGCCACCTCCAGGGGCTTCATCTAGATGGGTCGAGGGGACAAGGCCACTCCGGGTCTCCTCCCTCCGCCAGGCGCAGGGGGCAGACACAACTCATCCCCCACCCCCACCCCAACGCCTCGGTCTCCAGCTCTGGACTGCCCTCGTGCCAGTCATTCCTGTCTGGGCGACCGGCCTATGCCAGACCTCGTCCTCTTCACACTGGAGTGTCCCTTATCAAGGTCCCTGCACGGATCAAGGCTGCTGAAGACAGGCTTCTGGCAAACTCCAGCCGGAGGCCCCGCGCCCTCCCTCTACTCAACACAACCTTGCGCGTCCATGGAATTCCCAAAGACCAGGGACACCAGGAGCCCACAGACCTAACATGCCAGCCCCGTGGGACAGAGATACTGGGAGACAGAGACACAGAGAGACATCGGGTTTTAGGCAGAGATCAACTTCACAAGGAGAGCAGGGTTTAGGCGCGTTTTCTCATCTCCCTCCCCATGCCAACCACCACCCCGAGATGCCCCTGCTCTCCTCCGCCCCGGGCAGGAAAGGGTGAGGACCGAGGAACTGCGGGACCGCGGAGGACCGACCCCAAGACAGTACCTGAGGCCCGAGCCCCAGACGGGGTCCCAGCGGAAGAGGGGAGGGAGGCAGCCCAGGAACAGGGACCGGGGCGCGCGCTCGTGTCCCGCAGGTCCCCAGCAGTGCGCCTGGGTTGTTCCAGACTCGGGCCTCGGCCCCGCTCTGGGAGGCCCTCTCCTGGGCGCCGCGCCCTTCCCGCCCCCGGCCGGATGCACGGAGTTCGCACCGCCCAACCTGGGACCCCCGGCTCGGCGCCCCAACCCACCGCCTCGGGCCCGCTGCGATTCCCGCACCGGGGTTTGCCACTAAACTTTCCCGGGCGCACGCAGTCCCGGGGGTGCCCAGCCTCACCCCGCCGCAAGCACACGCCCGCCCCGTACCCCGCGGCTCGGCCGCAGCGGGACCCGGGTCTCTTCACCTGCGCGCGGCTCCGCCGAGGCTCCCGCGCTCCGCGTGCGTCTGGACCAGGCACCGCCCGATGGGTCCCTGCGCTGCTGCCACCGCCGGTGTCGCCGCCGCCGCCGCGCCTGCCGGGAGCTGCAGCGTCGCGGTGAGTCGGCAGCCACGGGAGACGCGACCCCCAGCGCCCTGGGCTCCGCCGCGGCCCCCCGAGTCCGGGCTGCGCCGCCGGCCGCGCGTCTGCAGCCCGAGCCGGCACGCACCGCCGCTGGGAGTCCGCTCCGCGCCGGCTCTCCCCGCAGCGCAGCGCTGGGGCTCCACAGCGCCTCCAGGATGGGCGGGGATTCCCTCCCGCTGGTTGATTCGAGGGGCCGGAACTCCCTTCCCGGAGTGACAGGGACGGGGGGCGGGGATTCCCCTGCAGGGATGACAAGGTGGGCGGGGATTCCCCCGCGAGCCCCTCCGCCCGCAGGGCGTCCCTCTCCGGGAACCGGGAACCCTGGCGCGCCGCTGGCTCCGGAACCTCGGGATCCTGGGAGGGAAAAATCGGGGAGGTGGCAGCTCAGAATTCCCGTACTGCGAGGTTTGGGGCGCCATCTAGGTGGAAGAGAGTGAGCCAGGGGACTGGTGTGGAAGTTACATTTGCAGGCAACAAACGAAACCAAACCCACTGCAGACAAGTGCATTCGGACTTACGGGGACCCCACTGGGCAGAGAACCGCCCCATAGGGCTTCCAGGCTGTAAATCTTGACCCTTTTAGCCCAGCGCGTAACCCACTCCTCCGCCAGGGCTCCCGGCCTTTGCATAACCAGATAAATCACCGCCATCCAGCCCGTGCCAACTCATAGCGACCCTAGAGGACAGGGTGGACTTGCCCCTGTGAGTTTCCAAGAATATAACTCTTTAAGGGAATGGAAAACCTTGTCTTTCTCCCAAAAAGCAGCTGATGGGGTCGCACTCCTGACCTTGCACTTCGCAGCTCAACGAGTAACCACAGGGAGCGGGGGCAGGAGTCCATTATTTTATAAAAGCCCGGAGTGACGGGAAGTAGAAGGGCTTGCCCACCCACCCACCCACCTAAGGCACCCTTTCCCCCTCCCAGACCAGTGTTCCAACGTGGAACAGTGTTCTCTTGCCTGTCACGAATCCTTATGCCATGACCAATCTTCCTTCAGTTGATTGTTGCTTGGTGAGTTAGTTCAAGCAGCTAACATTGAGGTGAGGAAATTCTAGCGCGGACTCCAACTCGCAGAAACCTTATAGGACAGAGAGAAGAGACCCCTGGTAGTGTAATGGGTTACACTTGGGCTGCTAACGTGGAGGTCAGCAGTTTGAAACCACCAGCTGCTCAGCAAGAGCAAGGTGTCGCTTTCTACTCCCTGAAAGATTGGCAGCCTCAGAAACCCACAGGGCAGTTCTACTCCGTGGGTAGGAGTCGCAATCAACTCACGGCAGTGAGTGAGTGGTAAGGCAAAGGAACTGACATCTTCATGGAGGTTCAAACCACTGAACGGTCTCGGTTTGCAGTTGAGCACTTTAACCATGGCGCCACCATGGCTACTTGTTTAAGAGGGCCTCAAACCATCTGTCCCACCTAGTAACCTCTTGGCACCTCCCAGTGTTAGGTTTCTGGAGTGGGTAATACTTTGGATCTTGGCTTCGCACAATGAAAGAATTCTCGACGAAGCCTGTTTTGTAACCCAAGTGGGTTTTTACAGAGGGCAGGAGAAGTTTCAGGTGTTACAGTCTCCAAGGGGTTCACAACTGGGCAGGAGCATTCTCATGGAGCACTCACACTTCGGAACAGGGTTGGGCAGGGGGTATCCGGGGAGGCCAGAACCCTAAGAACCCAGAGGCTAAGAGCATGTGGGTCCAGAGGCTGTGAGCCCCGAGTAGACCTGTAGCAGGCACATGTGTGCCTGCACAGGGGAGGGAGATGCACCAACACACACACACACACACACACACACACACACACACACCTGCCTCTGACCAGGAGCAGGGTAAGGGAGAGCCAGGCCTTCTCACAGCCAGCATATTTCAAGCCTCTGGCTGGGGAGGCATGGTTGATGGTATTGGTTGACTCCATTGGCTAAGTTAAGCCCACGTGGGTGATGTCATGAGCCTGGGCCTAGTTTGGGTGTCCAGGTGTACCTCCCACCTGGCTGGGGGCTTGAGTATGACCGGGCTCAGTTTGGGGTCTTCATTGGTGTCTAATGGTTGCCTGATGTTTTTCCAACCTCCTTTATGGGGGCCTTTGCAGGCATGGAAGGAAGAACCCCCCTGTCTATAAGCTAGCTACCTAACACCAGCTTCTTCCCCCCAACCCAAGCCCCTTCTCTGATAGGGACTCCTCTAAAGAAAGACCCCACAGCTTGGGGTGATAGTTTGGGGACAGCGCACTCCTGCTGACTGGCCTGCTAGCTAATGGCAGTTGTCCTTGGTCATTCAGCAAATAGGAGTCCCTGGCTCTTTGGAGCCATCATCCCTGTGGATTTTCAGGCAGGCCTTCAAATATTTGGGGGCCCTGATGTTTTGGGGTGGATTTTTTGTTATCCTTGTCACTCTGCCTACCACAGGGAGAGGATGATCAGAACATAATAGGGAGACTGCACAGATCTGCAAATTAAGCTCCCTTAAGAGGAAAAAGCTGGCCTTTTCCAAGTGCTAGCAGATAAGAGTAAAAACATATGGAAAATTACAAAACCTGGGATAATGAATAGTTGAATAATGCTTTTGACATTTTCTGCAGAGCAGTAATTGGAAATCTTTGCTTTGGGGGGCTGGGGCTGGGGCTGGGGCGGGACAGGGGAAATTTGCAGCGCAGCCCAGCAAGGCAATAGGCTTCTGGTCTCCAAGAAGAGCAGCCGGACATCAATCACCTGCCCAGACGCAACAGCGCTGTCCCAGCCTCAGAGCCCGGGTGGTCCCCAGGCATTTCAAGATAGTCTTTTCTGCAGGAGATGGGGGGTGGGGTTTGGGAGGGGGAACGTGCTTCAGAGGCAGCTGTTCTGTTTTTATCACTCCCTGGCCACTGAGTTCAATGACTGCACCAGTCCAAGTGGCATGTCTTACAAGCCTTGCCTGCCCAGACACACGGAGCTTGGCCTTTCAGATCTATAGGTGGGGCAAGTACCTACCATGCAGGAAGGTGACCAGTAGCCACAGCCTAACTCCTCAGGGGAGCCACAGTGGAAAAAAGAGGTTGGCAAGTTGATTCCCACTGATTGCAACCCGCCACGACAGAGTGGATCTGTCCCACAGGGTTCCTGTCTTGACAGAAGCAGACTGCCACACCTTTCTACAGCGAAGAGCCTCCTCTTCCTTCCTCACTGCCATGAGTCAACTGCCCCTCTGATTTTTTGAGTTTGGGGGTAGAAAGCCCCGGTTTTCTCCTGCAGAGTGGTTAGTGGTTTCAAACGGCTATTGGTCCCTTTGTGTTTGTGTGTGTGTATTAAATTGCAATCCATAGTGAAGCCCGCAGGTTTTTATCGTCATCACCCAGTGCTTCACATCCTCCTTGCTTTCAGCAAGCAAGATTGTGACACCTGCATACTGCAAGGTCTTAATGAGCCTTCTTCCCATCCTTAGCCTGCGCTTCTCATCCTTAGCCTGCGTTCTTCTGTCTAAAGTCTAGCTTCTCGTGCTATAAAAGGAGCGCTGGTGGTATAGCAGCCCTGGTCATATAGTAGGTTTCATGGAGGACTGCTAACCACAAGCTTGGCAGTTCAAAACCAGCAGCCACTATATGGGAGAAAGATGAGACTTCCTGTTCCCGTAAGAATTTACAGCCTCAGAAACCCCCAAGGGGCAATTCTACTCTGTCCTATATAGACAGAGTCACTAATGAGTCAGAATTAATTCCAATGACGATGGATTTTCTTATTTTTCTCATAATCTCTGTTCATCTCTCAGCGTGTGGGGGCTTGCAAGCTGCTGTGATGGTGGAAGCCATGTCCTTCATATTTCAAATAGCAGTCGGTTTGCTCATGGCGAAGAGGTTTCAGTACAGCTTCCAGACCAAGCACAGCCTAGAAAGAACAAATAGGCAGTCTACTTCTGAGGGTTTAGATACTGAGAATGATGTCTATATCTGTGTGTGGTTATACACACAGATATGTATATGCACACAAGGGGCTTCAAGAAGTTCATGGAAATTCCATTATCTTTTCACTGTATTTTTCCATGAACTTTGAAGGCCGCTCATATGGCTATGAATATGGATTTGGATATGGATAGAATGAATACATAGAGTCGCTGTACCAAAAAGAAAGTCAACAGTCCACCATACCAGGAGGTAGCATGTGAGTGAGAACCAATGGTGCTGAAGGAAAAAGTTCAAACTGCACAGAAAGCATTAGTCAAAACCAGCGCTCCAGGAATGGATGGAATGCCCATTGAAATGTTTCACCAAGCTGAAGAAGCACTGGAAGCACTCACTCGCCTATGCCAGGAAATTTGGAAGACAGCTACTGACTGACCGACTGGAAGAGATCCATATTTGTATCCATTCCAAAGAAAGGTGACCTGACAGAATGCTCAGACTACAGAACGATATCATCGATATCACATGCAAGAAAAATTTTGCTTAAGAGTATCTAGCAACGGTTGCGGCAGCACATTGATACAGAAATGCCAGAGGTCCAGGCTGGATTCAGAAGAAAACAAAGGACAACATTGCTGATGTCAACTGGATCTTGGCTCACAGTAGAAAATACTAGAAAGATTTTTACTTGTGTTTCATTGAGTGTGCAAAGGCATTCGACTGTGTGGACCATAAAAAACGATAGATCACCTTGAGAAGAATGGGAGTTCCGGAACGTCTCATTGTGCTCATGCAGAACTTGTACTTGGATCAAGAGAGAATTATGTGAACAGAACAAGGGAATACTGCAAGGTTTAAAATCAGGAAAGCGTCAGGACCGTATCTTCTCAACATTTATATTCAGTCTATATGCTGGGTAAACCAACAGAGAAGCTGGATTATATGAAGAAGAGTGTGGCATCAGAATTGGAGGAAGGTTTACTAACAGCCTGAAATATGCAAATGACACACCTTGCTTGCTGAAAGTGAGGAGGACTTGAAGGACTTGCTGAAGAAAAGCAAGGATGTAGCCTTTGGTATGAATTACAATTCAATGCAAAGGAGACCCAAATCCTCACTACTGAAATAACTTATGATAAACAGAGAAAGGTTGAAGTTGTCAGGGATTTTTGTCTGGCTTAAATAAACAATCAGTGCTCATGGAAGCAGCAGTTAAGAGATCAAATGATGCGGGGAGGGAGGGGGAAGGGAAAAAATGAAAATGAGTTGATTCCAGGAACCCAAGCAGGAGGCGACTTTTGAGAATGATGAGGGCAACGAACGTATAAGGATGCTTTACTCAATTGATGTTTGGATGAATTGTGATAAGAATTGTATGAGCACCAATAAAATGATTTTTTAAAGTGATTACTAAATAATGGTGGCAGCATATGTACAAATATGCTTGATACAATTGATGTGTGGATTGTTATAAGAACTGTAAGAGCCCCAATAAAATGATCCTTTAATTTTTAAAAAAAAGCGATCAAATGATGCACTGCATTGGGTAAATCTGCTGGAGTGTTGAAGACCCAGGATGTTCCTTTGAGGATTGGGGTGCACCTGACCAACGCCATAGTGTTCGCCATTGCATCATAAGCATGTGAAAGTTGGACAAAAAAAAAAAAAGGAAGATTATAGAAGAATTAATGCATTTGGATTGTGATGCTGAAGAAGACTATTGAAAGTACCATGGACTGCTAAAAGGATAACTGGTCTGTGTTGGAAGAAGGTGAGGCCAGAGTGCTCCTTTGAGGCAAGACTTTGTCCTACGTATGTACTGTGGACATATTTTCAGGCGAGACCAGTCCCTGGACAACGACATTATGTTTGGTAAAGTGGGGGAGGAGCGAAAAAGAGGAAGGCCCGCAAGTGGATGGATTGACACCGTGGCTGCACCACTGGGCTCTGGCATGGGAACGATCGTGAGGATGATGTAAGACAACCCCGTGTTTCCTTCTATTGTGCATAGAAGGGCGCTATGGGTCGGAGCTGACTCAATGGCACCTAACAACCACAACACGCATATATTGTTTGGTGTCATTGAGCCAGTTCTGATTCACAGCAATACCATGTGCAGTAGAACAAAACACTGCCCGGTCCTGAGCCATCCTCACAATTGTTCCTCTGTTGAGCCCACTGGATCAATCCATCTTGTCAAGGGCCTTCCTCGTTTTCACTGCCCCTCTGCTTTACCAAGCATGATGTCCTTCTCCAGGGACTGATCTCTCCTGACAACGTGTCTAGAGTACATGAGACGGAGTCCACCAACCTTACCTCTAAAGAGCATTCTGGTTGCACTTTTCCCAAGACAGCTTTGTTTGTCTTTTGGCAGTAAATGGTAATTTCGATATTCTCTGCCAGCACCATGATTCAAATGCATCTAGTTCCCTGTGGTCTTCCTTATTCAATATCCAACTTTCACATGCATATGAGGCAATTGCAAATACCATGGCTTGGGTCAGGCTCACCTTAGCCTTCAAAGCAACATCCTTGCTTTTCAACACTGTTAGAAGTTCTTGTGCAGCAGAGTCACCCAGTACAACGCATTGTTTCATCTCTGGACTGTTACTTCCATGAGACTTGACTGTGAATCCAAGCAAGAAATCCTTGACCTCTTCAAACTTTTTTCCATTTACCATGATGTTAATTATTAATCCTGAAGTCAGGACTTGGGTTTTCTTTCCACTAAGTTGTAATCCATCCTGCAGACTGCAATCCTTGATCTTCATCAACAAGTGCTTCTAGTCCTCCTCACTTTCAGCAAGCACGGTTGTGTCATATGCAGATCACACTACGCTGGCTTCTCTGGTTATTTGCTCAGCATACAAGTTGAATGTGCATGGTGAGAGGATACAACCCTAACATATCTCTCGAGATACAACCCTGATGCTCAAAGTCACCACAACATCCTAAGCTGGCTTCTCTACCTTGAATTGAAGTGGCCTAGCGGATCCCCTTGGAATCCACTGCTTTTATTAGGTCTTCTTCGTTTTGGGGGGCGGGGGAGTGGGTGCGAAGGGGAGGCATTCTAATGAGAGTGAGACAAGTGTATCCTTGAGAGAACATTTCTACAGCCATCCCCTGATCACAACGACAGGTTTAAACACACTTGGTTTGGAATAAATCCATGTATGTATAAACTGGAACCCATTAGCAATGCTCCCCCCCTTATTCTTTTACGTATTAATATAAACCTCTGTCTTTGAGTCAATTTCAACTCATAGGGGCCCTATAGGCATCAAAGTGCTCCATAAAGTCCCAGGACTGTAAATCTTTACAGAAGCAGACTGTCACCTCTTTCTCCCTCGGCGTGGCTGGTGGGCTCGAACTGCCCACCTTTCCATCAGCAGTAGAGTTCTTTGAACCACGGGGTCATCAACACGCTCAACTGATGTGTACTCACGTCACGCATCTATGAGAGTAAGTACAAATGTCTTGCTCCTAGGATTCCAATTCTTACCTGCACAGGTTTATTTTTAAGATAAGTTGAAATACGTCTCTGTGCTCATTAGATGACTGCAAATAAGTTCTCTCAGTAATACCCTTGTCTCGGTCTTGTTAGGATGCCTTCTAAAACAACAACAACAACAAAACACACCACACAATGGTCCAATCAAAACAGGGACATCTAAAGTGATCTGCTAGGCCCGTTCAATTCAAGTCAGAGAGGGCAGTTCAGAGAGGTTTTAGTGACTGCTTTGGGGGAAGGGGACTCCAAAAGGGTGATTTTTAGACACTTTCTCAAAGGAAGCAACACAGTCAGGAAGCCTTATTATCAAGCTGTTGTAAGAAAAGCAAAAATGGCATTGATGAAAAAGTGGCCAGGAATTCTGCACCAAGGAAATTTATCCCCATTACGATATTGCACCCACTCATTCTTCCAGGGTAGCTAGGGATATCCTAGGAGAATTTCATTGAAAACCTTACCCCACCCACCAGACAACCCTGACTCTGTTCCTATTTTGTTCCCCAAACTCAGAGAACGCTGAAAAGGAACACAGTTTGGGGCCTCCGAGGATGCCTGTATTGGGCTTGTTGTCTAGAGAAGCAAATCCAGTAACACTCACATATGTATGAGAGAGAGCGATATATCAAGAAGCAATTACATACCAAGGAGGCACCCCAGCCCAGTCCAACTCAAGTCCTTAAGTCTGATGCTAGTCCATAAGTTCCTCTTCAGACTCACATAGCCTCATTCCGGTGATGCGGAATGGCCAATGGGAAGTAGAAAGATCACAGGCTGGTGGGTGCAGTGTTGCAGGGCATGACAGCTCTCAGGGTGGTGAAGGGGCAGAGAGAGGGGGAGTCTCTTGGTTCCCCCCTCTTCCAAGAAGGCTACCTCTCCCAAGGAGGCAGCATCACACTCTGACATGATGGGGAGGTTGGATTCCACTTCGACACTTTCATGCATCTTCAAGCTGACATGGTATCATCTACCTAGCACAATGCACGAACTGCCATGTTGACGTGGTGAACCTTAAAGAAAGAGCGCAGGATTCTTTGGAGGATGAGAGAGATGAAAAGACCATCTTGAGAAGTATATAGATGGGGTGTGTGTTGAGTATACGATGCCTGCAAACATCGATATCTTTAATGAAAGTGTCTGTGCTTTCGTAGCAATGCCTGTTTACACACTGGGCTCCACTCGCTTGAAACTGCTTAAAATACTTCCAGTTGCAATCATTTGCCTTCTAACATTTTCCAGATATTTTGGGGCAACTTTTTGCTTACTAATAATAGCTCACCCTTGGAGAGGTCGATCAAATGCATGAACATTTTCATTTGCCCTGGTAGTCTTGTCAATTTGGAAAGCTCCAGAATGATGTCATTTATTTCACAAGTCTCTGAAGGTCAAAATGTAAATCCTTCCTACCCCCCTTTAAAGTATTTAGTCACAGATTAGTGCTTCATCTCAAGCTGCCATTTTAATTTCTTACTCATATATACGACATGGAGGAGCAGGATGTATATAGAAAACCTAAGCTTTAGGAATTAGGGAAGAATAAAATGCAGAACTAAGAAAAATATATTATCCCGGGCCATCACCTGCCCGTGGTAAAGTAGCAGCTACTTTCTCATGGCCTGCCTGGCATCTGACAGACCCCAGGGAGGACTGACCTCTGAGCCTTCCCGCTGGGATCCTACTATGGAGATGAATCTCCCCCTCAAGAAGCTAGACCCCCAACTGGAAATTTCTCCACCAACTCCAGTGAAACCTTAAAAACCTGCTTTCCACCTCTCCTCCTCAGCTGCTTTTCCAAGTAAATTTCCAGGGAGGATTTGGAAAAGGCGCCTTCATCAACCACTGGCTTAATTCCCTTCCCCTCCCAGCTCTGTGGCTTCATTTAATCTCCCCAACGGATTCGGGCTTCCTGTTTACCCAGCTAATTGCCCTCCTTTCTTTCTTCTGCAGATTCCTGTCTACTGAATCTTCCATTCATGACCTCAGTCGGAAAGAAAGGCTCAGAAAGAACAAATCGTGACCGTGTGATGGTAACATGCTAACTTTGTGGATCCCAGTCTGGCCAGGAGACTTGGAAAATTCAGATACCCAGGCCTCCCCCTCTCGGGGTCCTCGTGTGTGGGGTCGGTGTGGGGCCCAGATTCTGCATCGTCACCCAGCACCTCAGTGAGTGCGATTTGGACGGACCGCAGCCGCGCACTTGGGAAGTTACTTGGAGAAACAGCCAAGTAGGGTAACTGAGGACCTCCCGCTGGTGCAAACAATTCAGCATTCAACAACTGTCTCAAAGGTTGCCAGTTTGAACCCACTCCCCTGACACTAGATACCCTAGTGAGCCTTGGGGCACAGTTCCACTCTGCACATGAGTCAGAATCAACTGATAGCAACGAACGGCAGTAGAATAACCGACAACACGGGAGAGCACTCAGGTTCAAGCACCACATGGCATTTGGTCACAACAGTGACAGATTTCACTCTATTTACACCTGAATGAAAAGGTTCTGGTCTTTATTTGGCCTCTGAGAAGATATGTCATTTGCATACACAGAAGACAGAGCTGGAGATGAAGGAGTCTGCCCTAAACTAGATGTTTATGGAAAGCGTTTGTAGAGATTTCACCCCATGTCTACTGAAAACGCTGACTCCACTGTGTCCAGGAGCATGACATTGGAGTTTATGGAAGCGTGTTTTTGTTTTCAGTGCTGCATACTATTCCCACGCTGCAGACGGTATCATTTTTACCACAGTCTTCCAAGCAGAACACACGTCGTCTCGTTCTATTATTTAGGCTGCTGACACAAAGCAGGATTTTCTACCTTTTGCTCCCAGCCTTCCACTTGCGTTATAGAAACATGGGTTGCCAAGGTAATTTTTCATACATTTGCTATCAGAAAAAAATGGGTGATTCACTAGCAAGGACACTATTTCTGTGGATACTTTTGGCTGCGGGTCTGTTAGATCTCTCTGGAGATCGAGTTGCACCTCGGTCCTTGGCTCCACGCGAGAAAGAATTCACGCCGAAGCCTGGCTCGCGATCCAAGTTTAATGAGAGAAGTTTCAGGTTTTACGCGACACCCATAGGATTCCTCCCGACCATGCAGCCTGGCAGAGATCTCTCTCCCTGTGACTCTATGGTAGATCTCTCCCTCTGAGCGCCTGCCTTTTCAAGGATTCGATGGACAACCCCAGATCGACCCCATTGTCTGAATTGAATTCACCTAGCCCAGGTGGGCCGATTCAGGATTAGGCCCACGGCGGGAAACCTGGGCCTCTGAGCATGTGCAGTGTGTCGCCCTTTGTTCTCGTGCTTGGCTCTCTGGGCATGCGTTAATGGACATCCCATCCCTGCACTGTCCCAATGGTGGCTGAGTGGTAAATGCTCCTCTTCCAGGTGGAGATGAGTTCAACAGTGTACCCGCCCCCCGCACCCCTCAATCCCACCCGTAGCCACTGCCCATCTCTCAGTGGGAAGGCTGGGGAATATCTTGCTCTGAGGCTGAACAGGTTTCAGTGGAACTTCCAGACTGAGGTGGACTAGGAAGAAAGGCCTGGTGATCTATTTCTCAAAATCCAGCCAATGAAAACCTTCTGGAAAGCAGCAGGTTGGTCGGCAGCCAGTTAGGGGGTTGGCGCTGTATCAGGCAGCATTTCCTCTCGTGATTCCTGGGTTCACCATCAGGGCATTGGTGGCACGGCGCTGGAAGCGATGGACAGCTGACTACAAGGTGGGTGGACGCTCTCTGCCCCAATAAAGATGAACAGCCTTGGAAACTACATCGAGGGTCCCTATGAGTCAGACTCAACTCCTTGGCAGTAGGTTTGATTCTTTTGCTTGTGTTTTGGGGGGGACCATGAATCAGGGCTGACTCAGGGGAGTTTACCTACACAAGAGATGATTGAAAAATTCTGCCGCTGGTGTGGTTACCCCACATGAGAAGCTTCCAGAAAACAAAACTATTAAAAGCAAATTAAAACCAAAAGAGCGCAGTTCAGCTCTGATTAACATAGCCCTTCAGCTATGATAGCCAGTACTTTGCAATATAAATAGACTATGAAGAGAAGCTATTTTAGTTGCTCCAGCACGCACAGGTTTTATTCAGGAACCATTGTCTTGCATTTGAATTTTGGAAGCCCTTTGTCTCGGGACCTGGGCTCTTTTCAAAAGGGCACACCTGTAAGAGAAAGGTACTTCCGCCCAGAAACTGGGGCCCATCAGCCTTTTCCCACCGCCTACACAGAGCCGACTTCCGTTCAGTCACATCACCGTGTGTCCAGATGTCACCTGCTTCAGCTCTTCCCTGACATCCTCATGTCCACAGATTCTCCTTTGGGACTCCTGGCTCCCTGCTGACAGAGCACACTCTCTGTTTGGGGCGGCATGGCTTATTTAAGGAAAGTGACTAAAGTCGGTCGTCTGCTATGTCACTCCTCCTTCAGATGCCCTCCTTCAGATTTAATCATCTCCAACCAAAGCCATTAGAAGACTAAATAGAGAGCCGGCATCTCTGTGCGATTTTCTCTGGGCTCTCTGCATCCAATTCTGCCTCTTCGCTTCATTCCTTTGCCGATCTTCATATCTGTGCTTCTGTCTGCCACAGCCTGAATGAATGTGGGGCAAGAGGAAGCCAACTCAATCTTGCTCCGCAACAAATCTGATAGTGTTAGCGCTCTCGTGGGAGAGATAGATATACCTCGGTCCTTGGCTTCGTTCGAGAAAGAATTCACACCGAAGCCTGGTTTGTGATCCAAGTGAGTTTATAGAGGACAGAAGGGGCACAAATGCGGGGGACTGCAGCTTGGCCATGCTACACTGTGTGTCAGCCTCTGGGAGAGAGCCAGAGAGAAAAACTTCTGGCTTTTCCAGCCCCGATCCCGCCACCTCCCACTGCCACCACCACCCCATCCCACCCCCCACCCTCCCCCACCCCCCACCCCCGGGTGAGAGGCGTGGTCGACGGTACTTGTTGACCCCATTGGCTGAATTAAGCCCACCTGGCTTGGATGGGGTCCCACCCAGGTTTACTGGCTTCCCGTCTCAAAGACCTGAATGTGCGCATGCCCTCCAGCATTAAGCAGCTTGCACTTCCTGTAATGGGGGAGGGAGGCTTTGGCATGTAGAGGGACCACCCTTAGCTCTGCCTCTAGCTACCGAACAACAGCAAGGGAGCACTGGGTTTGTGGCCACCCTGCACAAGGTCGAGGGAGCCTCCCAGGCAAGTCTCTCTAAAAATGGGCATACCTGCCTGAAAGGTCTCCTTGGTTGCTGGAATACCCGTGAGACCAGAAACGTGGAAGTACTTTGAAAACAAAAGTAAAGGTCTCCTCAAATGGCTGTGTATAAAACTATTGACATTTCTGCCCGTTAACAAAACCTAATGCACTGCCATGGAGCCAGTTCTGATCCTACTGTAGGACACAGTAGAACCGCCCCTGTGGGTTTCCATAACTGGAGTAGAAAGCCTCCTCTGTCGCCCATGGATCAGCGTGGTGGTTTTAAACTGATCACCTTGTGGTTAGCAGCCCGAGGTTACCCACTTCGCCTTTGGGAAGGGAAGGGAAGTGATGAAGAAGGGAGAGATGTGGTGATGTGGGGCGCTGACAAATCATCTTTAAAAGTGTTTTTGGATGATGGATGGATGAAGACAACCATAACAAATGCATTTTGCTTCTCAGCTGAAGTCTAGACACTGTGCCAATGAAGTCTACAGAATGTAGGACCTTTGAAGAAATTCTAAGACACTCGGAGAAGCCAGTCCTAATGAAAACATAGTGTCTATTTGAAAATAGGATTTTTGAAAAAGAATAAACAGTGAGCATCAAGTTGATTCCGACTCATCGTGACCCCCGGAGCCAGAGTACAATAGTGCTCCAAGTGTGTTCAGTGGCTGGGTCTTTGAAAGTAGAGCCCCCAGCTTTACCGGATGCCTGTGGGTGGGCTCAAACTTTGACCTTTCAGTTAACAGATGAGCCAGCTTACAGCAGTGGTTCTCAACCTTCTAATGCCATGACCCTTTCACACAGTTCCTCATGTTGTGGTGACCCCTAACTATAAAATTATTTTCATTGCTATTTCGTAACTGTCATTTTGCTGATGTTATGAATCATAATGTAAATATCTGAAAGGCAGGATGTATTTTCACTGTTACAAATTGAACATTATTAAAGCATAGTGATTAATAAAAAAAACAATATGTAATTATAATTCATGAACTGTCATTTTACCTCCAATACTGCTGTTTTCAACACAGCAGCTGCTTTCTACAAAGTAACTGCTCTCTACACATGTGTGACTGGTCCGCATGAGGACATTATGGCACAGGGTGGCCACAAACCCAGTGCTCCCTTGCTATTGTTCAGTAGCTAGAGGCAGAACTGAGGGTGGTCCCTCTACATGCCAAAGCCTCCCTCCCCCATTACAGGAAGTGCAAGCTGCTTAATGCTGGAGGGCATGAGCACATTCAGGTCTTTGAGACAGGAAGCCAGTAAACCTGGGTGGGACCCCATCCAAGCCAGGTGGGCTTAATTCAGCCAATGGGGTCAACCAGTATTTGACCCCATCACATACACCTGTATTTGTACCGGGTGTATGTGAAGGGGTTGGCTGGATGATGTCATCACACCAGGACCACATACAGGCAGATCTGCCTGGAGACAGATAGAGGAGCCGTGTCTTGGTTCCTAAGACCATCGGAAATATGTGGTTTGCAATGATCTTAGGCGACCCCTGTGAAAGGGTTGCTTAACCCCCAAAGGGGTTGAGACTCAGGTTTAGAACCACTGATTTACGATAACACCTTATTTTGGTTTGGTTTTAGCACATCCTGACAGCAAACTCCTCTCTAATGACCGATCTTGCCTGGCGGCTCCCAGGACTGCTTGTCCAAAAGAGCCCCAGGGGATAGGGTCATAGTTGGACTTTTCATAGAAATCCTACAAGCCCTCTCATTTCTGGTTAATAGAGAGCCATTTTTAAATGTATAAATGCAACCTTTCTGTTAACTTTTCATGAATAATTTTTTATATTTGGGGCTTACTGTGTACGTATCAATAAAGCAAATAACAGAAACTGCATAATTCGTGGCAGTAAGTTAGTTAACCAGACCGCCTGGGAAGAAAGAGCGAGGAGACCAAACAAGGAAGGCCATGACTGAGATGACCAGATGGAGGACTGGCACAGCAGAGGAAACGCTCTTGGGAACTATCTTGCCCGTTCGGTTCTCTGACTTGCCTGCAGGTGCTCTCGATGTGGAAACAGTGTGCACAAAACGAAGTTCAAGGAGAATGACCCCTTCCTTATGACACTGCTAGCACCAACAAAACACACAACATTCCTCTAGCTCTTGAATGCTTCCTCTCCCCCACTATCATGACCCAGTTTTATCTTATGAATCTGACTAGACCAGAGCATGCACACTGGTACAGATAAGAACTCTGGACACACAGATCCAGGACAGATAAACCCCTCAGGACCAATAATGAGAGCAGCATGAGGGTACGGGGAAGGTGTGGGGAGAAGGGTGGAAAAGCGGGAACCAATTGTAATGATCAATGTACAAACCCCCACCCCACCCACCCCGCCCCAGGGAAGCAAACAACAGAAATGTGAGTGAAGGGAGACAGGGGAGGGCATACAATGTGAAAATAAAATAATTGATAAATTATCAAGGGTTCACAGGTTGGGAGGGTGGGGAAGGAGTGGGGAAAAGGGGAATGTCCCCAATGCTCATCCTGTGTGTGCTGGGGAGAGGTAGGCTTTCTGCTCCTGTAAAGACTTACACAAGTAAACATCTTCTGGTTTTCTCTGCTTTCAGCCAAGAGCCACCTGATGTCGGCAACGACAGCCCTTGTTCCACGTCCTCTTCTGAATCTGGCTGAACCTCTGGCAGCTCCCTGTCAATGCACTGCTGCAACCTTGCTGGACGGTCTGCGGCAAAATATTGTTCAATAATGTGATCATTCTGTTGGGTCATCTTTCTTTGCAATGGGGACAAATATGGATCTCTTCCAGTCAGTTGTCCAGTAGGTATCTTTTGAGTGCTTCTAGAGCTTCATCAGCTTGTTGAAACATCTCCACTGGTATCCTATCAATTCTGGGAGCCTTGTTTTTAACTGATATCTTCAGTGGAGCTTGAATTTCTGCCTTCAACACACTCAATTCTTGCTCATATGCGACCTCTTGAAATGGTTGACTATCAAATAGTTGTTTGTTTCTTGTGCAGCATCTCAGTGTCTTCTTTCCATCTTCTCTTGATGTTTCTTTCACCGTTCAGTATTTTGCCATAGAACCTTTCAGTATTGCAAATGGAGTCTTGAAGCTTTCCTTTAATTCTTTCAGCTTAAGATATTCTGAGCATGTTCTCCTCAAAGCAGAGAACACCAAGACGATGTCTGTTTGTGTTTTATTGACTGCACAAAGGCCTTCAACTACGCGGATCACAAACTGTGGATACCTTGAGAAGAAAAGGAATCCCAGAGCACGTCATTGCGCTCAGAGAGGATTTACACATGCGCCAAAGGAATCCCAGAGCACGTCATTGCGCTCAGAGAGGACTTACACATGCGCCAAGAGGCAGTTGTGCGAATAAACAAGGGTTGGTTTAAAAGCAGGAAAGGCTTGTGTCGGTTGCATCCTCTCACCGTATTAGTTCAATCAATCTGCTGAGAAAATCGTCAGAAAGCCTGTAGTATAGGAAGACTGTGGCATCAGGATTGGAGGAAGGTTTATTAACAACCTGTGTTATGCAGATGACACAACCGTGCTTGCTGAAAGTGAGCAGGAACTGAAGCCCTTGCTGATGAAGAGCAAGGATTATAGCCTTAAGTGTGGATTACAATTCAGTTAAAGAAAACCCAAATCCTCATTACATGGTAAATAGGTAACATCAGCATAAAGGAGAAAAAAATATGGTTGGCACGGATTTCATCTTGCTTGGATCCACAATCAATGGTCATGGAAGCAGCGCTCAGGAGATGGAAAGATACATTGCATTGGGTAAATCTGCTGCACAAGGCCTTTGCAGAATGTTCTAAAGCAAGGATAATTTGACAGCTAAGGTGAACCTGACCGTGGCATTTTCAATCACTTCTTATGCCTGTGGAAGTTGGACATCGGCTATGGAAGAAGGAAGAAGAATTTATTCGTGGGGAGTGTTAGTGCGGGCAGAGGGTGTTGAGAGCCGCACGGACAGCCGAAAGAACACGCAAATCTCTCTTGGAAGACGACCAGCCAGAGTACACCTTAGAGGCAAGGATGGTGCGACTTTGTCACATGTCCTCTGGACATGTCAGGAGAGACCAATTCTGGAGAAGGACATCATGCTTGGGAAAGTAGAGCAGAGTGGCGGGGAAAAGAGGAAGGGCCTCTAGGAGATGAATTTGTATAGTGGCTTCACCAGAGGGATCAAACGTAGGCACACTTGTGAGGATGGCTCAGGGCCGGGCAGTGTTTCATTCTGTTGTACAGAACCATCAGTCCGAACCGTCTTGACGGCACTTAACAGCAACAACAACAACAAACAACAACAACAACAACTAAGATTTGCAACCTGGATAACCCACGGGAGAAGATCTACTCTGTCCTGCTGGGTCGCTCTGGGTCTGAATTGGCTCCATGGCAGTGAGACTCCTGTCTGGTGCTTTATTCGTAGTGGCTGGATATCAGTCAAGATGACATGTGTCGGAACTAAGGGTTCGGAAGACGGAGAGACTGGTTTCAAGGATTGGAATCGTCCATGTTCTCTTGTCACTGAAGGGCACATACATCTTAGAAGAGCCGTTCTAGAGGGCTCAGTGGGCTTATAAATTCATTCCTTGTGATCAATTCCAAATGCTCCTTAAAGGTTGATGTTTCCCTTAAAAGGGCTTTTGAGATGCACACCCTCCATTAGGATGTCATGAGGACTATCAATATTGTATCTCCAGCATGAATCTGTTAGATTCTGACAGCCAGCTCTGTGAGAGATGCAGGTTCACAGACATGCAGTGACGCTCCGAAGCTTTGCTTTGCTGTGTGTGCACAATTCCTTCATGTTGTTCATCGTGATAAAACATACTTAATATTTACCATTTTATGCATACAATTCAGTGTCGTTACGTACATCTGCAATGTTAACTGGCTGCCATGGGCTCTGACTCATGGCGACCCCGTGTCTGTCAGGAGAACTGTGACTGTGTTTCCTGGTGTCTCAATGGCTGTTGTTGTTTTTTTAATGGATTGCCAGACCTTTCTGCGTATTATACATATATATGTTGTTTTTGTTTGTTTTCCTAATAAGGATTGATAATACATGCCAAGACAGGATCCGTTTTTTTATCTAGAATTATAAAAAGACAGACTTCTATCCCAAACTGTGGATGGTTTCACAGTTCTAACTGTGTTATAGGTCTTTTCTTCCCAATAGAATCAAGCAAGAGAGGTGCCTGAGGCACCACATTTAAGGAGGCCCTTTCTTTCCATGCTGTTGTGCTAGGCTGTCGCCTGTCGTCCAGAGTGAGCACCTTCTTACACTTTGCACCTTAGGTGCCTGTTTGTGGTGGTAGCAGGATATCCATATGGAACTGACATAAATTATGGCTGGATTCAGAGGAGGGTGTAGAACTAGGCATAGCTTTGCCCATGCCACATGGCTCTTGGCTGAAAACAGAGAACACCAGAACAATGTCTGCTGCTGTTTTATCGACTGTGCAGAGGCATTCAACTGTGTGGATCATAACAAACTAGAGACAACATTGTGAAAAATGGGAATTGCAGAATACTTAATGCTCACATGAAACTTGTCTATACAGGAAGTAGTCCTTGGCAAAGAGCAAGGTGATATTGCATTGTTTAAAATCGGGGCCAGGCGTGTGTCAGGGCTGCATCCTTTCACCATCCTCCTTCAATCTGTAGGCTTATCAAGTAATCCAAGAAGCTGGACTATGAAGAAGGACCCACCTTCAGGACTGGTGGGGTCTCTGCAATCCACCGCCGGTAAGGACTCTGCGTATGTGGACACTCAGAATTGACTCCGCTTTGGTCTTCTTGCTTATTCTGGCCTCCGCCTTGGCACGCTTCATCATCCCTTTTGATTCCCTTTAATTTGCTCCTGCCCTTTGTCAGTTAAACTTGCTTCAGTTCTTCCTGTTTGAACATGTTGTCTGATAGGCTCCTGAGTCATATAGTTCCATCCAAAACAAAGATAATCAAAATATATCACAAGGTTATGATGTGCTTCTATCGGTCTCTCTGTTACCACTATGGAAATGTGTTTGCCAGTTTTCAGGGCGTCTAAGGAAACACCGCACAGCGGGTGGCGTATGAGAACACAGATCTGTTGTCTCACAGTCCGGAAGGCTAGTAACATGAATTGTGAATTCGGAGTGTCAACAGGGCCATGTTCCCTTTAAAAGCTCCAGGGGAGGCTCCACTCTTGTTTCTCAGCTTCTGGTAGCCCTAGGCAGTCCTTGTTTCCCAGCTAAACCACCACCATCCGCTCAGATGGAATTAGGAGTTGTCACCATTCTCTCCTATGGAGCCTTGATGGCATGGTGGTGACGAGTTGGGCTGCTAGCCACGAGGTCTGCATTTCGGAACCACCAGCCAGCCCATGTGGAAAAAGATGAGGCTTTCCCTTGGAAACTCCCAGGAGCAGTTCTACCCTGTCCTGTAGGGTCGCGGTGAGTCAGAACTGACTTTATCGTAGTGAGTATTTCTCTAATATCATTCATGCTACTGATAACATCTTTTAAAGATCTTACTTCCGAACCAGGTCATTTTCTCAAGTATCAAAGAAATATAATACCTAGATTATATTATGTAACATAGTTATATTATGTCATATCTTAATGTAATCAAAATATATATTAATTATAAATGTAAACGATAAATGAAAATGTATCAATATATTGTATATAGTACATGTTATATATATTATACCTAGCGTAAAACAACTGATTCTAGAGAAGCTTTCTCCACTCATCTACATATATATATAAATTGGGGAGAAGGGGTTACAACACAACCCATAACAGTTTGCAAGCTTGGTTGGCATCAGATGTGCTTCGATACTATTAGTCCCATTTCTCAGGTTGGCAGCGAGAGTCTGGAAGCAATCAAAATAAGTGACAGAGCCACGATTCCAGAACATGGCAGAGTCAAAGCATTACCTCAGCTCTGAAACCCACACATTAAATTCAAGATCTACATCTTGGCCACTTTCCCCCCAGATGACCACCCACCAGGATTCTAGACAGGTAGGGTCCTTGCTACATCACCCTTGATAGTGAGTCCATCCGAGGTGCAGTCGGAGGCAGGTGGGTGTGCAGCTGGCTCTGTGCCTCCGGGAGAGCCAGTCTGGGAAGCATTCCCACATGGCTCCCTCTGGACGCCTCTGCTCGCTTTCTGGCAGCGTTCCTGGGGGAGGTGGGAAAGCACATATAGGTCTCCTAGCTGCAAACCCAGGCAAAGAGTACATTGTCATAACATGAACAAATGATAGCTCCGAAAAGCAAAGGGCCCAAGAGAGACATCTACACCCAGCTGGACAAATTGATTCTTTAGAGCCAAGGGAGAGAAAAATCTTCTCTCCCCTTTATGAATCATCTGTCCCTTTTTGAAAGGCCTTTCCAGGGCCTTGGGGGGTACGCCACCCTTCATTTGAGCCATGTCTCAATCTCCACCTCTGGAAAATAGAGCTCTCTGTTCACAGGTCAAATGAGAAGGAACCACCCAGTAAGAGCCAACCCAAACTCAGTGCCATTGAGTCAGTGGCAACTCACAGTGATCCTACAGGACAGGTTTCTGAGTTTCTGAGCCTGTAACTCTTTATGGGAGAAGAAAGCCTCATCTTTCTCCCTTGGAGTGGTTGGCGGTTTCAAACTGCTGACCTTGTAGTTAATAGCCCAACTCATAACCACTGTGCCACCAGAGCTCCTTCAGGTGAGCAGAAATCTCCATAGGCTCCCATTTAAAGCCTCAAATGCAAAGCTACTGTTGATTCATCCCTTGAGAAAATAAAGAAGAAAAAGGACATGCACTCTGGAGTCTGGCTGTGTGGGCGCCAAGCCCAGTTCAGTCGCCAGAGCCGGTGAAATGGGAATAGCCTTAGTTCCTACCTCATAGAGTTGACACAAAGAGTCATGGGGCCATTGTAAGTGAAGCGCTTTGCACGAGGCGGGCTATGCAGTACAGGCTCCATAAGTGGCTGCTCAGGGCTGTTTTGGCAACACTGATCATGCATCTTCAGATGGACATATCGGGAGGATTCGTTATCTCGTGTTTTTTAATGATTACTTATCTATAAACATATCCAGGGCAAAACAACTGAGCCTAGAGAAGCCTTCTCCACTCAGGTGCCGTTCATTATCTTGTGATTATTTGCATGATGCTACAGTCCTGGACGTGATGCCACACCAGTATTTCAAAAACCAAGAAGGACACCCATGGCCGGGAGGTACTTCCAGACTCAGGCGGAGTGGGAGAAAAAGAGCAAGGATTCCTCCTGAAATGTAGCCAAGAGAAGCCTCATGGATCACAACAGAACCTTGGCCAACTCACTGGTCTTGGCCTGATAATGTATCAGGAGCAGAAGGAATCAATCTCTAGCAGAGGACATCAACTTCATTAAGCAGAGGGCCATGGAGGTAGTGTTGACCTTCCGTGAGATGGATTGAGCCACAGGATGGACTTGAACATGTTGGTGATCATGAAGATGATGGGGAACCTGGCAACTTTTTGTTCTGTGATCCTCAAGGTCAACACGAGTTAAAATCTATTCAAGGGCATGAAAATTCTAACCATCCTTTAGAAGGGAATGTGCCTGAGATGTCATGAATGAGCAAAACTCACTCTGATACATAGGTTCGGCTGGCAAATTCTTCAGTTATATGCAAAGAATAAGCAGCGGGACCGCCTATAGAACCGACGCTGATTGGTGTCGTCCGGCAAACCACCTGTCATTGAGAACTGTGAGTCCCCATCCAGCCCACACAAAGGTCTTTTCTTTCAGTCTCCGAGGCTGGCGTCGTGGTTGTCTTCTTGTGTTTGCCATCGGAGAGTCGCACAGCTTTCCAGAAGGAAGCTTTGATTCCCTTTACTTTCTCTCATCTAAAGTACAAGTCCTCAGGTGTGAGGCCAGCCTCGAGGGGAGCCCTGGTTAGTAGCTAGTCTCGATGAAAATCTCTAGAAAGTTACCTTACAAATCCGGCTAGAGCAGAGCATGTACTCCCATGGGTACAGAGAAGAGCTGGCAACACAGGGAGTCCAGGACAGATCAACCCCTCAGGACCAATATTGAGAGTAGCCAGAGCAGGAGGGGAAGGGGAAGGTGCAGTAGAAAGGGAGAACAGATCACAATGATCGACATATAACCCCTCCCTGGGGGACGCACAGCAGAAAAGTGGGTGAAGAGAGACATCGGTCAGTGTAAGACCTGAAAAAATGACAATCATTTATAATTTATCAAGGGTTTGTGAGAAAAGGAGGGTGGGGGGAAAATGAGGACTTCAGCGGAAAGAAAATGTTTTGAGAATGACGATGGCAATAAATGTCCTTACATTGCTTGACACAATGCATGTAAGCATGCATTATGCTAAGAGCCATATGAGCCCCCGATAAAAGAAAAAGAAAATCTTTACAATTGTCAAGAACTCTTTCCCACCTCAATAATAGTTGCTGTTTTTACTGTGGTGAAAGACAGATCGTCTAAAATTTACCATTACGTATAGAATTCAGTGGCCGCAGTGTATTCACAATGTCTTGCGGAGCTCCCCACTATTTTGTTCCAAATGATTTTCCTCATTCCCCAGAGGAATCCTGCACCATCCATCCCCGTCTGCTAGCCCTGGCTACCATGAGTCTGCTACAGACCTACCTGTCATCGACACGTCCTATAAACGGGACAGTTCCACTTATGCCTTTTTGTCTCTAGCTTCTCTCCCTTAGCATGTTCTTCTGGTTTGTCCATGTTGTAGCGTGTACCAGAACTTCATTCCGGACACCATTTCATTGTGTGGAGATCCAAATGGATGAGCATTCAGGTTGCGTGTACCTTTGGCAATTGCAAATACTCGGGATGAGGACATTGTGTGCGCGTTTTCATTTGGACTGTTTAAGTTGGGTTCAAACTTAGGAGTGGACCGCAGAGTCATGTGGTCATTCTTTGCTTAACTTGTCGATGCAATGCCAAGCTTTTCCACAGCGTTGGCGATGCTCTTCATTCCAATCGAGCGTGTACGAAGGCTCCATTTGAGTCCCATCCTTGCTTACACTTGTAATTGTCTCTTTAAAATTATTCTAGCTGTCAGGTGTGTGTCAAGTAGTGGCCATTGGCTCTTCAGATGCAGACTGGGGAACATTGAGAAAATACTTCATCCCAAGACTTTGGGAAACCCTGGCTTGAGCTCAGACTAGAAAGACAGAAAAGGGGCTTTGGGTTCAACAAGGTTTGTACTTTCGGGGAACATGTTGTGCTGATGGTGAGAACCTGGTTTTGATGACCATAAACTCAATACCATTGCCATTCGGTCAATGCTGATTCAGAGACCCTAAAGGACAGGGTAGACCTGATGGAGAAACTCCCGTGAGTTTTCAAGATGGTAACTCTTTATGGGAGTAGAAACTTGCCTCCTTTCCCCTCTAAGTGGCTGGTGGTTTCAAACTGCTGACCTTGCAGTTAACACTTCCTCCAAAGTTGGATTAAAGCCACAGGCAGAGGTGTAAAGGGGTTATGGCTTGAAGAACCGTATAAACTAACAGTTGAAGAAGAGAAAAATCAGCAAGGATAGTAACAGGACATTGTTCTTCCCCCCGCCGCCCATACTTTAATTGGGGGCTCTTGCAGCTCTTATCACAATCTATACATTCCTCCAGTGTGTCAAGCATATTTTCACACATATCGTCATCATCATTGGAAAGCATTCTCTTCCCACTTGAGCTCCTGATATCAATCCCCCATTTCTCCCCCATCCTTCCCCTGCCCGCCTTCCCTCATGAACCCTTGATAAATTATAGATTATTATTTTCATATCTTACATAATCCTCGGTCGCCCTTTACCCACTTTTCCACCATTTGTCCCCCTGGGAGGGGGCTCTAGATCGATCTTGTGACTGATTCCCCCTTTCCCCCCCGCACCCTCCCCTAGTCCTCCTGGCATTTCTACTCTCCTTGTTGGCCCTGAGGGGTTTATCTATTCAGGATTCCCTGTGTTTCGGGCTCTTATCTGGTTTAATCCACTCTGTTAGGTAGAATTGAGGTCATGATAGTGGGGGAAGGAGGCACTAAAGAGCTAGAGGAAAGTTGTGTGTTTCATCGGTGCTGTACTACCCCCTGACTGGCTCATCTCTTCCCTGTGACCCTTCTGTGAGGAGATGCAGGACATTGTTCTTAAAAGACAGTGATCTGAATGTCAAAGAATTATGAGGAATCCTTGGAAAAATTAATTATACACTCTAACTTGTTTGGAAAATATTCTGCAATAAAATTGTATGAGTGAAGTCTATGCTATTGTGTCATAATATTATTTCAGTTAAAATTTATGCCAATAAATTACATTAGGTTTATTTCAACCCAGAGTAAGGATAATCACCTAGTTATAATGATTACCTATTTTCTACTTAATGAGATAAAAATGCCACTTCATCATTTATCAGTTTATTTTTTATTTAAAAAATGACTCTGTTGAAATTTCAATCTAGCTCAAATAGTTTGACTTACCATTCCTCTTTTTAGGAAGATCAAATTTCATCTAATTTAGAGCCTCAGGTTTTAAGAGCACCAGGTGGGACAGTGGGTAAAGTGTGTGGGTGTTAACTGAATCCACCAACAGCAGCTCCAAGGCAGAAAAGACCTGGTGACCTGTTTCCATAAAGATCAGATCCAGCATCAGGTGTCAGACATCATCATCAGAAGAAAGCATATCATTGGGAATGAGGGACAGTATGGACTGGGGACCCAAAGCCCACCTGTAGATAATTGGACATCCCCTTACAGAAGCGTCTCGGGGAGGAGGCCAGCCAGTCAGGGTGTAGTGTAGCAACGATGAAACATACAACTTTCCTCTAGTTCCTAAATGCTTCCTCTCCCCACTATCATGATCCCAATTCTACCTTACAAATCTGGCTAGACCAGAGGATATACACTGGTACAGATGGGAACTGGAAACACAGGGTATCCAGGGCGGATGATCCCTTCAGGACCAGTGGTGGGAGTGACGATACTAGAAGGGTGGAGGGAGGGTGGGGTGGAAAGGGGGAACCAATTACAAGGATCTACATATAACCTCCTCCCTGGGGAATGGGCAACAGAAAAGTGGGTGAAAGGAGACATTAGACAGTGCATGATATGACAAAATAATAATTTATAAATTATCTAGGGTTCATGAGGGAGGGTGGATTAGGGAGGGAGGGGAAAAATGACCTGAAGCCAGGGGCTTAAGTTGAGAGCAAATGTTTGAGAATGATGAAGGCAATGAATGTACAAGTGAGCTTTACACAATTGATGTATGTATGGATTGTGATAAGAGTTTTATGAGCCCTTAATAAAATGATTAGGGGGGGGGGAAAGAATGAGAGCCAACCAAAGCACTTGTCAGTCCCGCTCATGACAGCGTAAGAAACTCGGGGCGTCAGTTTGACTCCATCACATAGGATGGCTAGAAGTTGGCATAGACTCAAGGGCAGGCACCAACCTGAAGGTCCTCGTGTAGAGCAGATGGTTGGCATTCCACTGCTCACTAAAGACGAGATGACAAAGACGAGACTTTCTACTCCCACAAAGAGTGACAGCCTCAGAAATCCTCAGGGGCAGTTCTGCCGATCGACCTACAGGGTTGACATGAATCAGAATCCACATGCTGGCAGTGAACTTGGTTTGGGGGTTGGATGAGGAAAGGTTGAAGATTCTAAATCACTCCACGGTACCAGGGAGGAAATGCTTGGCAACCTGCTTCTATCAAACCATCGTCAAGAAAACCCCACGAGGTGGACCGGACCAGACAGCAACGGAACAACACCGTCACGTCACTAAGTATCCATTAGCTTCATGACTCGTTTCTGTTAACCCTCTGGGAGAGCGGGAAGTAGATTCCGGCATCTCTGCCCCGGGTTAACGTTACCCGGACTCGTCCAACAGAGAACACGTCATCCTTCGCCACTGGAGCACCTACTTTCTCTTATTTCTATTTTTTTCCCTTTTTAATTTCTCATTCTCTTCTCCTCTTAGCTCTTGGCAACCACTGATTTTTTGTTGTCCAATGGATTTACCTATGCAGATATTTCCTAAACATAGAATCGGACAACGTTTTGTACTCTGTTACGTTAAGCTTATTTCACTTAATGTAATGGGGTGGAGAACTTCTTAAAGGGTATGACTTTAACTGGTGTAGTACCAGCAGCAATTATCCTTGGATTATGAACACTTCCCACTAATTGGAGGCAAAGTTAGGACTTAAATCCAAGTAATCCTTGAAGTCATGCTCTTATCCCCTGCCCCGTGCTCACAAACTATAGCGATACACTCTCTTCGTGATATTACCTTCAACTCACCAAGCACACTTCTTGCAGGACCAGGCAGGCTGTAAAGTCTCCTTTTTCTACAACATGCTCTGAATTTGTTCCGACGGGTAACTGTAAATAAACGGAAGACAAAGAAGAGAAGGGCCAGATTCCACAGTCCTTGTTCGTATGTCGTCTGCAAAACCTCAGGGTTTGTCTGGCTCTCTACGACCCACCAGATCTACAGATGACATTGACTTTAAACTAAACACTCTGCCGCCTATCTCAGAAGCCAAACCCACAGACAAATGGATCTATCGAAATGCATAGGGCATTCCAAGTGAAGACTTGTGATATTTTAAAGTGAGGCTTGGAGAGGCGAGGAAGACTGAAGAGTGGAGACATAAATCATCCGAAGGCAGCTTCCTGTCTTTGGCACCATCAGTAACAAATGGTATGGGACATCACACTAATGAACTACAGTGAAGGGTGGGAGGCTCATGTGCAGAATGAGCACTAGAACCCCGGAGAAGCCCAGGAAGAATATGAAAAAATGACGAGATTGACAGGGCCCCTAGTGTACAGGACCCAGCATGGCCTTGGAAAATAATAACACACAATTAAGGGACATAATTAAAATGCAATCTGATTAGTTATCAGTCCCAGCCCTGACTCTGGTCACACCTGATGCCGGGAGGTTTGCTTTGGCAATAAACTCTCAGTCGAAGCAGGGGGCGGGGGATGAAAGAGTGTCATGACTGTTTCTCTGTGCATACCCACCCGCATGTTAGCACCTAGAAACTGAATGACACAGATTCATCCAAACTCATTTTTACCCCAGAAATGGTCTTTTGAGCAACTGGAAACTAGTCAATTCTTCCTGTAATTTCTTTTGCTGACAGAGTCTACCCCAAGTCAGGAATGTGGGAGCCAGGAGAGATTTCCTATGTCAACATACCATGAATGTCCAAAATCTTTCTTGTCTTCTGAGCTCTTCTTATTTCTGAAGGTGAGAGAAGTACTGGTCCCCTCCTCATTGGCCCAGGTGAGCTAAAATCCTGGGCGGTCACTCTCATTCCCACCACAAGTGTCTTGCCATAATCACGAAAAGAAACAGGCAGTGGGTGGGAATGATAGGCTTTCTTCCCCTTTGACTGGGTGTGTGAGAAAGTCTGGGTGGGGCTCAACCTCTGAACCAAGTCACAGGCTGATGACATCTCCTGGGTGTGTGGCCTATTTGATAAAGAGACACTGAGATGAACATTGCCCCCACTCTCTTCTTCCTGCTGGCCTGGATCCTGCATCTGGTGTCTGATGTAGGCCTTAGGCCTGCAGTGTTGCTGACAATCCTGGGAGCTATCCGTGGCCTGCCATACCATCTTATCTGCCTTTACCAGTCCAGGTTTCCAACTTCCTGGCTTACCAGTCCCAGGCAGGCACATAAGTCCAGAAAAACTTCCAGCTTAATGTCTGATACATGAACTTGAAGTCAACCACTTCTACAACGGTGTGAGTCATTTTTCTTAATAGACACCTCACTCTTTATTGAGTGTCACGTGGTTTTGCATCTCTAGAGAACCCAGCTGTGGTGGTTAGGGATTATGTCAGCTAAACACTCCTGGCTAGTGTTAGCTCCCTGTCATGTCCCTGCCGACTCTGGGTCCACGTGACTGCACCACCTCCGATCTTCCTGCTCCCCAGTTCTTTTCTGAGTCACTGGCCTGCAGCTGCTTGAGTCTGAAGAGGGACTTATAGACCTGTATTGGATGTATGGACTTGCGTTGGACTGGACCGGAATCCCTTTTTGAAATATAATGACCTCTTGATAAGAAAGCTCTTTTTTATGCACAGACGAACGTCCCTGGATTTGTTTCTGTAGGTAACCCGGCCTGCCACAACAGGGGACCCATTCCCAGTCAGGCCCCTCCAGTCTCCATAGCTCGTTGTTTAAACCTCGCAGCCCCAGGAGGTGTCCTGTTTCCGAGAGCACTGGCTGTGCTCCTTCAGAAGCCACAGAGCCCACGGTGTAGTGGACACCTCAACACATTCCTCCAGGGCAGAAGGGCCCGTTTCCCCAGACACTGGGAACGTTGCCAGCGGATAAGACATAATATCAGGCCTCTCTGGATCTGCCTTAGCTAAAAAGAGATGCGTCCCCCCACCGCTTGTCCAAAGGTGCACCCGCTTCTTGAGGCAGAATAAAGGTCAGGGTCCCTTGTCCACTTCAGAACAACTCTGGAGGGTTATTCCAGCTGTGGGGTTTCCTGAGAGTGGCTGAGGATTCTCTTGAGATTGCATCACAAGCTAACTCTGCCCTCTGTCCAGTTCTGCTTTCCTTCAAGTATTAAAGCCTAATACATGTTGTTGATGTTGTTATTGTTAGGTGTCCGTTGTAGTCACTTTTGGAGTCATTTCTGCTCTACACTGTTGTTGTTGTTGTTGTTAGGTGCCTAGAGTCAGTTCTGATCCATAGCGACCTTATGCACAACAGAACAAAACACTGCCCAGTCCTGTGCCAGCCTCACAGTTGTTCCTGTGCTTGAACCCATTGTTCACGATTTCAATCTTTTCTCCATCATGCTGATGTTGCCTATTGGTTCAGTTGTGAGGATCTGGGTCTTCTTTACTGTAGACGGTCTACAGTAGGACATAAGAGTGCCATCCTCACCATCGTTCCTATGTTTGAGCCCATTGTCACTGTGTCAATCGATCTCGACGAGGGTCTTTGGAGGTGACCCTTGGCCTTAACAAGCATGATGCCTATCCCTCCTCTAATAAACTTACCATATGCGAATTTCCACCTCAGCATCTGTGTCCTGGAGAATCCTACTCTATATGTGGTAGTTACAGAATCTGGTGTCAATTCAGGGCTCAAGAGGATTAAGAGTGAAGGGGTGGAGTCTAGTCTGTCAATCGGATCACAGTCAATGAGACCTCTGTGTGGTCATGGCTTTCTCCTGAGAATTCTGGGAAATCTGGATTTTCCTCTTTGGAGGCAGGAGATCCTCTCTTCTAACTCCCTGAGATGACACTCTACTGACAAGACACGTGGCACTATGCCCTGGGAGCTGGAGCAGCCACATGGACCTACCCTGATGCAAACAGAACTCTGGAGCCAGAGAAGCCATGTGGAGACCCCTGCCAACACTGAGATGCTTAGGATCCACTGGATCATAAGACTTCCTACCCACTGGCCTGTGATTGTGCTGCATTCAGCATCATTGCAGGTGTTGCATGAGTCTGAAAAGGATTTTATAGATTGGTATTGGGCATATGGTATAATATTGGACTTAAAGGAACTGAACTGGATTGGGATGTTTTCTTTTTTTTTCCTGGAAAGACTTTATTTTGGGGGTGGGGAGAGGGGTTCACGGCACTCAGTCCTTCTTGGCAGCGGCCTTCCTCATGGCGGCCAGCACGTTGCTCAGCTCCTCTCTCTTCCTCTTGGCTCGGATATGTGTGCCCACCCACTTCTTGATGAACTTCAGTGCCCGCTTGTCCTTGGAGACCGTGAGCAGCTCCATGGCCCTTCGCTCGTAGGGTGTGAAGCCGCACACCTCCCGGATCATGTCCCGCACGAACTTGGTGTGCTTGATGAGGCGCCCGCGGCGGCGGCTGTACCTCGGCCTGCTCACGTTCTTGGTCACCTTGTGGCCCTTGTTGAGGCCCACGGCCATAGGGTGGCACCCAGCCCTGGCTGCGACTCTTCGATGGGTGCTGGGGCGAAAGGGGGATGTTTTCTTAATGTACAATTACCCCTTAAACAAAACTCTCTCTTATACATATCTGAGTTTCTTTTCTTTTTTAAAAAATGTATTTATTTATTTAAAAACATTTTATCACATCTGAGTTTCTATGGACTTGTTTCATACATCAAGTCCAACACGATGTAATGATGCATGTCCACCTCTGCCTGCAGCTTCCCAGGGAGCTGGCAGAGCTGACTCGGGCTGGGGAAGGAGTGATGCCGATTTCAGGCTCTTACTGTCTCTGTGCTCATTCCACTTTAGACGGCCCCACCTAGGAGAAGGCCGGGTGTCTTCATTTCAGTGCTTCCTGGGCCAACGCTTACACTCAGTCTCAGGCAGCTGCCATTGTATATCTTGGGCCAAGCTGCGGGCGGGCAGAGGTCTCTGTTTTTGCCTGGGCTCCCCTGGGGAAGACAGCAGAATAGGAGGGGGAAGGAAGAGACAGCACCAGATGGGAGGACCCAAGAAGAGACTAAGCTGGGCCACGAGGTTAGCTGGGTTCAAATACCAGAAGACGGGACACTGATGCTGAGCCAGGAAGGGAGGAGAGATGCCCACAGAGCAGAGAGCGGAGGAAGGGGATGGGGTGGGTGATCCAGGAGCCGGGGGTTTGCGGCGTGAGTAACATAGGGCATGGGCTAGGTCAGCGGACCAGCTAAATGAGGCCGCGGATCATGGACATGGAGCAGAGTTCCTTTCTTTTCCAAATCCAAGTGGACGTGTGTCCCACGTGGACCTCTCCTCGGGCGCCGTGACGGTGAACACTCACAGACCTTCCCAATGCAAAACAAACCCAGGTGTTCTGATAATCACCACAGCCAGGGCCCGGGAGCCCAGGTGGAATGGCTCCCATTGTAGGAGGCCCCAGTGGCCCTGGCTCTCTCTCTTCTCATTGCTGGAAACAGAGCGATACCTCATGCTCATGAGCCTGAGCAAGCCCAGGCCTTTTCTTCTTCTGGGCCACCCGACGCCTTTGTCCATCTGTGAACAGCGCTGGTCCCCAGGGGAATGGTCCCCACAGAGACAAGTGCACAAAGCTCAATGCAGTCGCTGCTGCTCTCTAGATTGCCCTCTGTGCCCCGAGAAACCGCCTTTGTGTTCCTTGTTCCTAGAGAGAGAAGTCCCCAGAGAAAGAAATGTTGGGAATGAAAACCGGGCGCCAATGTGCTGGCTCTGACGCCCGGAGAACCCCATGGGCACCGGAGCAGCCCTGTGCTCTGTAGAGTGTTAGCTGCCTCTATTCTTGGAAGTAGACTTTCTTTCTTTCGAGGTGCCTCTGGATGAGCTTGAACTTCAAACCTTTGAGCAAGCCGCTGGGTGTGTTGGCCATTTGTACCGCACGGGGACTGGCTAATGGGCATCTTGTGCAATGCTGGAGGCGGGTGGGAGGAGGACAGCCGCTGGGGCTGCAGTAGCAGAGGGCTGCCGGACCCAGGAGCGCGCCAGGAGGTCTGTCTCCCTCAGCCCACACAGCCGGGGGCCTGGCTTTCCCCATGCACTGTTTGTTTGTTTGTTAGTTTGTGTGTGACCAGGTGCTTTACAGGATTCAAGCAACATTGATTTTCGTAGGATAGTCCCACAATGGATTGTACATGTGCCAAAGGCCTTGGCGGAGGCTTCTGCTTTTTCTATTAATTAAAAAGCCAAGCTCCCTGAAGGAAACCTACTGACCTAGAAATCAAAACAAGCACAGTGGAAAATTAAAAAAAACGAGAGAGGCAAAATTCCCATCGCTTGCCATTTCCTAACAGCCTGTGAAGGTCCCTGAGCTGCACAAGTGGCTTGCATTCAGCTAGCGCAGGGGCAGTGGATCATTGAGTGTGGCTCCTCCAGCCGAAGTCTCTGTCACTCCTACCAATAGCCGCTCCCTGCAGGGGCCTGGTAAGAAGGTGGGGGAGGACACCGATGGGACTCACCTGTGAATAACTGTGAACAGGCTTCACTGTGATCGCCATCCTGCCGGGTATGAAATGAGTCCTTTGAGAATCAGGAGGGATCAAATTTCACTGCCAGGAAGAACCAGGAGTGGAGCACAACCTCTGGACCCTGAGATCCCTTCAAAGGGAAACTGCTGGATCCAGAAGACAGACGTGACATCTGAGGAGTGGCAGAGAAGCAGCAACAGGAATGATGGACTTCCCATCCATGGAGCATGTAAAGCTAAGTGCTTTGGGGCAGGAGGTTGACTTGTGGACGGGGTTGCCTCTGGGCACTTCATTCAGGGAGCTGAGTCTACTGACCCATGGAGTTTGAACTGAATGACTTTGAGGTGAGGCTTACAGAGGAGTGGCATGCCCTTTGGACATGTATTGGCAACCCTGAAAGAATGTTGTAGCATGTCCTGACTGAACAACGGTATCTGAGCCCTTATCACCTGTGTGGTAAGCTAATCACGTCTTTAATAAACCCTGAGAGCACTGTCTATGAGTCGTGTATGGCCATTGCCACCCAAGCCTCCATGAAGATTACAGCCTCAACCCACACCAAATCCACGGGCTGCTCTACTGTGCAACACAAGGACTCTCCAAAGTCACAAGTCACCCGCAAAAACAAAATCCACAACGACATGTTTGCCAGGCCCCTGGTACCCACCACCGAGCACCATCACAGATAATCAGAAAAGAGTTCGGCTGCCAGGTTCGGATTACGAAGGGAGGCAGCAGCCACTGCTCAGGACCTTGGCAATTTAAAGGTGTAAGTGGTAAAGTCTCCTTCTTAAAAACAGTAATCTTAATGAGAATGAGTCAGCTCTGCTCTGTCAGAGGTGGAGAGCCTCATCTTGAAGGTAAAAAAAAAAAAAAAAATCCTGGCAAAGCAGCTCTCGAGGGCCAAAGTCTGGTCTGCATCTCAGCTCTTTGCATGGGTAATTTGCTGCTTTGGCAGAAATGCCTCCTGGGACAGGCGCTGTCGGCTTGGCAGGGTAACAACATAGAGCAACAAGATAGAAAGAGATGCCGGATTAGATGTAAGAGACGGACTCTCCCGCCACAGCGAAGGCTTTCCCTGGAGGAGACCGCCCGGCTGAGGGCAGAGCTGCCGCTCCTGGCACTCCTGCAGCCAGTGGGGTCAGGAGGGCTGGCATCACCGGTGTAGTAAGTCCTGGGGTCACCACCCTCCCCGTGGGCCTCCTCCTGTACCATCCCATGTGTTAGTAACGTTAACTGGTACTAGACAGTCCTTAGGAATGCTATTTTCATGGTGGAATAGCCTGTGATATAGTTGTAAATACCTTGAATGAAGGATTTCTTCAATGATATGAATATTACAGGTTTGGGTAAAATCTTTCTACATTGAATTACAGCATTATTAGCTATATTATTAGTCTTTCTTCTTTTCCTTTTATTGCGACTTCATTCAGACCACTACTCTCTCTAGAGAGAAAGAATATATATTTTTGAGTATATATATGTGTGTGTATATATATATATATATATATATATTGATATAGGTTCACAAATAGTTCTTACCTCAGTATTGCAGCTGAAATGCCCGAAAATGTGACAAAATTTCTATGATTAAAAACACTGGCAACACAACATCAAATGTTTGTAGCACATGCAGATAAAGACGTGTGATCTGAAGCGTCATTGCCGTTGGGTAATCGTGACAGCTCTGATCACAGTCCTTTAGAAAATGCAAAGAGTAAGTTAACATAGAGTTTTAGCCTTCGAGAGTGGTGTAGTGGATTATGCTTTGAGCGACTACCTGAAAGGCCAGCCGTTACAAACTACCAGCAGCTCTCTGAAAAAAGATGAGCCTGTCTGCCTCCAGAAAGGTTTGCAGGCTCAGACCCACAGGGGACAGGTTCTCCTCTCTCCTACCAGGTTGCTGTGAGTCAGGATCAGTGAGTTTGAGTTTTGTGGTATATCGATACAGGTAAAGTAGCTTACAAAGATATTTCATTATAACTAACCACAGGGATACTTTAGACAGTTTTTTGGCATGTAGTTCCTAAATCCTACAATGCAACAGTTCAGTCATATTGAGAGGAGTGTACAGTCATCACCACAGTCAATCTTAGAACCTCTTCTTTGTTGTGCTCATCATTATTAACTCACCATTCCCCCACCCTCCCCTGCCACGCCCCCAAGGAGCCATCGCTCTTGGATTTCATAAAAAACATTTAAAAACAAAACAAAAAAGAGCAACCACAATAACAAAGTAACACAGAGAAACCTCAATAGAAAACAGAAAATATTTTAAAACTAGAGCACATTTTGGATTGGTCATAAGCAAGAGCCAATGATAAGGTGTTGAGTTTTAGTCTGACTGCATCTGCAAGACTCCACGTTCTGATGCATTCTGCACGATAGCAAGGCTGTCCCCATTCCTGGTCTGTGGTCAGAGAGGACTCACCAGAGGCTTCATCCTCACGAATTACCCCTTCCCTTTTTTTTCTAATGGAAAAAAACCTTGAAAATGGTGGAAAAGGGATATTTTTTAATAAAAATTAACAAACTTCAGCTGAAATACTGCACAAAACTTGTAGAGACCAGCATTTTGAAGTCACCCATCTGACAGTATCACCCAGTGCCACCCCCACCCATCACACTGCGCTAGTGATGCTGCCACCTGCAGCTGCAGCCTACACCCATAAGGGTAAAGGCCCACCCGGGGTCCCAAACCACAGGCTGATGCTAGGTGTGTCACGCCAGCCCCACCACGTGGTGACCCTGTGAGCTATGCTGCAAAAGGCTGGTCGATCCTGCACCGTCCCCATGACCCCTCACAGATTAGACCATTGCTATCCACAGGTGCTCATGAGCTGAGTGTCTGAGGTAGCTTTCTTTCCTAGTCCATCCAAGTTTGGCAGCGCTAATGAAGCCTGGAGCCCTGGTGGTGAAGTGGTTACTCATGCGCCGCGATCTGAAAGGTCAACAGTTGTCCATTTGTTACCATCATCATTCTCAAAACATTTGCTTTCCACTTGAGCCCTTGGAATCAGCTTTTCATTTTTCCCCTCCCTCTCTGTTCCCCCCTCCCTCATGAACCCTTGATAATTTATAGATTTTTATTATTTTACCATATCTTACACTGCCTGACGTCTCCCTTCACCCACATTTCTGTTGTCCATCTCCCAGGGAGGAGGTTATATGTAGATCCTTGTAATTGGTTCCTCCTCTCTACCCCACTCTCCCTCTACCCTCCCAGTATCGCCACTCTCACCACTGGTCCTGAAGGGATCATCCACCCTGGATTCCCTGTGTTTCCAGTTCTTTCTGCACCAGTGTACACCCTCTGGTCTAGCCAGGTTTGTAAGGTAGAATTGGGATCATGATATAGGGGGGTGGGGAGAGGAAGCATTTAAGAACTAAAGGAAAGCTGTGTTTCATCGATGCTACCCTGCATCCTGACTGACTAGTCTCCTCCCTGCGTCCCCTCTGCAAAGGGATGTCCAGTTACCTATATATGGGCTTGGGTCCCCACCTCGCACTCCCCCTCATTCATGATGATATGATTTTTTTGTTCTTTGGTGCTTGATACCTGATCCCTTTGACACCTCATGGTCATACAGGTAGGTGTGCTTCTTCTATGTGTGCTTTGTTGCTTGTGGTGAAGAAGGCTGATGGTGTCTGGCTATCAAAAGATATAGGATCTGGGGTCTTAAAGGCTTGGAGGTAAACAAGCGGCCATCTAGCAGAGAAGCAACAAAGCCCACATGGAAGAAGCACACCAGCGTGTGTGATCACGAGGTAGCAGACATAAAAGATGCGTTTTTGTTTTTAATCCCATAAAGAGTCAGTCTCAGAAACCCATAAAGCGGGACACCAGCAGGACACCATTGATAAAACCCATATCCTGGCGAAACAACCACATGGCAGTTGAAAATGGTATACCCTAGTTTGTCATACATTCTTTCCAAAAATCAGGACTTTTTTAAAACACCGTGGGATGTGGGAAAAAATGTTAAAAATCGGGACTGTCCGGCCAAAAGTGGACGTCTGGTCACTTTACCATAGTGGCATTTTCCTACCCTGTCCTATAGGGTCGCTGTGCATTGTGGTGGATGGATTCGATGTCAGTGGGCGAGAAAGAAGGCTGTTTGGTATCATAACAGCAAACAGGCATCCACTGGCTGCAATGAAGCCCGGCTCTGCCCCACGAAAGACGAGAATCCTACCATTGACCCACCTCTGCTCTCAGAAGCCAGTAAACAAGTGAGGTCTAACTCCCACTCCCACACAGGCAGCCCACTGCCAATCAGGTCACTTCCTGGCACGGCCGCTCTCTCGTCTCACATTTACAACAAGACCCTTGAGGCTGACAAAACAAAGCCAACTTCCTGAATGAATGGAGGCTTACTCAACGCATGTCCTTCATTTTCCACACGGCTGACAGGACTTGGGCAGCGATTAGACAAACCAAATTGTTCCCAGCTGGTTCAGGAAGAAAACAGAATTCTCCTTCCTATTCTTGTGGACAAGGCGCCAGACCTCCATGTGGGTGGTTTGAGCTGGCAAAAGGTAGGTCAGCTGATTGAGCATCCGCAGCTGAAGTCTGTGTTTGTCATTGCTGCCCACGCGAGATGGTGAGCTGCGTTGGTGAGTCTTTCCTGTTGTTTGCACTGGCCCCAATCCAGGACATCTGAGGGATGCCTTGTAGATGCCAGGCACTGTACCAGCAAGGAGGGTACAGACTAAGAGGGCTGAGCACCGATTCTGCAGAGGGTGAGGTTTAGTCTACCGACTGCATGATTCCGAGAGAGGGCCATACAAGTGTAGGAACAAGGGGAGCTACAGAGAGAAACACAGGGGAAGATGTCCTGTTACCCAGCAAGCCCTTGGGCTGCGATTCTCTAGCAACAAAATCCTTCCTGCAAACCGATAGAGCCTTGGTTCTCAACCTGTGGGTCGCGACCCCTTTGGGGGTTGAACAACCCTTTCATCGGGGTCACCAGATTCACAACAGTAGCAAAATTACAGTTATGAAGTAGTAACAAAAATAATTTTATAGTTGGGGTCACGACAACATGAGGAACTATATTAAAGGGTCGCGGCATTAGGAAGGTTGAGAACCCCTGCTGTAGACCAATGTGATATAGGGCAGCAGGTAAGAGCCTCAGCTTTCACTATTGGCATGCCCATGTTCCAAATGTGTCCAAATTGTGTTGAAGTTCTACCCTCTGATATCTGTGAACATTGCTGTTTGGGGATATAGAGTCTTTGAAGATGGTCTCAGTTAACACTGCGCTCTTAGTAGATTCTGAAACTCACACTCATTGCTACGGAGTTGATTTCAACTCATGTTGACCCTGTGGTATAGGCAGAGTAGAACTGCCCCTGTGGGTTTTATGGGAGTAGAAAACCTGGTCTTTCTCCCATGGAGCAGCTGGCAGTTTTGAACCACTGACCTTGAAATTTGAAAGGTGTTCTAGTGGTGCAGCTGGATAAGCACTGGACTGCTAAGCAAAAGGTCAGTTGTTCAAACCCAACTGAGGCTTCCCTGGAGAAAGATGAGGCTGTCTGCTCCCATAAAGATTTAGAGTCTCAGAAACCCTACGGAGCAGTTCTGCCAGGTCCTCAGGATGACTGTAAATCAGATTCGACTTGACAGCAGGAGGGGTAATCCACTTTGAAGGAATCCTGGTAGTGAGTGGTCAATTGCTTGGCTTGGCTGCTAACCATGAAGCTGTTGGCTGGAAACCATCGACTGCTCTCCAGGTGAAAGAGGTTAGTTTCCATGAAGATTACGGCCTTGGGACCCTCTTAAGTGGGTCCTGGAAGATTACTATTAATCAAAATTGTTATTAATCAAAATAAAATTAACAACAAAGGGGTTAACCCAGTTAGAGTGGTTTCCTTAAAAGAAGGGGGAAAAAAGATCCAGAGAGAAATACAGCAGGGAGATGCCGTGCGATGACAGAGGTAGCATTGCACTTATGCTTCATCTACAACTCAGAGAGCCCTTGGCTTCCCAGAAGCTGGGAAAGGCGAAGAAGGGTCTTCATGAGAAGTAGACAGAAAGAGCATGGCCTTAGCAAGAGACATGATGGCAGAGATGGGATGAGAGGCTGTTGAAAGGCCAACATAACTGTCTGCCACACCTGTGGACCTCACAGATGGGACACACCGGAATCAAGTCAACTGCATCTATGGAAAGAGAGCATTAAGAAGCTCGGTATCATCAGTTACAGCAAGGCCAGAGGCTGACGCTGGCACAGACCAAAAATAGCCCTTGTAGAAATTCAAGTTGAAGATGAAGAAAAGTAAGTCCATGAAAGTCAAAATGAGATTTTGAGTATATCCAACCAAGATTTAGAGAATAGATTTGACCAAAGATCAGATGGTTGTGGGATGAAATCAAGGGCATCATACATAGCCAAAATGTCATTAAAAAGACAAGAACGGGTGGTGGTGGTAGCTGTAGGGGCCGCGGTTTGGTTAGGTGTCCATGGGCCATGGGGGGTGGGAGCGGGAAAAAAAAGACAAGAAAGGAAGAAGGAAAGAAGGAAGGTGTATTAGTCTGGGTAGGCTAGAGAAACAAATTTATAGACACCCATCTGTGTATAAGAAAGAGCTTTATATACAAGAGCAATTGAACATTGAGAAAACACCCCAGCCCAGGCAAGATCAAGCTGATAAGTCCAATATTGGCCTATATGTCCAATACCAATCTATAAAGTGCTCTTTAAACTCATGAAACACATACAATGATGCCAAATACAGAAAGGTCACAGGCCAGTGGGTGGGAAGTCTTGTGGATCCAGTGCCGTTGTAAGCATCTCGGCACTGGCAGGGGTCTCCCCATGGCTCCTCCAGCTCCAGGGCTCTAGCACAGTTCCATGTGCTTTGTCAGCTGCAATGTCTCCCAGGAGTGAGTATGTGTCCCACGTTCAGTGAACTATTTATGTCCTTGGTACAGCGGTTCTCAATCCGTCGGTCATGAGCCCTTTGGGGGTCAAAGGACCCTTTCACAATGGATGCCTAAGACCATATTTCCGATGGTCTTAGGACCTGAGACACTGCTTCTTTATCCAGCTCAAGGCGAGTCCGCCCACATGCAGATATGTCCACATATGGGGTCATCACAACATGAGGAATTGTATTAAAGGGTCACCGCATTAGGAAGGTTGAGAACCACTGCCTTAGTGTCTCCAAATGAGGTCATAAAGCTGTGACCTGATTGACAAGCTAAACTCCAACCCTTCACTCTTAATCCTCTCAAATTGACAACAGATTATGTAACTACCACAGGATAGACTGAATTACATGTCATAAGAGACTCTGTAATTTGCTCTTGAAAGTAGGATAGCTAGAGTAAAAGCAAATGATGAAATAAAAGAGCTGAACAGAAGATTTCAAAAGGCAGCTTGAAAAGACAAAATATTGTGATAAAATGTACAAAAAAACTGGATATATATATATATATCACATGCCAGTGGAACTGTGCTGAAGATAATTCAGAAATCTTGTAGAAATATATCCATATGGTTCTAGAAATGTAAACCAGAGTCAGAAGTGGATGTGGAAAATCATTGCTGTTGTCAGATGGATCTTGATTTATAAAATACCAGAAAGATGTTTACCTGTGTTTCATTAATGCTACAAAGATATTCAGCCATGGTGTTGGCAATCACTTCATACACATGAAAGCTGATCAATGAATTAAGACTAAAGAACGCATGCTTTGAAATTATGACATGGGTGAGGGCTTTTGAAAGAATCGTGGACTGTCAGAACAAACAAATCTATCTTGGAAGAAGTATAGTCAGAATGCTCCTTAGAAGCAAAAAAAAAAAAAAAAGTGAAACTTCATCTCATGTACTTTGGGCATGATACAAGGAGGGATCCGTCTCTGGAGAAGGACATCCTTATTGGTAGAGGATCGGTGGGAAAGAGGAAGATCCCGATGAGATGGATTGACATTGCATCTCACACACAAGGCTGCTGGGCCAATAGACTCCCAGCATTGACTGTGAGCATGAAGCAGAATGGCGTGACGCTTTGTCCTGTCACACGTAAGCTCTCCATGTGTTGGAACCAACCAGATGGCACCGACCATCAACATTGGGTTTTCTTGGCTGTAATCTTGGCCTTCTCCAACATGTCTGGATGGGTTTGAATCACCAAGATCTACGGTAGAAGTGAGTGCAGACCATTTCACCACCGAAGACCCTTTCCTCTGATACAGCAAGTTTAATATTGGAAATATCCAGCAACTGGTATAGTTAGTGCATCTATTAAACATAAGAAACGCAGCTGGGACCCTGTACCAGGGAAGATTGTGAAGTAAAATATATAGAATTTATATGGCTCAATTAGCTTGGGGGAATTAAAAACTTAGTGTCACAGATGGATGCACATTCTACCTTTGAGAGCTGTGTCTCATAGACTCTATGGCAAAGCCAGTTGGATGAAGAAGATTACTGAAGAAGCTACTCATCTACCACCAGAATCGATGTCGTACATCCAGACAGAAGGTAATCAGAGGGCTGAGGATATTTTCAGATGTTAAAGATGTATTTAAGCTTATTACTCTGCCCTTCATGATATCTTGCAATTCCAGCTGATCACACCTCTGTTCATAATGCCGAAACATAGGTAACTGTTCCCTTGTGGCCAGACACAGTCACTAAGCAATTCACCCAAGTCCAGGGTTTTTGTTTCCATTTCTCTAAGTAATCAGATTGGTGCTCGGTGTAAGCCACTGTGAGTGGAATTTTAGCTGAATTTGTCCTGTTTCAGATCATTGCTCTTCATAATTAATCACTCGCTCGGTTTCTGCTATTTTGAGAGGCAAATCTATCAAATCATTCTTGACATGGCGTTGAAGTGCCGCTTTGCCACAGGCCTCTCCACATGGCCCAGTATCACCCTAGCTTGCTGATTCCCACAATAATCGGTGTTTCATGTCCCAGACATGTCTGGGTGTCATCTATTTTCCATTAACCACGTGTGTTTTTTCTCAGTCTTTTTGGTTCTCCTTCCAGCTGGCTTCAGTCTGAGGGTATCAGACTGTGGGGCCATTTGAACACAGGCTAGTGATGAAGATTAAGACCATAGTTTTATAGCCTTAGATTTATCAACACATCAAAGAACTCTCTATTCTTTGCTGCGAATCAACATCAAGCAAAAAGAGGACCTATTTCCACAACTCCCAACAATCTTTTTGCATATATTTATGCTCCACCCTCATTTTGTACCTCTGTTATTGCATGTAAGGTTGGTGAACAGCTGTTGGCCAGAAGTTTGCCTGTTCGAACCTATCCAAAGGCTCTGCGAAGGAAAGTTCCAGTTTGCTCTCAGAAAGGCTAACGCTTGGAAAACTCTGTGGGGCAGTTCTACTCTGATCGATGAGATTACTCTAAATTGAAAAGCAACTCAGTGGCTGCAATGATCATAATTGATTTGTTGCATTATAATGTAGTTCTTGTTCACACATACAATTTTCCTGCCAGCATAGGTGCCTCCCCAGGGCAGAGTTCATGGCATATGGATATTTCGTCCCCATTGTCTAGCACAGGGTCTAATGTCATATGTATTATACATGTGGATAGATGTACAGATGTGTGGTTACCAAGGTACGCTATGTACCATGGTGCTTATTTTGTTAAAGTCAGTGATGGTGGACCAGTAGACCTGGTATGAGATGAGAGTAGGTAACCTGGGTTTATAACACACAAGGAGACTAAGCACAGCACAACTCTCAGAATCAAGACTCTTAATGCATCCTTCATCTGATCAAAGCCATAGAATCATAACAAAGTCAAGGGTTCAAATATTTATGCCATTCCCAAAGCAAGATCAATATCCCAGGCATTGTGGAGCTGAAATGGATCCAACGGCACCTACCAGCAACGAGAGAGGCAGCTCAGCCGTTATTACCATCCTAAAAGCCCCACAAAGACTATAAAATACCCACTCAGCTTTCTACCACAGAGAGAAAGCAAGTTAACTTGTCTGTCCATTTCCCAGTGCAATCCCTGGGTCCTGAGGCACACATTAGCTGTTCGTGACTGGAGGAGAAACTTCTAGGCCCGAGCCCTTGCATCTTCTGTGGCCTTGCTTTCACTCCCACTCTGTGCTTGGTCTTGTCATAATAAGTCAACAATTTTTAACACCACCCAGCTCCATTTCCTCCTGATAAATATTTCATAATTGTTGTGTCAGATGGTGTGCTTTTTTAAAAATTTAGAATGCTTTACTTCTTGGGAGTTCAGGTTATTGTACAAATGTAAAAATTCACAATTACCCCCAAGGCCCAAAGACCTGAAGACTAGAGTTATTTTGGTCTTGTCTATCTTTCTGGATTTTGCTCCCACTGAAGGCAGTTTCCGTTGAAGAGGTGCAGAGGGCATGTGTGGAGGGGCCAGCGTGACCCTGTAGAATGCTGCTCTGGGGGGAGGGTGTCACCCTGAGTAGATGCTACTCCTTATCATGGTCTGGTCGCCTCTCATCACCATGTAAGCTGCAGGCTTGGAGAAAGAGAAACTATTTTCTGTTAGTCATTGCTGCTTTTTTTTTCCTCTTGAGGTTTAAACGACATTAGTATACAAAATGGCATGTTTCAATGTGTTGCTATCACTGGCTGCTGTGATAGGTAGGTTTCATGTCAGTATGGGTGGTCCAGGCTCCCCCATGATAGGATCTCACATAGCATGGCCTGGTGGGATCTTCTTGAAGCAGCCGAGCAGTCTTGGGCAGACTAGACACCCTCAATCTGGTCACAGTCTTGATAGGATTGAGAGAAGTTTCATTCAGAGGATGACCTTAGTAGAAATCGACAGTGTGTAGAAACTAGTAAATTTCTACTGGATTTGGAGCCTGAATCTGGTTCATCGACCTATTAGTAGATTGCCTGCTGATCCCAGGAGCTGTCAGCAGGCAGACTGCTGACCGCAGATCCATTTGGCGGATTTCAGATTCACTCAGCTCGTGGTCTCAGCCTGTGGTCTTCCTGCTTCATCTTCTTGCTTCCTGCTCATCTGCCCCTGAAGCTAGAGGAGTCAGGAGAAGCCTCCAACTTATGTCTGACCCATGGACTTAAACCAGGCTGGACTTACCTGTTTGTACTACTGTGTGACCCTCTCATAATTTAAATCTCTTTATATATGCATACACATGCAAGCAACACTGGTTTTTCTTCTCTAGAGAACCCAGCCTAACATAGCCACCATCGAGTCAGCCCCTAACTCATGTGGCCCCATGGGCAATGGAAAACCATGTTGCTTGGTCCTGTGCCATCCCCGTCATCCGCTGGGGATGGGACCACTGGGATCCACAAGAGCTTCACTGGGTGGTTTTCAGAAGTAGATGGCCAGGCCTTTCTTTCTACTATGTTTTCATATGGAAGCTCCTGGATTTCCTTCTGTGTCATCGCAACAAGCAAGCTTCCAATGTGGATGGGTGGTGGCTGTGCCTGGGGCACACTGACCAGGAATTGAACCCAGGTTGTGATAGGTTCTTTTGTGCCAACAGGGCATCTGTAAGGAGACATGGTGGAGTTATCCTGTCAATCAGATCACAGCCTGATGACCTCCCTCGGACGTGCGGCCCAGATACACAGCTCTCTGGAGGCCTGCCTCTCTTTCTCTCTGCTTTGACGTTCCTGCTTGCTGGACCCTACGAGAGATGCTGGAGGCCTGTGATGTATTCGCTGACCTCGGGTCCACATGGCTTTGCACACACGGGCCTGCGATCTTCCTGCATTCCGCAGCATCGCATGTGGCTGTGTGAGTCTGAAGAGGGACTTATAGACTATTATCACACTTGCAGACTTGAGTTGGACTGGGCTGGGATGTTTTCTTGATCTACATTGACTCCTTGATACGAAGCTCTTTCTAACCCATAGATGAGAGTCTGTAGATTTTTGCCTCCAGTCAACTAGAGCACCCACTTGCAGGTCTTCTGAGTGGAAGTGAGACTTCCACCACGGGACCACCAGGGGCTCATTGGTTCTGTCAAGTGATAGCTGTTGAAACCGGTTTTTGTTGTTTTTGTTTTAATGGTGGAAACCATTTGTGGAACCCAGCATTTGCCATGTCAACATTCTTCACAAGAACAGTTAATTATGTTCCTCACGGTGTTCAGCCATCGCCGTGATCTGTTCACGGTAGCAGTTGTTCTGGGGAAACTGCTCTGAAATGAAAGCACACATGTAGGCCGCGAAGGAAGGGTAACATGTGTACCTGGGAAAACAACTCCAGGGGGCCGTCCGAGTTGAGCGTTCACCTTCCGTGAGCCCATGAATAATGACGAAGAGCGGGTGCCTAGCACTTGTAATGAAGGGTAAATCGTTACCTTATGACTACATCAATCTTTTTCCTGCAAAAGTCCCCATAACTACTAATTAATTTGCATTAAGACAAACATCACTCTTTTTAAGGGTATAGGCCAATTAAAGAATATCCTGCCGAGTACCATTTACACAATCATGTGCATGTTGTACGTTATTGCCAAGAGTACCCTCCCCCACCCCCGAGTTGGACAAAAAGACTCACTTGATTTCCATGACTGAAGACCTCCATTCCCTGGAGCGGACACAAGAATTACTTGCAACGTTGGAAATGCTCTGTACCTTTACTATCCCTTAGGGGGTCTGCTGGGGTAGGGGTTACGTGTCAGGCTGCCGTCTGTGTGGTTGGCAGTTTGAAACCACTAGCAGCTGTGAGGGAGAATGACTGGGCTTTCTACTCCTGTTTACAGTCTGGGTGGGACACACAAAGAGGGATTGATATTTGTCAGCACCGACTTGCTGTCCGTAGTTTGTTTTTGGTTTGTGTATGAGTTTATGCTGTCCAATTACGTCACCACTTGCCACATTTGGCTCTCATGCCCAGGGGAAATGGAATTTTTAATTTCCTTTTCATCGTCACTCATTTAAATTCAAGTCCCCACATGTGGCTCTAAGACAACGCAGCCCTAACCAACCATCAGAAGAACGAAATCTGAAACATTGGGACAGGTTTCCTTTGCCTTCGTCATTTCCACTCCTTTGTTGGGACAGCGTTCGTGGGGTTTTTTCCTGACGCCCTTGGCTACCACGCTTCTGGAACTGGGGCTGGCTGGTGCTAACCAGCTCCCTGCTCTCCTGGCCCCAGCTTGGCTTGGCATCAGCATTCCCCCCAGAGCCCCCATTCAGTGAGCCCAGGGAAGGGGCTGGGCGTCTGTGCTTTTTGGCTCCACAGATGATTCTGATCTACAGCCGGAGTGGAGAACAACAACTTTACACCAGAGATCCCAAACTGGCAGCCTTTGGGCCAAATACACGCTCAAAACATATGTTCATTCCACACAGTGTTTTAAAATGTTTTGAATGAGTTGCCAACTCTAGGAGTAGTAATTTTTTTTTTAATCCCAAAGAGCGGAAGTGAGTAGAGGCTGGCTCCTTTGGATGGAGCATAACTTCGTTAGTTCAATACGAGCTGCCTGCTTCGTGCCTACATAACTCCCAATAAGCACTAGCGCTTGAGACCACCCCCACGCCCACTTCTACACAACACTTGTCAAGAGAGGAGGTAATTGCTTTATGTCGACACGCATCCCCAGGAAGCTGTCCCAGCTGTTTTATCAATAGGGCAGCCCCTTATCATCATGGCAGCCTGGGAAACCCCTGAATCAGCCTGATGGGAGTCTGAAGAGGAGAAAAGGGGCGATCCAGGACTATAAGAGCAATCCTATGCAGGGACGAATTGTTCGAGGCTGGGCGAATTTTGCCTTACTTGCGTTTCCTTCCCGAACTCTCTCACCTAAAGCGCCATCAGGCGAATGCACAGGAATGTCCAGGATGGCGTTTTCGTTGTCGGATTCTATTTTGGTTTTGAAAAGACTTTTTATAGCTCTCTCATCTTTCCCTCCAGGCTTCCGTTTCAACGTCTTCGGCTCAGAACATCTGAAGGGTAAACATCCCCTGCATGTTTGTGGGGAAGCAATACCCCTTCCCAGGCAAATGCCCACCACAAGTGTGGCCATCACTCTGCAAGGGTTCCCAGCACCCCCAGTTCCAACGACGGGCTCCTAGTAGATGGAACCACCAGCCGGAAATAGGACAGACTTATGTTGACTACAAAGCACCACAATGTCAGCCAGCAGCCAACAGCCAAGTGGACCGTGCTTTCTGGATCAAGTACTAGGAGAACTTTCTCAGCCTCGAGTACCATTTGGAGTTCGGTAAAATGCCATGGGGAAGTCGGCTGACTCCTAGGATCATGTTTTAGGAAGTGCCATCTAGAGTTTATCTCGGAAAGAGCAACAGATGTCTCAGCAAGCAATACGGAAATCGGGGGCCTGTGCATTTTTAAATGCATCCTCCAAGATCTCCAAGAGAAGCCTGAGGTATTTTTTGGAAACGGCACGTGTGCACCTGTTGGAAACCGAAAACGGCGCGTGCTTCAGCTGGGCCAGGTCCACAAAGGCACAGCTCCTTGGCTGCTGCTGCCCCAGCCCCTCTTCTGAGCGGCAGTTGTTTCCATTAGGAAAATGATACATTAGAAGCGGCACTAAGGCGAGCACCATGTGAGATGAAGCAATCTTGCTTTCTGATGGGAAATGCCTGAATTTCCATCGCCATCCATTTCTACCTATGATAGGCAAGAAAGGAAAAGTGGAAAATGAAATTCTTCCCCATCTCAACTGCCCCATCCTAGTAATGCAACAGATGAGCACTCTTGGCTCTTATTAGCTCTTGGGGAGACTAACCACTGTGGGGGACTGTTTCATCCAGGCTTCCCCGACAACAGGCCTCCAAGAGCCAATGACAAGCACTAGCACAAGGTCAGAAGGCAGGCTAAGAAGGTATATTGGGTTCTTTCCTCCTTTTTCCTCCCAGTGTGGTGTTAAGTCTCTGACAGCAGATAAACAACTAGAGATTCTCCAGCAACTCCAATTCCCACTCAGCTCCAGCAGCTCCATTTCCTTCCCCAGTCTCTCTCACTCGTGCTGTGAATGCGGCTGCCAATTCTTGCTAGCCCCTGGACGCCTCAGTACCCCTTACCTATAGCTCCTTAACAAGCAGCCTCCTTATGCAAGTCCCTGTATCGAGCTAGCTAAGCTGAAGTCGGTACCGTGCTAGACCCATAACTGACCTACTCTGGGCAGCTCCTTTTAAAACATATGAAGCAGTCAGTCAGGAGGAAGTGTTTTGCGAAACAGGAAGGAAGCGCGTGGGTTTGCACATGACAGGCCTCGTCGTGCAGGCGGGAGTAAAATGAACGCAACAACAACCTAAAGGGCGGGAGGGAGGCAATGGGCGTGCACTTGCATTTATGACAAGTAACTATGATACGAGTCAATTTAAAATCAAAGATACATACGGAAAACCTCAGATCAACCACCAAGGACAGCAAAACGAAGAGTTATAGCTAATAAATAGCGAAAATAAAATGGAATACTGAAAAATACTCAACCCAAAAAAATATTCAACAAAGAGGCGAGGGAAAACAATGGGACACAGAAGGAAACCAACAGCAAGACACGCCGGTCCTCGGAGTGGCATCTCTGCTCTGTCATGCTGCACAGAAGCCTGGGCAGCAGATCTGCCCAGAGCAGCACCTCATTTGACTTCTTAACGGCTGCTTCCGTGAACACCGCGTGTGCACCAAGGACAACGAAATCCTTGACAACGGCTCTCTTGTCTGCTTATCACGAGGTTGTCTCGGTCCAGTTATGAAGAGCTTTGCTCTTGGGTTGTAATCCACACCGAAGGCTGCGGCCTTTGCTCTTTCTCAGCAGGTGCCTCAAGCCCTTCTGCCTTTCAGCAGGCAAGGCTGTGTCACCTGCCTGTCACCGGTCGCTAATGAGCCTTCCTCCAATCCGGATGCCATGTCCTTCCTGTCGTCTAGCCTTCCTGATTATTTGGAAAAAGATATGGTGAAAAGATACAACTTCGACACAAATCTTTCCTGATGTTAAGCCTTGCCTTGTTTGCACATTGTTCTTCAGGTGCACAACGAATGTTCTAGAATTCCCACTCTTCACCATGGTATCCAAAATTCATCATCCACGCAGTCAAATGCCCCTGCATACTTAATAAAACACAAAGAAGTATCTTTCTAGTATTCTCCGTTTTCAGCCAAGATTCATCTGGCATCAGCAATGACATTCCTTGTTTCAGGTCCTCTTCTGATTCCAGCCTGAATTCCTGGCACCTTGTCGATGTACTTCTGAAGTCGTCACGAACATTTTACTGGCGCGTGATATTAATGACATTTTCTGATACTTTACTTTTCTTCTGGGTTACCTTTCTTTGAAATGGGAACTGCTATAAATCTCTTCCAATCGGTTGGATAGGCAGCTCTCTTCCAATTTTTGTTTTTTACATAAACAAGTGAGTACTTCCTGCATTACATTACGTTACATACTATTGGTCTCCCCTGACAATATGTCCCAAGTACGTAATACAAAGTCTTGCCATCCTTGCCTCTAACAAGCGTTCTGGCCTTTCTTCTTTCAATACTTCTTGTCCTTTTAGCAGTCTGTGGTACATTCGATGATATTTCTCCAGCACCACAAGTCAAATGCATGGATTCTTCTTTGGTCTTCCTTGTCCAATGCCCAATGTAGGTCATAGGGGCATATGCATATCAGAATACATCTGACTACACATTTATGATCTGGGCATTTGCTGTGATAAATTAAGTGAAAAAATGGAATAAAATGTATAACTTAGTTGTTAGCAATCTAAACATCAAAGATAAAGCTTTCTTAATCTGATGATATGTCTGCCAAAAACCTATTGAAAATATAAAAAAAGCATTTTTCACAAAGACAAGGAGAAAATAGGAATCTCAACAAATATCCCTATTAGTTGATCAGTCACTGCAATGAAACAAAAAAGATGAAGATAAGATTTTTCACTCACACACCTTTTAATATTTTTTGAAGTGTGTGAATGTGATGTCTATTCCAAAACTAAATGAAAACATATTGAAAATAAATGTTGCTAACATTGAGGGAAAAAAATAACAAGCTTTAATAATTTGATATACATACCATTTTTAGGTGATCTCTGTATTTTAAAAAAATCCAAGATGATCTATAAGCATTTTATTACCTTATAGAGACTTCGGCAAGTTTTCTAGAGATAAGATCCACATTTAAAAATCAATAGCAATGCTATATAAGTTATTGAAAATGTAATAGGAAAGAAGAGCAATCCCAATTATGAAGTACCTTGAAATCTACTCAACAAAAGGCAGAAAATATCAAAAGATCACTACAGGATATAGAAGAATGCCCAAAGAAAGCAGCGAGGTATTGCCATGTAACAAACCACGCCCAGATTAAGTGACTTAAATCAGTGATGTCGGTCGGCTGGCTGGTTCCCAACTGGACTCTCTCATCCAGTTGCATTGAGTCTGCAGGTCAGCCAGGGACTCTCTCAGCCAGGGCAGCCACAAAGGTTGGATTTCTCTATAGTTGGTCTTTTGTGCTGCGTTTCTTCCAGTGTGGTGGTGCAAAGGGAGTTCTCTAAGAAGGTGGAGGTAGAAATCTTATGGCCTCTGAGACCTAGTTTCTGGAACTCACACCATGCCATTTTGAGACTATTGCGTTGGTCAAAGCTAAGTCACAAAATCAGCAGAGGAACAATTGTGAGCATGGGGCGGGTCCCGGCAGTGTTTTGATGTGCTGTGCATAGGGCAGCTATGGGCCAGAACTGACCCGAAGGCAACTGTCAACACCAGCTACAAGGTCAATCCAGATTCATGAGGAGGGAAACTGCGAAGTATTTATTCAGTATTTGGCTCTCTAGCTATAATGATATGCATTCCAAACACATGCAAAATGCACTCAAGAGAATCAATACGTTCAAATAGTTATAGCACCAGGCTCAAAGACCAGCATCTAGTGATCTTCATTTGATGCTAACATATGGCTTTTTGGCTGTGCCTGCTTAGGGGTGATCCCTCTCGTCCTGACAACTGGGAACAGAAAAGTCAACTTATCTGCCCTCAGACACTCAATATACAACGACGAGGAAGAATAGCACAATGGATATTTCTGTTTGAAAGAGTAAAAGCACGGGAAACACTCACTGTTCTGAGAAATTCTAAAATCCATCCAGGCACATGCAAGCATCTTCTCCTTCCAGGCCACGGACTCCTTGACTTGGACCAGTTCCTGGCCCCTGGCCATGGCTCCCAAATCCATCCTTCTATTTGCTCTTGACTTCTCCCCCTTGGGTCCTGTGTCTAGTCTCGAAGACATTTCACCCTTTCGGTAAGCAGTGGTCCTTGTTTGCAGATGAGTGGACCTCTCAGCCAGCTTTCTGACCACAGAAAGTTAGGGCCTCAGAGACATCCTTTACTTTGGACAGAAGCTGTGGGGCTGTGGGCTAAGGCATCATACTGCTAACTGAACGTCAGGCATTCTAGCCCACCACCTGCTATCTGCTCCTGCAAACTCTGTGAGCAGTTCTACTGCATCCAAAGGGGTCACTATGGGACAGAATTGACTTGTTGGGAGTGGAATTTTGGGGAGTTGGTTTCTTTCAAGCACTCACAGTGATTTTATGAACAAAAGATTGCTCAAAGTGTTATAAGTTTTTTATGAAGCTGATGATGCTTCCCTTCATGCCCCAAAGGTAGTATACTAGGGGGCGGTATCCCAAAATATTCAGAATTGCACTGGGCAGAGTGGAGCTTTAATAGTACGTGTTTTTTCCCACTAGGCGAGCATCTAGCAACTCACTCTGAGTTAGTGCACCCAGTGGCGTCTCCTGGGAAGGTTCTCTCTGGTCACAGTGAATTTTTTCATAAAGGCAGTTTCACTTGAACCTTTTTTTTTCTTTTTGTGATGTCTATGAAATTTTGTTTCCTGCTTGAGAAAAATGCTGCAGAAACTGTTGTGGTGTTGAACATGGCTTACAAAGACAGCACTATGGGGAAAACAAGTGCATGACTGGCTTCCTCATTTCAAAAAAGGTGATGTCGGTTAATGACTAACCTCGTTCCGACTTCCGTCAACTTCCAGAATGGATGAAAATGCCGACTCATGGTGCATTTGGAGTTTGTTTTACCAGGTCAGACTGTTAATCAAGTTTCTATTTAGAGCAGAGGTTCTCAGCCTTCCTAATGCTGCACCCCTTTCATACAGTTCCTCATGTTGTGGTGACCTCCCAACCATAAAATTATTTTTGTTGCTACTTCATCACTGTCATTTTGCTACTGTTATGAATCAGGGGACTCCTGTGAAAGGGCTGTTCGACCTCCCAAAGGGATTGTGATCCACAGGTTGAGGACTGCTGATTTAGAGGTTCTAAAAAGATTGGGTAACAGTCTGCTGCAAAAAAGGCCTGGTTTGTGGCACACCGCTATCTCAGTGTGCCAGTTCTGGGCAAAAAATACCATGCCTTTCTTGCCCCATTGACCTGACTCAACTGACCTCGCTCTGTGTGGCTGCTTTTTGTTTCCACGAATGATGAGGGACATGGAAGGACAGCGATTTGATGACATATTGACAACACAGAAATGGTGAAATAAAAAACGAGGGAGGTGCTGTCAGCCATCCAAACAGATGAGTTTGAAAACTGTTTCCAAGAATGGAATTGCAGATTTGACAAATATGTTAAGTGTAATGGAGAGTACTTGAAAGTGATAAGGTTGTTTTATAAAAAAAAAAAGTAAATACATAGCTCTGGAGAAAAAATTCCATCATGGGGGTGGGTGGGGGGGTACTGCCTCATATCGCATATTCTTTTCAAGCCAGGCCTCAATCTGCTTTGGATCATGTACAAAAGGCTGTGCTTGAGAGTCTCAGAAGTTGTGTTTTATATCTGAGAGCGAGTATTCAGCTCCACCGTAAGTCTTTCTGAAGTCTTAAAAGGTCCTGCAGCCGCACTTGAGACCATTTCTTCTTTGAGAATCACTTACCCGTTGGTGAGACTGAATATTCCGAACACTGCTCATGCCCAGCCAGCAGGCCCTCACCAACAAAACAAACTCACTGCCACGGAGGAGTCGCAGGGCAGGGCAGACCTGCGTGAGGATGAGGGCAGGGCTGAGCCACGGGGTGGGGGGGGTTCTGAGATGGTAACTCCTTAGGAGCAGAAAGCCTCATCTTTCTTTTGCCAAGTAGCTGGTGGATTCAAATTGCGGACCTTGCAGCGAGCAGCCCAACATGTAACCCCTGCATCACCAGGGCCCCGCCAGCAGGCCTGGGGCCTTCGTAGTTCCTCTAACTTCTGTGGGCAAATGGAAAGGTACCTTTTTTTTTTAGTACAACTTTTCCTATATCTTTTCACAAGGAGCTAAATTAAAGTCAATTGATATACCTTCACATTGTGCTGGGAAATCTCCTTAGTCTGATTAACAAATGCACTAATGTCAGCTATCTATTGCTATATAAAACCACCCTACCACATATCGTCTTAACAAATGTGTGTGTGTGTGTGTGTGTGTGTGTGTATACCCCCCTGCCCCCAGCCAGTGTATGGGTTGGTTAGACAGCTTGGCTTCATGTTGCCTGTGAGGCGGGATGGCTTAAAAGATGAAAAATGACCTCTCATTTCAGGGAAGGGCACTGGCCACCAGCCGTGGGTCTTCCACATTGGCCCCTCTAGACGTCTGTGTAGATTTCTGCAAAGCACGACGGCGAGCTTCTGAGATGAAGCATGCCCCCGCGCGCACGTGCCCCCCGCGCCCCCCCCCCACAGTAAGTTTGCTAATAGCTCACTCACCAAAGGCCTCCTAGCGCGTAGGTGTTGGGAGGGGGGGGGGTCGCAGTCTTCCACAGAGAGCTACATTTCTATCACCCAACTTACCGCAGGTAACAGGTTTGCCCATTGTTTCACCAGCAGAAAGAAGCATTGCCATGTCTCAAAAGAAGCTCACTCCTTGGCAGCCTCTATACCGCGTGTGTCGGGTTTTCAATGTAGCAGCACTCACGTTTAGCGACCGATTTCTCTTTAGTGAGTCCCTTTTTGCAGGATGGGGGTAGGGTGGCGGGGGTGGGGGTGGTGGGCGACAAAATGTCCTTGAACTCAATGTCTTGCTGCAACCCTTGTTGTATCCCATAATTCCGTGGGTTGGCTGAGTCATCGGTCTGCTGTTAAGCTTCGGCCAGTGGTCCATGCAGCCGACCTCCGCTGGCAGGTCGTCTGGGTGCTAAACTTACCCAGAGCAGCTGGGGTGGCTGGGCTGCTCTCTCCACATGGTCTTCCAACCTGGGCTTCTTCATGCCACGGTGGCCTCGAGGCTGCCTTCCCAGAGGGTGAAGGTGGCAACTGCAAGACTTCCTGTGGCCTAGGTGCTGGAACTTACAAACTATTACTTCTAGAGCGGCGGTTCTCAACCCATGGGTCGCGACCCCTTTGGGGGTCAAACGACCCTTTCACAGGGGTCGCCTCAGACCACCAGAAAACACATATTTCTGATGGTCTTGGGAATGGAGACACTGCTCCTCTATCTGTCTCCAGGCGGGCCCGCCCACATGCAGATAAGTCCACATACAAGCACCCCGCGTGAAGACTGTTACCCATGCTACACATGCTTCAAGACAAAATTGCGTTCATTTGTACTTAGAAATAAATATTTTACAAGATATAATTACATATTGTGCCTGTGATTCATCACTATGCTTTAATTATGTTTAATTTGTAACAATGAAAATGTATCCCACATATCAGGTATTTACATAACAGTAGCAAAATGACAGTGATGAAGTAGCAACGAAAATAATTTTATGGTTGGGGGTCACCACCACATGAGGAACTGGATGAAAGGGTCGCGGCATTAGGAAGGCTGAGAACCACTGTTCTAGCGGCGAAAGCAACCAGCAATGCCAGCCCCATTCGAGGGGTGGGGAAATGGCTCCACCTCCTAATTGGAGGGAATTTCCAGAGTGGGACATTTTAAAGCGAGGCGTCCAAAGTTATGTATGTGGGGGTAGGATGGGTTGAAAGAAACAAACCATGGATCCAAACCCTTTCACAGTCAGACTGGCAACTCTCTTGAGCTGCAGAAAGAGTGAAATGCCAACAGACAACACGGCTCTTTCTCAACCCAAACAGGAACGTCTCTCACAAACAGATTCCCGAGTACATCCACACAAAAAGAAAAACACGCCTCTTATTTTCATAAAACAAAAGCCGATGACGGTGCGGGAAAGCACAGAGTGCGGAGAACCAGAAGCCCAGGGAAGAAAAACAACTGGTTTCCGTGTGAGAGGGGGAGGCGTCCCTACGAGCAGAGTCACTTGGTGAAGGCCGCCACCACGGCCCACAGAACCTCGTTGGTGTTGGCCTTGAGACACTCCACTTCAGGGTCTGAATCCAGAAGCTGCCGCACTCTCCTGGTGGCCAGATCATACTGCTCGTCCAGAAGGGGGGCGAAAGCGTTCTCCAGCACATCCGAGGCGTGGGCTAGGTAGATGAGGGCCAGCAAGCGCTTGTCCATGCGGTGCGGGTCGTTCACCCACTTGTCGAGAACCGCTTCCTGAACCTTTCTGATGAGGCGCCGCTTCATGTTGGTGTTGCTGAGGAGAGGTGTCCTCATGTCAGAAAGTGGGAATTTCTGGCTCCGGCGAGAGCTGCCAGAAACGCAGGACGGCGGGCATCTTCCTGAGGCCAGGGTGAAGATTTCTGGATGGATGAAGATGGGGATGAGAGCATTCACAAGAAAAAGGAAAAGCAAAGAAAGGGAAGGGCTGAGACTTTGATAATGCAAAAGGGTCCTTCCTGTGTTAGTCCAGGTAGACTAGAGAAACAAATCTAGAGAGACTCAGAGGTGTATAAGAAAGAGCTTCATGTAAAGAACAATTGTCTATTAAGAAAACATCCCCGCCCAGTTCACGTCAAGTCCATAAATCCGATATTAGCCCCTATGTGTGATACCAATGTATAAAGTCGTCTTCAGACTCACAAAACACATGCAATGATGCTGAATGCAGGAAGATCACAGGCCAGTGGGTGGAAAGTCTTGTGGATCCAGTGGCGCTGTAAGAGTCTAAGCTCTGGCAAGCGTCTCTCTGTGGTTCCTCCAGCTTAGGGCATTAGCGTAGCTCCATGTGTCTTGTCAGCTGTAATATCTCCCAGGGAGTGAGCATGTCCTGCTTCCAAGGAGCCATTTATCTCCTTAGTGCCTCCAGATGAGGTCATGAAGCTGGGACCTGATTGACAGGCTAAACTCCACCCCTTCACTTGTAGTCTCACATTGACGACAGATTACATAACTACCACAGGTCCCTAGACAGATGCCTGAAGATTAGGACAGTGAGGAACAGAATGGCGGTGAGCCTGGACCACAAACACTCTGTTGAAGGCTCGATTCTCTTTGTCACTGGAGTTCATGAGGAAGCCACCAAAGAAGACGTGTGTGACAAATCTGCAGAACACGGAGAAATGAAGTGGCCACCTCCACCTGCACAGGTGTTCAGGCTACCTGTAGGGTTATACTAGTTGCATATGAAACCTACAAGGAGGCTCAGGCTGCCATGGAGGGACTCAATGGTCAGGACCTCCTGGGAGTGCCCATGAGTGTCAGATGGTATTTTGTAGCCTCGGTGGTGTAGTGGTTACACATTGGGCTGCGATCCTCATGGCTGGCAGTTCAAAACCATCACCAGCAGCTCCACAGGAGAAAGATGGCTTTCTACTCCCGTAAACAGTTATAGTCTCCGAAACCTGCAGAGGTCACTTGGTGTCACATTGACTTGATAGCAGTGCATTTGGTTTGGGGTTCAGAGCGAGAGGGGGGGGCCGGAGACACACAGGAGTACAGACGGGAGGAGACGCTGGCAGATCTTCTGCCATCCAGGGAGGCTCTGCAGAGGTATTACTTAACCATGTAGCCTCTGAGAAACTGGTCTGGGTTAGAAATGACTGTTTAATTTAATCTCGTACCTGCTATGTGTTTGAGTTCTCATTAAATGCCCATTCTATCTCCTACCTTTTAGAAAAAGTAGGATGTTCTGTTTCTCTGTTGTCAACACACCCTTTCTCACCAGCTTTTCAGCTAATTGTCCCTACGAGTTTCATAACAGACGATGCCATCAATTTTGTGTCTGACCCCAGAAGAAGCTTTAAAAAGCTAGAAATAATTTCAGCGGTCACTGTCATTGCACTCTTACGATGAAGGAGCTGCCACAAGGTCATGGACATTTCTGTTGCCGTGTAATAGCATGTTCCACGACCCTTCCAAAGCCCCCTCAGTTACATGCTGACTGAAGTGGCGTTTTGTTGCTGGGCACCATTGTTCAGTTCTGACCACCCGTGACCCTCTGCACAATGGAACGACACCCTGCCTGGTGCTGCGCCTCCTTACAGTTGTCTCTGTGCCGGAGACCGTATTGCAGCCACTGGTCAATCCCTCTCCTTAAGGGATGGCCTTCTTTTCCCACTAGCCTCTCAAAAAGGATGGGCTGAATCGTGTCCCTGCCACAGGGATTGGGAAGTCCTTAGACTTGCGCCGGTGAATGCGACCTTATTTGGAGAAATAGTTTGGGTGTGGCAGATGGGCTCCGTGAATGAACAATGCCACACGGAACCAGAGTGGGGACTACCCTAGCCTGCTCCGGATGGGATTGTAGAACAGAGAAGGGTGGACCCAGGTGCAGGGACGCACACCAGGGAAGACACCAGGGGAGACTCACCCTGTCAGTCAAGGGACACTCCAAGATGCTCTCCATAAGCGAGACGGTGAATAAGGAAGATTGGAGAAGAATCGGAGCCCTGGTGGGGCAGTGGTTGTGAGTTGGCCTGCTAACTGCAAGTCAACAGTTCAAAATCACCAGCTGCTCCTCCAGAGGAAGATGCAGCTTTCTACCCCCGTAAAGAGTGACAGTCTCAGTAACCCATGGGGGACGGGGGGTGGGGGTGTCACTCTGAGGCAGAAGTGACTCGATGGCAATGGGAGAGGCAGCGGAGGGAAGAATTGGTGCGTGTGGATAATGGGGTTGCTGAGACACATGGAAAGCGCTACAAATCGGTCTCGGAAAAAGTGCAGTCAGAATGTTCCATAGAAGCGAGGCTGGTCAGATTTTATCTCGCGGATTTTGGACATGTGACAGGAGAGACCAGTCCCTGGCAAAGGACATCATGCTCGGGAAAGCAGAGGGGCAGCACGAAAGGCCCAGAGGAAGCCCCTCAGGCAGATGGACTGACCGGGCGCTGAAACACGGGCTGAGGATGACCGGGGTGAGGAGGGTGCAGGACCAGGCGCTGGGAGCTGCAACCCACCTGATGGCCCACATCCAGCGGTTCTCAAGCTGTGGGTGGCGACCCCTTTGGGGGTTGAACGACCCTTTCACAGGGGCTGCCCGATTCATAACAGTAGCAAAATGACAGTGATGAAGTGGTAACTCGTGGCCTGAGGAAGATCCACAGCCACAAGAGCAGCGGCAGCCGAGGGCACCGCAAGACAGGCAGTCGTTCCTGCCTCCAGGCCCGCACATGTCCTCGACTCGGTGCAGACGCTGATTTGGACGTCTGGCCTCAGGTCTGTGAGAAAATAAATTTCTGTTCTTTAGAGCGACGCATTGTGTGGTAATTGTTATTGCCACATACCTTGGCGATGGAGACAATGAGCAAAATGTGCCCACTGTAGCTGGCATCTTTCTAGGGTCTCTGGAGTTGTCTCAGACTGGGGTCCAGATCGAAACTCAAATCCCCAAACTCCCAAAACCCAAACTCACTACCATTGAGAGTCATTGCCGACTCATAGCGACCCTGCAGGACGGGGTGGAACTGCGTCCCTGTGGGTTTTCCTTACTGGAACTGTTCACAGGAGTAGGAAGCTGGTGATCTCGAACTGCTGATCTTGGAGATCGCAGCCCAGCAAGTCACCACTGTGCCACCAGGACTTCACCACTGAGCTACCTGGGCTCCAAACTACTGTAGGATAAGAATTTAAAAAAATTCATATCTGTAGCCCCAGCATCATCTCTATCTCCCGGAATATAGTATGTGCTCAATAAACATTTGTAAAGCAAAATCAATACAGGACCCTCATGAAGGAATGAATACAGGTGCTGACAGCTTCAATGTCAGCTGGGATGGACCAACGTTGTAAAATGATCATACTTCATATATTTAAATCAGCATAAAGGGATCCAAAGTAGACAGGGCAAAATGTGCAAAGTTTAAAATTCTCTTAAAATAAATTTTCAAGAAAGAGAGAATAACTTTAGGTTTACAGAAAAGTGACAAAGGCCGTATGGAGAGTAACCCCAGAGTCCTGTACCCAGCTCCCCGTAAAAGTGGTACATTTGTCGTGATGAATGGGTTCTTATTGATCCGTTAGTATTAAGTAAAGGCTATACTCAGAGGTCCTTCAGTTCTCACTGTTCTCTCTGCTCTGGTCCAGGAACCCATCCAGGGTACCGTGTTAGTTCATTGTCATGTCTACTTATGTGCCCCAGGGCTGCTGCAGGTTCCCAGCTTTTCTGGTTTGTTTATTGTTTTGTTTTGTTTTTTATCATCTTGGTAGCTAAGAGTACTACGAGGACAAATCCAAAAGTACTGCTACTGGGGTTCCAGTTCAGATAAACACGGATTTACTAGAAAAAGAGGGGGACAATGTGTTTCAACTTGTGTCTGCATGCTGACGATGGATGGAGACAAGTTCTCAGTCTCCCTCGAGCTCTTTCACAAAAGAGCCTATCGAAACACTGGTTCCTGAGCAGACCCACTGGGCTGCACATGAAAGGCCGAGAGGCCAGGTTAGTGAAAAGGTTATGGCAACTCTCTTTTTGAGTTTCCAAAAGGATCATTCTGATAGATTTTTTAAAGGACCTAGGACAATCCCAGGAGTTTATTATTAGACGAAACCTGCATCATTGAGGAAAAAGCCACCCACGTTGCACTGAGGAATTCCCCTCCCTCTTCCCAACGATGCCCTGCTTTGAGGGTAGCAAGGAAGGGCTTCCCTATGAGAGTTTCACCGGGAAAACTTACCCCTCCACCCTCCAGGCCTTCACTTGTCCCTTCAGATTTCTTTTTGAACATTTCAAAGAAACAAGATTTGAATCCTTCAAGGCTGCTAAAAGAGCACAGGATACTTCGTGCGTCACATTGACCCGCTGGAAGATTGACAGTGCCATTGACTGCCCGAAGGACAAACCAACCGATCTTGGAAGAAGTACAGCCAGAATGCTCCTTCGAGGCAAGGAGAGTGAGACTCTGTCTCATGTACTCTGGACCTGTTGTCAGGAGAGACCAGTCCCTGGAGACGGACATCGTGCTGGATAAAGTATTGGGACAACAAAAACCAGGAAGACCCTCAAGGGGATGGACTGACCCCGTGGCTGCCTCGCTGGGCTCCCACAGAAGGGCACCGGCGAGGAGGCCGCAGGACAGGGCAGGGTTGCATTGTGCTGTACGTAAGGTCCCTCTGAATTGGAACGGACTCAACTGCACCTAACAGCAGCAAACAACTTCGTCAGGAGAGAACGTTCCTCGGAGAAGGACGCCATGTTGGGGGAAGTAGAAAGGAGGAGGGCACTTGGCAGGGTGGATCGACAAGATGGCTGCCACAGTGGCTCAAGCGTAAGGCCTGTGAGCAGGTGCAGGGTCTTGTTCTGTTGTCCAGAGGGTCACTGTGAGTTGGCACAGACAATAGCGCCTGACCACACAGCCCTTTGGGGAACAGTGAAAGAGATGGGTGTGCTTCTTCCTCCATAGAGCGATGCATTCTTTATTCATATTGCACAGTCTATTCCAAATCTCCCCCAACACCGTCATTCACATGCATCGATTCATCTTCAGCCTTCCTACTCAATGTCCAGCTTTCATGCAAATTGGAAATGTCCTGGCTTCAATTCGGGCACATCTTAAGTCTCCACAGGGCATCTTTGCTCTGTAATGCTTCAAAGAGGCCTTTGGAAGCAGATCTGCCCAGTATAGTAAATCGTTTGATTTGTGGACTCCTGGACTGATTGTGAATCCAAGTAAAACGAACTCTTTGACAATCTCGATCTTTCTTCTGTTCATCACGATGCTGCCTATTGGTCCAACTGAGAGGGTCTTCGATTTCGTCATATTCAGGAGTCGTCCACCCTGAATCACAAAGTGTTCAAGTCCGTTTCCCTTGGGAGGGGAAAAACCATGCCCAAACTACCTTGAATACTGGAAAGTAGATGAAAAGTAATACATGGATCACACAGCTAATCCTAAACTGTCCATGGAAAAGCAGAGAAATCACCTCGTTTACACTGCAAAGCCCCAAAGACACAGGGATCAGCACCGGAGAGCTCTGGAACTGGAGTTTCTGGTGTGAGTGGGGCGATGGTTAAGCAGGGAAAGGCAGGACTACAGCGAGACAGAGGGATGGCTTGGAAGTCCATGTACAAATCATCCCGGATCTTCTCCTCGTCTGTGTGGCTGTCTGCCCAAGAGGACAAAGGAGCTCATCTCTGCAGTGGGGGACATGTGGGATGGCGGCGGAGGAGAGGGGCTTCCCACTGAAAACGAGAGTTAAATACAAGTTTACGTGCTGACATTTGTGGCACTGTGGACGTCTTCCTTCTTTCGGAGCCTGCAACACACTCATCTAGAATCATATTATCCAGTCCCGAGTTTGGAAGAGACTTCTCTGGGAAAACTCGATCAGTTCAAGAGCCAAGAATAAAACATGCTGACATCAGGGATCTCTCCGTAAGGAAGGTACATATTGCTGCCGAAGAACATCTTCGGGTTCCCTTTATAAAAAGAGCAGACAGATAGACAGACGGGGTCAGTTGTTTGGGAAATGCTCTCGACTAGGAAAGTCAAAGGTCAAATAAAATGTAACAAAGATGCTGTAGCTGACCCAAAGAGGAAACAACCCCCGTCTCATCCCCGGTGAGCGCCAAAACAAAAGAAGACAGGACACACATTACTGATGTGTGCTGCAACACGGATGGACGTCAGACATGAGAGAAGCAAGGTCACATGTTATATGAACCATTTATATGAATTTTCTAAACCCATTGCGACCACATAGGACTGGGTGGAACTGCCCTGCAGGGTGTCCATGGCTGCAAATCTTCACTGAAGCAGACTGGCTCATCTTTCTCTCTGTGTATGGCTGGTGGGTTTGAACCACTGGCCTTGTGGTTGACAACCCAATGCTTAACTGGTTGCTCCCATGGGGCTCCTTTGGAATTATCTAGAAGAGGCAAATCTATAGTGATGACAAGTAGTTTATCGGTTGCCTGAAATCAGTGTTAGGAGTGGGAATGAACATGTAAGCATTGTAAGGGATATTAGGGAGATAATGGAAGTGTTGTATAACTGGCTTGGTGATGGTTGCATGATTCAGTCCATTTACTAAAAATCAGTGAGCGAATGGTTACATAGAACAGGTAAATTTTATGGTACATAAATTATATCCTCATGACACCGTGATAGAAAGGAAACTGAAAACATGGAGGGTGAAGAAAAAGAAACAAAAATCAATCACTACCCAGAGAAATAAGCCAGCCAGCCAACCGACCAATCCATGAGAGCGTTCAGCCTCCAAGGAGGTTCCTTAGACTCCATGGATGGAGAGGATCCGACAGAGGCGGAGGATTCCCCGTGTGAGGCAGCAGAAGGCCTCAGTACAGCCACTCCGGGTTGGAATAGGGAGGGAGAGGCTCTAGAGAGACTGAGGGGGACATCACTCTTCCATGAGCTCACATGTTTTGTACAAAATTTAACCGAGAGGCATTTTACAAAGCTGTTGAGAGTGTGGGAAGACTTAGCTGTTCAAAGACTATTAAAGACTTAAAAATAAATGAGTCAACCATTAACTCCTGAACAAAACAAGTTATGTAAGAATAAAGATATCGTCATGCTACTGGACTTGAAAGTGAATTATATTCACAACATGATAATCGTGAAAAGTCTGAATTATAGAGCTGACAGATATTTGAGATATAATTTTATGGGATGAGTGATAGAAAGGGCTGAAGGATATGAGAACTAAAATTATTTTTTATTTTGAGTTTCATTTATTTATTTTAAGTTTTATTGGTAGATAGTTCATATATGATGTAATTCAATCATTCAGTCACATCAAGAAGAGTTGTACAATCCAACACCACAGCCAGGTTCGGAGCATTCTCTTCGCTCGGGTACTCATTGGTAAGAGCTAAAACTCAGACTACTTGTAACTGGAAATCAATAGGCAAGTGTGTAAGAGATGGAGCAGGAGAGAGCAATAGCTACTTGTCCATGTTATTTAGAAATAACAACAAACCCACATACTGTCACTAAGTGCATTTGGATTCATGGTGGTGACCCTACAGGACAGAGCAGAACTAGTCTATGAGTTCCCAAGGCCGTAATTCTTTATAGGAGAAAAGCACTTCAGCTTGCTCATCTCCTCTGAGCTCTCCCGCCCCAGTGGCTGGCGGCTTCTAACTACCAACCTTGAGGTTCGCCGTGAAACTTGTGACCCACTACACCACCAGGACTCCATTACAGAAAGCCATTTTAAATAAAACTGGGGATTCTGTGGTTGGCAGAGATGAATGGGGTGAAAGCATTGCTGTGTTTTCAAAACAACAACTTTTAACAATAGTTAGTTTTTTGTTTTATTTAAATATAATACTTTGATAGACATAAAACAAATTAAAATAATGATCATGGCACTTTTATAGAATGGAAAAAGATATGTCATTCAAATTGCACAGTACGGAAAAATAGGAAACCTGAAGTTATATATACTCTTAGTACTCAATTAGTAGACATAAAATTCTATTTAATCATGTGAATTCATTCTAAAAAGAAGGCACAGTTTGGAATCGCCATTTTTCACGTTGTGATTTGCTTTGTAAAATTAGAGTTTTAAAATCCTGGTAATTAATTCATGAAGGGTTGAAGATTTCATCCCCAGATTCTAAGGTTTATTAATATTTAAAGCTCTAGTCTGTATTTGAAGCATAAAGAACTTTATCAAATTAAAGAGTGGCAAATCAGACCCCTTTGAAGGAAAACACGATCATTTGCATTTAAATTTCTTTCTTATCCTTTAGAAGGAAAGACAGCATTGATTTGAGGCCTCATTATACTTATTATCCCCAAAGTTTGCAAATGTAAATTGCACCCACATGAGGAATTTAATCCTGATTACTGCTGCTTTCTGGGTTAAACATGTGGGTGACACCCAATATTTAAACACTAACAACTCAACAGCAGTCAGTTTCCTCACGTGTAGTCTCAGCCCAATGGTGGCTGGGCTTACCTCTCCTCCTCCTCCTCCTCCTCCTCCCCTCCCCCTTTGTCCTCAGCTCCTCTTTCCCCCTCACAATTATCCTGGCTAGTTGCTGGCAAGACAAAAATGGACAAAATGCAATTTTTCCCCTCTGGGGGGAAATAACAAACTAGTATCACTTTGCACAAGCAATCAGAAAACACCATGGTAGGGGAGAAAAGAACACAGCACTGCAGGAACTGAGAGGACATTCCTTAATTGTTGGGACAGAGGCAACCCACCCATTCAAGAGCAGCAGCAGCCAAACTAGCTGACTCAGCGAGCGACCCCACAGCTCAGGCAGAACTGCCGCTGTGAGCAGCTGGTACAGCTCAGGTGAAAGGTGCAGAGCACTGAGAGACCCTACAGTCACCTCCACACACCAGGCAGCAGCTAAGCAGGCTGGGAATGTGGGGCTAGAAGAGGACACGCCCGGAAGGAGCCTTGGTGGAATGGTGTCCATGCGTTGGGCTGTGATCCTGTCTTGTAGGGTCACTATGAGCTGGCATTGACTCGATGGCGGTGAGTTTGGTTTTTGAGGTTGGTAGAGGGCATGGAAGTCTCTCTCTATATCAAGGCATGTTCTATTTCTAGCACCCATTGTAATGCATTGTAAGCACATTTGAGTGGATGTGTGCTTGGTGGACAGTGTTAAATTTAAAATTCCTGGACAAAAGATTCAATTCAAGTTCCATTATCACTCAGGTTAATAGGAGAAAAGACTCGACAAATAGTTTACTTATAAAAATCGGAGACATAGTATTCTTTCTTCAATGTCTATTTTTTCCATGTAATTAAAAAATCATTTTATTAGGGGCTCATACAACTCTTATTCAACGTCCATTTATTGTGAGTCTGCTCTGGTCTTGTACCAGTGTCCAAGGTACTGCGGGTAGGGAATGGAAACAAGAAATAGTGGGCCCACCTGTAGACTTCCATTCATAGCTAATTTAATCTTTCTGGATGATAAATATCTTTGTTAGAATTCAACTTAAACATTGGCTTCAATTCAGTGATTGACCAACAATATGGAAGAAGACTTAATTTTTATTTTGAGAAAATGGATTCGTTGCTTTTAGTAATATATTAATAGCCAGAAACTGCAAAGAGCTCCATGGATACAGTTTCCTGGTAGTTTACTGCCACCCAGTGTCCCACTGGCTACACTGAGACACAAAGGCAATTGAAGTGCAGTGACTTCACTGGAGAAGAGGAGGCCAGCGGTCGGTCCAGCGGTTACAGGTCGTGCAGCTAACCCTGGATCACCAAGCGCTGCAGAGGGAAGGTGAGGTTTCCTATTCGTATAAGGAGTAACAATCTCGTTAGCGCCCCCAGGGGCAGCTCTAACTGTCCCCTAGGGTCGCTATGAGTCAGAATCTACTTGATGGCAGCAGTGAGTAACCGGAACATGAAGGCAAAGATTTCTTGCTACTTCCCTGTTGCTACTTTAACAAATACCTATATAGTTTATAGTTTGTAGCAGCCTAAAACAACACACTTTTATTATCCTCTTTTCCTGGATATAAAAGAGTAAAAGAGGTAAAGGGCAGCTGGAGAGCACAAAGTAAAATAGTATGATGAAGCGCACAAAGACCTGAGTAGAAGTTTAAACGGAACTATCAATAGCCAAAGCTCCACGACTTGATGGAGTCCTAACTGAAATCTTTGGACAAGCTGGTGCAGCACTGGAAACACCTGCTAGTCTGCTCCAAGAAATGTGGAAGAAGCTACCCGGGAAACTGGCTGGAAGAGGTCCATATTTGTGCCCATCCCAAAGAAGGGGACCCAACAGAAAGCAGAAATTATTATCTTAAATTCATTAAGAGCATATGCGAGTAAAATTCTGTTGAAGATAATTTAGAAATGACAATAGCACATCGATGGGGAACTCCCAGAGATTCAAGCTGGATTTACAGGAGGGCAGAGAATGAGAGGTATTATTGCTGGTATCAAGTGGATCTTGGTTCAAAGCAGAGAATATCAGAAAGATATTTACTTGTGTTTATTGACTATGCAAAGGCATTCAACTCTGTGGGTCATAAAACAACCCCAAAACACTATGGATAGCATCGAAAAGAATGGGAACCTCAGGAGCCTTCATGGTACTCCCGTAGAACCTGCCCATGTGTAAATCTTTCGGGGAGCAGACTCATCTTTCTACATGGAGATAGTGATGGGTTTGAACACCTGACCTTTTTGTTCATTATCTAATGCTTACTTGACAGTGGCTCCAGGGGTTAAGGAAGGAGTGAGAAGACTAAACACCTAAGTAGATGTCAGTTCTACACTTCTCCATCCCTGCCATAGTAGCACAGGTGGTTCTTGTTGGAGGTTATGAGTTTCATGTTTAGTATTTTCTAGTTTACCTCTCTAGGAGCTCATAGCCATTGCAATGGCTACACAGAACGCACAGACAAACATTCGTGACTAAAGGGTTTATTAAGGACGTTAACAAGTTGCAATGGCAGTGAGAAAGGCTGAGGGTTGTGTTGCTCGTTAAGACAGGTTACAAAGTTCTTTCGGGTCTGCTCAGAATGCCCAAAGGGCATACGACTCTGCTGTAAGCCTTAACTGGAAGGCCACCCGCTGAAGCTCCATCGGTGACCTGAGGCACCACACTCCACTAGGCCTCAGCCTGAAGGCACTCAGCTCTGCTTCTGTGGGTCAGCAAGCCCAGCCTCTCTAATTAAGTGCCCAGAGGCATCCAACCCGAGAGCCAGCCTCCTGCACAGACACACCCAGCGATCCTTGCTCCGTGGGCTGGGAGGGCCATCGCCCTGTTCCTGCCCTGGGTCCTCTGTAGTAGAGCTTCTTCTGAATCTGGAGGATCCCGGGGCCAGAGGGGGCATTCCCCTCCTGGCTCTGGCTGGTCATGAGATCCCGCGATTCCATTCTTGGAAACATTGTTCAAACTCTTTATTTGGATGGCTGACAACACCTCCCTTATATTTTTTCCTTCACCTCTTTTACATCATAAAATCACTGTCCTTTCATGTCCCTCTTCATTTGCAAAAACAACAAGAAGTTGCATGGATGAGGTCAGGTGAGTGAGGTGTACGGGTCAAAAGAGGCATGCTTTTTTTTGGGGCCCAAACCTAGAACACTGAGATGGCTGTGTGAGCAGGTGCATTGTGGTGGCAAAACCAGTTCTCCGTCTTCCCCAAATCAGGCCTTTTTTGGTCCCATACTGTTATGTTATCTTTTCAGAACCTCTAAATAGAAAGCTTGATTAACAGTCTGACCTGGTGGCTTGAACTCCAAATGCACCATGAGTCGACATTTCATCAATTTCTCATGGATGTCCATAATGAGGTTTTTCATCCGTCGACATTTCACCTTTTTTTGAAGAGAAATCCACTTGTACACCGGCGTATTCTCTATAGCGCTGTCCTTGTAAACTGTGTTCAACATCACAACAGTTTCTGCAACAGTTTTTCAGAGGAGGAAACAGAATTTTATAGCCACACACCGTTCTCTTAAACTGACCATCACAAAAAACGAGGTGCAAATGAAACCACTTTTATGAAAAAATTCACTGTGACCAGAGAGAATCTTCCTAAGCGATGCCACTGGGTGCGCTAACTCAGACGAGTTTCTCGATGCTCGCCTAGTGGGGAAAAATGCATAGTACAAAAAGCTCTACTCCACCCAGTGCAATTCCGGGTTTATTTTTTTGGGGGGGGGGTTACTCCTCATATGTATAAACTCCACTGGTTTTGCCTTTATAGAGAACCTAGCCCGAGATACCTACTAACTACAACAATTAGTAGGCAAACCTACTTTAAAAGGTGTCTCCAAAGAAAGACTTGATGATCCACTGCTGAAAGGTCAGAGCCTTGCGGCCCTCTATTGTCAGCTGTCCTCAAGTCAGTTTAGACTCGCAGTGGCCCTAAGCACAGCGGAACACAACACTGCCCAGTCCTCCCCCATCCTCACGAATGTTCTCTGTCTAAACGCATCGTTGCAGCCCCCACGGAATACGGTTATCCTCTGATACACATCAAGAGCTGCAACTGACTGGACACCCACTGGTGTGGGTTTAGTCATTTATTTTAGAAATGAAATCTTTCCGGCGTCTATTTAAAGCACACACTCCCCTGTCCCAGTTTGCGGAAGACTTCATTAAAGCATTGAAGTGCCTTCAACATGTAGCGGAATCTCCTTACAAAGTGCTTTAATAAGCAACAGTCATGAAGAGGCAACCTAAGTCCTGGCAGGAATGTTTTGTTTTTATTGTAGAGGTTTTGCATGTCCTTTGTTACATGTCCCCCAGGTATTTTGTGAATTTTTGTGCTATTTTAAAGGGTAAAGGCTTTGGAACAAAACTCAGAATAATAAGAGACCAGGCTAACTGGGCAGACCGAGCCTGGTGGAACCCCCGGGACTATGGCCCCTTCTCACCCTGTCCGTCTGGGGCTGAGCTCACCAGTGACTCCATTGCGTCAGGCCCCTGGCAGGTCTCAGGAGGTCTGCACACCTTGGGACAGCCAACCACCTGAGACCACAGGGGCAGTATCGAGCCAAGGACAAGTTCAGAAGGGTCAGGAAATGAGGAAGGGCAGAAACAAGAAAGAGGAAGTGGGATGAGGGGATTTCAGTGAACGAGCTTCAAGCAACTTTTATGAATCACTGGATAGAAAACGGATGTCTGCTCTCTAAACCTCTATCCAATTCACCAAAAGTTTTTTTTATTAAAAAGGGGGTTGTATAATGATTGTGCTTTTTCCTTTCCAATCTGTGTATATATTTTTTCTCCTTTCTCCTCCTCTGCCCTGGTTATCTTACTGCAGCGGAGGACATGCCAGCTCATCGCCACCCTACAGGGCAGAGTGGGACCGGCCCTGTGGGTTTCTGAGCCTGTAACTCTATGGGACTAGAAAGCCTCATCTTTCTCCTGTGGAGTGGCTGGTGGGTTCAAACTGCTGACCTTGTGGTTAGCAGCCAACGTGTAACCATTACACCACCCGAGCTTACCCTGGCTGGGGCCTCAGTATAATACTGCCTTGTTTTGAAAACGATGAGGGCAACAAATGTACAAATGTGCTTGACACAATGGATGGGTGGATTGTGGTAAGAGTTGTACGGACCCCCAGTAAAATGCTTTTAAAAAATACTGCCTTGTTTCTATCTTAGGAGAAAGTGTTAACAGCCCACCATGAATCCTGAAGTTAGGCTCCTCACAGACACCTTCTATCAGAAAGCTTCCTTTTGTCTGAGCCTGCCGACTGCTTTTTGTTTTCAAATCGTGGGTGGCATTGCATTTTGTCAAAGACTTCTTTTTTCATTGATTAAGATGATTGTACAGCTTTCATCATTCATTCTGTTAATATGACGTATAATTTACCCATTGATAGTTTCTAAAGCGACCTTGTGTTTCTGGAATAAACCCCACTTGGTCGTGCAATAGCTTTTCCATGTACTTATCACTGCTTTCAAATTGCTAATATTCTGTTTAGGGTTTTGCCTCTTGGGAGGTGGTGGTCTTCAATGTTCCTTTCTGAACATGCCTCCGTTAAGTTTTTGTTAGTGTTTTATGGGCTTCATAGATGAATGGTGCACAGTTTTAAATGGAATTTGTGTATGCGTAATAGTAACCCTTCTGCCTCTGTCTCAGTTGCGAGGGGTGCAGGACCTAGCTCAGCCGAGACAATGGCCAAGCAATGGAGGAAGGAAAGGAGTCCATTAGCTGTGTCCCAGGAAAATCTAGTCCCTGGGAAAGGGCCATCAGTCTTGGTATCATAGCATGGTGGTGACAAAGAGGAAGGTCCTTGACGGCGAGGTGCAGGGGCACAGTGGCTGCATCGATGGGATTGAGTAGAAGGACAACTGTGAGTGTGGGGCAGGGCCAGGGGGTGTTTCCTCCTGCCTCTCTGAGTCGGAACCATTAGACAGCACCTCACAAAACAACAGGGAGCTTTTGGAAGCGGTTGAGAATGGCAGAGATGATTTAAGGAAGCTGGTCCCAACAATCTCTGAACAGAAGTGCCTGTTGAACAATTTATGAAAATGAGAAATGACCTTTATTTTGCTTGAGTCACCAGGGGCTATTTTTTAAAAATGACAGATAGCCTTGCTTTAGCCAATTTTAGGTCTCTGTGTGTTTCTGAACTGTGCTCTGTTCCATTCATGTTTGGAATATAGTGTGCTTTAAAAGGAACAGTGGCAGGGTAGTAGGCAAGATCTGAGCTGCTAGCCATGAGGTCCGTGGTTGAACCTATCAGCCACTCCATAGGGGAGAGATGAGGCTATCTACATCTATAGAGATCCTCCAAAACCCGAGGACAGTTCTGTTCTGTCCTATAAATGCTCTGTGAGTTGGAATCAACTCGATGGCGCTGCGGGTTTTTATCAAAGAAGGTATTTTACACGGTGGCTGCAGCAATGCGCTCGAACTAATGACTGTGCCATTGCATAGGGGTGGCAGAGGTTACCTGCTGGGCTGCTCACTGAAAGGACAGCCTCGGAAACCAGCAACCGCTCCTTGGGAGAAAGATGAGGCTTTCTAGTCCTGTAAAGAGTTGTAGCCTCAAAACCCACAGGGGCAGTTCTACCCTGTCTTATAGGGTCACTAGGAGGTGGATGCAACCAGATGGCAGAGAGAGAGAGAGGAGCGATCGATGAGCATGCACATGTCTCCACAACTTCACCAGCACCTATTGTTTCTTTTTGGTAATTACCATTCTATCTCAGGTGCAATGGTACGCTAGTGTGATTTTGTCACATTTTACTGGGATTTTGATGAAAGTTTACACAGCAAATCCGGTTCCTATTTAGCAATCTCTACACATTGGTGACACTGTACAGAATATTTCCAGATTCTCCTTAATTCCATTCTGGACGCTTTGCTTCCAGTGATCTGGTTGCCCGGCCCCTTCCCCTCTCCTCTTTGCTTTGTGCTGTGGCTGATCAGAAAGGCCACAAATGGTAGCCGGGCACCATCCCATTCAGATGTCTGGGGAGATGAGACGGTGGTTCATGTAGAGCTTCTTCCCTTTCACTCCTGCTTGGGTAAGAAGAGATGGATAGTTGGCTGCTCCCAAGCTTTTAAGGCCGCAGACGCTACTTACCAAACTAGGAATAGTACACAGTTTATGAACTGTTCTTGTTTGGTCCGCCAAATTGGTTCTGACTCACAGTGACACTGTGTATAAGAGAACGAAACACCGCCCAGTCCTGCGCCCTCCTCATCAGCGCTGTGTTTGAGCCTGTTTTTGCAGCCTCTGTGTCCATCCATCTTGTCGAGGGTCTCCTCTTTTCCTCGGCCCCTCTGCTTTACCAAGCATGATGGCCTTTCCCAGAGACTGCTTTCTCCTGGGACATGGTCTCTCCAAAGTAAATGAGACTGAGTCTCACCCTCCTTGCCTCTCAGCAGCGTGCTGGCTGTATTGAAGAATAATAGAACAGGAAGTGTATGAACTTTATTTTGGCCAATTGACCGAGTTGGCCCATAATAATATGACCCTATGTTTTCAATCCCAGAAACACAATCCTTTGAGGTGTTTTGTCATATCTACTATGTATCCACAACTGTGCCTTCTGTGTGCTTTATCACATGCACAAGCATATATGCATGCATATACATAACTACTTGTGTATACTTACCTATCTATGCACACTAATGCATACATGCATGTGTAACCACATTGTGGTTGTTGCAACATCATGCAACATTTATCCTTTGTGATTGATTTATTTCACCCCTAATGTCCGTGTTCATCGTGTTCCGTGGCAAAGACTCATGGTTCTTTATGGCTGTGTAGTATTCTACCAACGGACACATGCTGGCTATTCATTCATCCATCAATGGGCACTTAGGTGGTTTCTCTCTTTTGGTATTGCAGTGTGGTAATGAACTTAGGTGTACATCTGTACCCAGGTCTCCAGGGTAGATCAAGGAGCCTTGATGGTACTGGGCTGCGATCCACATGGTCAGTAGCTCGAAACCACCAGAAGCTCCTTAGGAGAAAGACTGGGCTTTCTTCTCCGGCAAACAGTTACCGTCTCAGAAACCTACATAGACAATTCCACCCTGTCCTACAGGATCATCATGAGCCAGATTTGACTCAATGGAAATGCGTTTGGTTTGGTTGTTTATAAAGGAAGTCTTAGTGACTCTCTGGGTTAAGCATTCTACTACTAACTTAAAGTTTGGTGGTTCAAACTGAACAGCTGCTCTGCAGGAAAAATATAGGGCTGTCTTCTTTCATAAGATTAATCCCGACCAAGACAAGCTGCAGAAGACCTCTGGGGCCTTTCTACTCTATGGTCCATAACTGAGTTGAAGGCACTGGATTTAATTTGGGGTTTGGTTGTTTATAGGAGGCTTATTGACTACTGTGTACCCCCATCACAGCAAGTTGCATGTACGAGTCACTGCTATGGCACCCTGTTTCTTCTTTCTTCTTGGGCAAGGGCTAACGGCGGAGTGAAAGGACAGATGGAGGTCAGGGCTTTGACTGAAGACCTGGAACCAGGAAATCCCAATAGTTAGAGATGCAGTGGGAGCCACCAGGGGCTTAGGTCCCTGTGCACTGCAAATAGCTTGTGCTCCATCAGCTACGAGCCTGAAGGTAGTTGCTTTGAACCCACCTAGAGAGGCCTGGCAGCCTGCTTCAATAACATGCCAGCAAATACATGCAGTTAAAAGACTTCAATTGGCGCCCTGTTCCCCTGCTACCCATGTCTTTTTCTTCCCCCCCCTCCTTTTATCTTTCCACATTTATCCCTGGATTTGGTCTGGCCCCTGCCGACCCACCCTAGGGGACGGCATATTTATATCGCCACAGGGAAAGAGGGACCAGACTTCAACCCGGTGCTCCAAGATGCGAATGCAACATGCTGGTATGAAGCAGGGAACCAGTAGAGAGCTCTGAGGGGCTGGCCCTAATACCAACTACATGGACAGCCACCCCTACCCCCAGAAGAATTCACTTCAGAGGACAGCAGTGAAGCTACAGCTAGGGGAGAGGGACATGTCTGATCAGAGCAAACGGGAGCAGATGAAGGGAGAGGAAGAGAGAGTGGAGCATATCCTGGCTCAGCAAGCCTTGAGAACAATATCCCTGCTCAGTCAATGCAGAGAGAGGACTATATGGCCGGCCCCACTATGATACACGACTTCCCTCACTGATCCATAGCCCTACAAGGGACAACACTGGAGATACTGTGTGGAAGTTGCACCCAATCTGACCCCACCACACCGAGGCAAAACACTAAGGGCGTGCAACAGAATAGCAAGAGGAGCAGAGCAAGGAAGTCCTAAGGGAATACCAAACATAGACTCTGGGGCCAGGACGTGGCACCCCATCAGAATACACTCCTAAAGGTCAACAAACAGACCTTGAACTATTTACAGGCTTTTTTTTGTCATAGTTTTTTTTGTTGCTTTGTTTGGCTCTGCCGTTTTCATGTTCATATTATCTTTGCAGGTCTATCTAGATAAATAGGTGGGATAAATAACCTGGAGGAGAAAACAATGGGATCAATGGTTCTGGGGGGACATGGGAGAGGGGGAGGCGGGGGAAAGAAAGTGGTGTTAACAAACCCAGGGACAAGGGACAACAAGTGATCCAAAATTGTCGGCGAGGAGGGTGTAAGAGGTCTGGTAGGACGTGATCAAGGGCAATGTAACCGAGAATTACTGAAACTCAAATGAAGGCTGAGCATGACAGTGGGACAAGAGGAAAGTAAATAGAGGAAAGAACTAGGAGGCAAAGGGTATTTATAGAGGTCAAAATACAGGTATATAGATATACGTAAATATATATATGACGATGGGGAAAATATCTATGTGCATATATTTATAGGTTTTGTATTCATGCAGCAGATGGAAGTTGGACCTTTATTCAAGTACTCCTTCAATGCAAGAACAGTTTGTTCTATGAAACTGGCATTCCATGCTCACCTTCCGACACAATTGCTAAAGATAAAGTGGGTACATAAGCAAATGTGGTGAAGAAAGCTGATGGTGCCCAGCTATCAAAAGATATATCATCTAGGGTCTTAAAGGCTGGAAGATAAACAGGCGACCATCTAGCTGAGAAGCAACAAAGTCCACGTGGAAGAAGCATACCAGCCTGTGTGATCATGGGTGTCAATGGGATCAGGTATTAGGCATCAAAGTCTTTGATTCAAAGAACAAAAAATCCATTGACTGCACACCTCCATGATAGGATCGCTGAAGACAAATGGGTGCATAAGCAAATGTGGTGAAGAAAGCTGATGGTGCCCGGCTATCAAAAGAGATAGTGTCTGGGGTCTTAAAGGCTTGAAGGTGAACAAGCGGCCATCTAGCTCAGAAGCAAGTAAGCCCACATGGAAGAAGCACACCGGCCAGTGCGATCACGAGGTGCCCAAGGGACCAGGTATAAGGCATCATGCAAAAAAAAAAAAAGATATAAGTGTGTGTATTTATGTGTATATGTATATATGTATGTATATGTATGTATATATATATCATATTAAATGAAGGGGGAAGTGCAGAGTGGAGACCCAAGGCCCAAGTGTCGACCAATGGAGATCCCCTCACAGAGGGGTTTAGGAGAGGAGATGGGTTAATTAGGGTGTGAGGTAGTATCGATGAAGAACACAGCTTTCCCCCGGATCCTGGATGCTTCCTCCCCCCAACTACCATGATCCGAATTCTACCTTGCAGGGCTGGATAGGACAGAGGCTGTACACTGGTGCATATGAGGGTTGGAGGTACAGGGAATCCAGGGTGGATGATACCTTCAGGACCAAGGGTGTGAGGGACGATGCTGGGAGAGTGGAGGGTGAGTGGGTTGGAAGGGGGGAACTGATTACAGGGATCCACATGTGGCCTCTTCCCTGGGAGAGGGACGGCAGAGAAGGGGAGAGGGGAGACTCCGGATAGGGCAAGATATGACAAAACAATGATGTATAAATTACCAAGGGCATATGGGGGAGGGGGGGATGGGGAGGGAAGGGGGAAAAAAAAGAGGACCTGATGCAGGGGGCTTGAGTGGAGAGCAAGTGCCTTGAGAGTGATTGGGGCAGGGAGTGTATGGATGTGCTTTATACAATTGATGTATGTATATGTGTGGATTGTGGTAAGAGTTGTATGAGTCCCTAATAAAATGTAAAAGAAAAAAAGAGAAAAAAATGATTAGGGCAAAGACTGTACAGATGTGCTTTATACAATTGATGTATGTATATGTATGAACTGTGAAAAGAATTGTATGAGCCCCAATAAATTGTTAAAAAAAAAAGAACAAAAAATCATATTATTGTGAATGACGGGGAGTGGGGAGGGGAAACCCAAAGCCCATATGTGGCCAACTGGACATCCCCTAACAGAAGGGTCTCAGTGTGGAGTTGAGCCAGTCAGGGTGCAGTGTAGAAACAATGAAACATACAACTTTCCTCTAGTTTTTTAATGCTTCCTCCCTCCTACTTTCATGATTCCAATTCTACCTTATAAATCTGGCTGGACCAGAGGATGTACACAAGTACAAATAAGAACTGGAAATACAGGGAATCCAGGACAGATAAACCCCACAGGACTAATAACGATAGTAGTGATACCAGGAGGGTGGGGAAGGTGGGGGTAGAAAGGGGAAACTGATCACTAGGATCTACATATAACCCCCTCCATGGGGGATGGACAACAGAAAAGTGGGTGAAGGGAGACATCAGTCAGTTCAAGACACGATAAAATAATAATAATTTATAAATTATCAAGGGTTTGTGAGGAAGGGAAAAATTGAGGAGCTGATACCAAGGGCTCAAGTAGAACGCAAATGTTTTGAGAACAATGATGGCAACAAATGTACCAATGTGCTTGACACAATGGATGGATGGATGGATGGATTGTGATGAGTTGTACGAGCCCCCAATAAAATGATTTAAAAAAAAGACTAATTGTTGTGATTGTTCTGAAGCCCGCTCCAACCATACTGTGAATGTGCCATATTGGGACTTGGAGCACCCTGAGGGATTCTTGAAATATGAAACGTCTTCCTATTTGAAATGCTCAGTGGAACGACTGACCGGGCGGCTCCCCAACACCAGAGGGGTGGGAATGCGCCTCTGGAGCAGTCTGAGTGGGTCTTACCGCCCCCTGGTGGGCGCTAGAACAACCTAGGCTGGATGATGGGCTAGGTGGTAAATGTTCCTAATTGCCAGGGGGTGCGGAGTAAAATTTTTTTTTTTAAATGAAAAGGGAGCGGTAGGCCAGATGAGTTTGGGAGCCTATGCTCTAGAGAAGGGGTGGAGGACGCCCAGTCCTCGAAGTTAGTACCACCTAACATCACACCTCACTGGAGCTGTGCCCGGCAGCACACGAAGGGTGTTAATTCAATGTTTGGCCAGGATGGCAGAGAATGATGTTATAAATTCCCAAATGCCCCGTGGCTCAAAAAAGGTTCTCCACCCCTGCTGTGTGGCAAACTCCGCTCTCTTCCTTTTCCCTGGGCTACACGGATGACAGGTTACACCAGAGCTCACTGCCCAGAACAATGCCAGCCCACCACAGGGCCAGCGTTACATGTGTCTTTAAAACATAGCCTTTTATTTCTTTCAGCACACAAAATAATTTACCCATACAAGTGACTTTCTTAACAACATATTCAAGACTTGAACATAAATACCACTCACTTTTCAGGTCTAGCTTTTCCGGAGAAAGTAAGCCTGCTTGGCACATTGTGTGCTATCAACATGGAAAGCAACTCAGTTTGCTTAGCTTCTCACGCGCATTCAAGCCACCAGCTGCGGTAAGCGTTTCTTTGAGAAGAATCAGTATCAGATTAGTCCCAAGGAGTTAGAGATTCAAGATGTCTCAAATGTTCAACTTTTCCAAGATGTTACACCATTCCATCACCCCTACTTCTCCACTGAATCTAGTCTCTTACATCCCTTGGTTCTAAGATTCACTGCAGCGTCTTGCAGAAAGTCAGAAAACTCTTCAGGAGAGGCCTCCCATGATTGTGGGTGCTGTTAAAATCCCCAATCCGCAGGCCAGGTGGAGGTGGGCCAAAGGCAGAGCTGGAAGGCAAAGAGGTACAGACGTCAGAGCAGGTCTTCCTGCTTCTACCACTGCAGCCAGGAAGGGGAGGGCACACGAGAGGGCAGGCTGGGATGGAGGGGTGGCTCTCATCTTTCGGCAAACTATGCTCCCCCAAAAAACAAAGCACGGGGACTGAAGTTGGACCTTCTAGTAGAGGCCAGCCTAAAGATGCGCTATGTCCCACCTGATCCTGTAACAGAGAACACCCTCCAAAATCCGATTATAGCCACCGCCCCAGCGGCTAGAACCTACAGCTCATCACAAGTGGATTCTGGCTAGGACGGGCATCTTCAGTAATTGATGACATTTCCCAGCCTTGAGAATCACTTCATCAACAGGAGAAACAACCACCTTCTGGAAGAGCAGGATCTGGGTAGACAGGTGCCGTCTACTGGGACTGCTGCAAGAGCGATTTGCTCCTGGGTATTAGTGGTGTGGGAAACACAAGAGAAGTCACGTGCAGCTACATGTCAGACACGTGATCACGGCCTGGGTAGACGGAAGGAAGGCTAGACATTCTCCGTTCTTTGTGCTCGTGGTTTCTTTAAAATGCTAACCCACTTTTAAAGGAATAGAAACATGGAGGGCCTTGGGCAAACGGGAAAAGGGACCATTCCTTGACTAAGAGGGAGGGGCTGACTCAAGCAGCACCCTGTGCTCCTGGAGAGGCTGGAGGAAGGAAGCTGTGTCCCTGGGCACTTATGGCGAGTCAGATCGAAAGGCTTAACCTTTCTCCCACGAGTCTCTTTGGGGAAAAGGATGACAAATCAATACACATCGACCCAGCTTGCCCACAAATTGGGGCGCAGGGACCACAATAATCAATGCCTCACGCCTCAGGCAGGTGCCGTGCCATGATGTTTTCAAGGTCTGGGGGGAGGGGGTGCTTTTGAGAGTTATTTTCCCAGCAGGCCACGGTTCCCCGAGTGTGGAGCACGTCTAAGACACGCTTCTGGTCATCTGTACTGTCCTAACACACTTGCCCCGCCCCATGGGGGCTTCTTTGTTTGCTCCTTAGCATCCGCCTGGCCCTGAGTGAAGTTAAATGCTCAGTAAAGATTGGTTGGTTGGGCCAATGAATGGCCTTGTAAAGTCCAAGCAAACTGAGAACAGGGGCATAGGGTGGGGAACCTGGCAACCATGAAGACAGTGGTGAGAAGGAGCAGAGACCCAATCATTCCTCCAGTGACTGGGGGACGGGGTAGACTTGCAACAACTGGTGACACTGTCATGAGAGGTTTTAACAGACAGAGAAGACAAAAATGTCGCGTTTCCTGGAAGATTCCTTTGCCTTCAAGCTATTGAAAACCCTACTACACTAGAGGCTTCAAAAACAAAAGCCTCACTCCCACTGAGTCCATTCTGGCTCACGCTGACTCTAAAGGGCAGGGGGGAACTGCCCCTGTGGGTTTCCAAACTGTGACTCTTCATGGGAGTGGAAGGGCTTCTCCCTAAGAGCGGCTGGTGGGTTAGAACTGCTGACCTGTGGTTATCAGCCTAATGTGCAGCGAGGGGCTCAGTGCTCGGATTGTCTTCAGATGGCGGAGAGTCTTCTAAGTAGTTCAGGTGGACGTCCAGAGTCCCATAGAGGCAGCGGAGCATCTGGAGGACCTTCTCTTGAATGGCGTCCACTTGCTCACAAGGACAGTAGTCATCTAGACTTGACCTGGAACCAAGGAGAGAAGGACGCATGAGTCAGCTACAACCAAACTCCGAGGCGAGAGAGCGCCTGCGTGCGACAATGATGACGGTGGTGGTGTCAACGTAAAACTGCAGGCAGCACGGAAAGTGGCTTGAACCTCACCATGACACTAACCGTTGGAGTGTTACTAGAGTCTGACCTCTGCCAAGTGCTCCACATGGACTGTGCTCTTTACAATAATCCAGCTGATAGGCACAAGCTACTTCCCTTTAAAGCAGCGGTTCTCAACCCGGGCGTTGTGACCCCCATTGGGGTCAAACGACCCTTTCACAGGGGTTGCCCGATTCATACGGTGGCAGAGTTACAGTGATGAAAGAGCAACAAAGGTAAGTTTATGGTTGGGGGGGGGTCACCCCAACACGAGGAACTGTATTACAGGGTCATGGCACAGGCAGGTTGAGCACCACTGCTTTAAAGGAATAGAAACAGAAAGGTGACGTGCCGTGTATAGGTCACACGGCGAGCAAATGCTGGTGACAGGCCCCGACCAAGGACAGTGTGCCTTCGAAGCCCCAGCGCTTCACTGCGAGTCCACTGCTTCCCTGAGAGGACCTCGAGGACGCAGGGCCTCGCTCTTTCCCGGACTAGCAGCTCCCAGGACGGTGGTGCTGAGGTTCCAGTTCTGGGAAAAGCGATCGCCGAATGAGGGTAACGGGTCCACGGGCTGGCTCAGAATAAAACGTGGGCCCCAGCTGGTGCTGAGGGTGGTTTCCGAGGCACGAAGAGTAAAGAACACACACACGCAGTGTCCAAGGCGGGGGAAGCAGCTCTATTATTTCTAGAAATTACCAGCAACCGCCCGAGCAGCAACAGTGGCACGCCAGTCCACTGGCGGGTTAAGACATGACGTGATCTGAGCAGGGCCTCCAGCGTCCAGACTGGGCTGGGGAGCCAATGTCACGCTATCGCCCCTGCTCCTTGTAATGTATGGATTGGGACCTAAAGAAATCACCTGGCAGACCCATGCTAAGCTCATTCTATGCTCGGGTGGTGAGGTTACTTTTGAGGCTTAATGTAAATACTTACTACACAATAAACAACACAGCCCTCAAAGAGAGGGACTCACACAGTGGCTGCAACAATGGGCTCAAGCAATTGTGAAAATGGTCCAGGACCTGGCAGCGTTTCGCTCCGCAGTGCGCAGGGTCGCTCTGGGTTGGAACATGATCGCACCTAACAACAGGTACTTCCACAGGGGGTGATGCCACCCCTGGGCGGGGGTGGGAGGGTGGACTGGAATGACCCAGGGTAGGCTGCAAAAGCAGATACCTATAATTTAACCTGGATCATGGGCCATCAGCCAAACATAGAAACATATTGTCAGAGGGCGCTGAGTAATTTCTTTCCCCTAAAAAGCGAGTGAGATAAATTTGGCGACCTATGATACCAAGCACACGGTTAGCAGTTGGACACGACGTGCTGCGCCACAGAAGAGTGAGTCTTTGAAAGCCCCAGGGGCAGTTCTACCCTGCCCTACAGGCCCACGAGGGGCTGGACAGATGCCCCCGAAGTGTCAGACATCCAGCGTGATTTGTCAGCGAACGATTCGGGGGCACTGGATATGTGCTGGAAGCGGCCGGATGGCAGTGAGCTTGGTGAGATGTTTTCCAGGCTTCTTCCAAGCACCATCCCAACAGCAGTACAGTTTGAGTGGAGAATAAGTCACGACATTACTGATTCTAAATAGGTTGCTTCGTCACATGTTCCACACATCATGAAGTATACATACATACACATACACAGAACAAATATATCACGAACAAGAGCACTATCGCAGAGGGTCCTGGTGGGGCTACCTCAGGGGAACACTATTGGCCCTCAGGTGGCCAAGACTGGCAGGCAGGGCTGAAAGCCCACAAGCCCTGGGCAGTTGTGCAGTGGGAATACCTGCAGCTCCGCAGTCTCCTGGCTTCCTAAAGCCCACCAGGCACCTGAGTATGTGAAAGACACACATGCCCACAACTGCTTGAACCTGGACCTTACCACCATTTCATATATAAACAAAGGGCTTTGAAAATGGTTTTTCCATCCACCCAACTTGACAGAAATGCAATTCCTCTCTGGATGGAGGGAAGACTACACGTTCGGGTCAGAGATTTGCCAGGAGATTGTTTGGTGATGGGCAGAGCCAGACCCCTCTTCATTGCTGCACCTGGGGTTGGAACGGCTGCCACCTCACCCAGCAGCCCTTCCTGTTTGCCTGCGACGTGCGGGGGTTCTTCTTTGCAAAGAAGCAAGTCTGCGGTGGCTTTTGAATAGTCCTTATTTTATTAGCAGCTACTTGGCTCTCTCCTCAGAGAACAGTGAGGCTCTGTGAGTACCCTGCAGCTGTATATAAACCTGTTGTCATGGGGGAGCCCACGACCCAGGGTGCCGCCACACTTTACTGAGGGGAATTTCTCCCGGGCTTTCTTGGCTGAAGTCTTTTCCGGGCCATTGCTGGGTGGGGTTGAAGCACCAAGCTTTACCTTTGTGGCTGACGGCGAGCCGTTTGTGCTCCCTCCCCCGTCCCAGCCTGCAGTCATGAAGCCCACTGAGGTCGAGGAGCCTCACAGAAACCCTGCAGGACAGAGGAGGACCAACTGCCCCAGGCTTTCCAGGGCGACATATTCATGGAAACAGGTGGCCCCATCATTCCCCTGTGGACTGGCTGAGGGCGCCTCAAATTACACGTGTACGCAGGTATTACATATGTCGACTTACATATAACAAACATTTAAGTGATCCGTATTAATTTCATTTCAGGATAGTAATGGTACAAACTATGTGTCCTCAGAAGGGAGGCATGGATTAGCTTGAGCCAAGAAGCAAGTACGACAAGACAGGATCTGAAGAGAATGCTTCTTCGCATGTTTGGAAAAGTTTGGTATATGGGTATCAAATGTATGTACAAAATCATATGAAATGGTCAAAGCAGCTTACGGTTTACAGAAACAGATTTTAAATTGCGTGTGCCCTATTACACAGTATGCTTCCTGCTGGCCTAAATATTAAACGTCCTTATTTCAGACCCTGCAGGTTTCAGTGAGCGTTGTTACACTGTGGCAGCATGCGGCGCATGGCTGCTGCCACCTAGAGGGATGTTACAGAAATGGCAGCAGTTGCGTTCATTTGGAGAACAAGGCATGTGAATTGTGGGGGTCACCTGAGCGTCACTAACCTGGCGCGTTTCCCATTTCCACTGTGAACCATCACCATGCGTCGCAGCTTCATGCGAGCGAGGTTTGTTCTTTTGCAGTTCCAGAGCTCCCCACACCAAACCAACCGAAAGAGAAACCCACTCGAGTCAGGGCGACCCTCGGCAGGGTTTCTGGGATTCTAAGTCTTCATGGGTGCAAAAGATAGCCTCAGCTTTCTTCTTCGGAGCATCTGATGGGTTTGAACCACCAACCTTGAGGCTAGCAGTCCAACACTTACCCTGAGAGGGCTACCAGGGTTCCTAAACCCAAGGCGTGGGTGGATGGCATTCCCGTGAGCTCCATGGGAGATTTGTTTTCTCGGCTCCTCTCGCTGCTGGAAGCTACTTGCTTCTTCGCTCAGGGCCCCAGCTCCAATTTCAGAGCAGCAGCACAGCGGCCGCATGTCTCCCTGACCCGCCTGCCTGCCTCCCATAGGAAACCATTGGTTCCACTGGCACCGCCAGACGACCCACACGGCGTCTCCATCTTGAGACCCTCAAACCGGCCACGTCTGCAAGTCCACACTGGTGGGTTCTGGGGGCTGCATGATGCGGATGCTTGGGGCGGGGCATTATCCCACCTACATAGCTTACCTTGCAACTGTCACAAGGGTGGGTTTGGGAAAAGTTTTCAGTAAGCAGTACACAGACTGCACCAGAGACTCAACTTCTTGTTCTGTGCTGACGTGGTGAGGGAGTTCTGAGAAGTCACAGGTGAGGCCCGCCTGGTGGACCTGCAGGCAGGACAGTTAGGGGCACTTGGTAAGACGAGTCACCTTGGAAGACTCTCTCATCACCGACATGTTACCGTCTCTGACATTTTTGGTAGAATTGGCTATTACATACTATGCTTAGCCTCATTTTTTGGGTAATAACTCTTTTATGAATTCTTTATGATTATTGCTTCATCCAGCTTTTTAAAAAAGTCACTTTTGGTAATAAGCATTATTTAGGGAATGATCCGCTTCGTTTAGATTCTAGAAGTCCCTGCTGTAAAAGTGGACACACCAGCCCCACCCTACCTTTTCCTTGGTCAGATTACCGAATTTGACTTTGAAATCATGCACACAATGCTAGAAAGGGTGCTACCAGGAAAATAAGACCCTCCTCCGATCTTACTTACCTGTTCACAAGTTACTTGTGTATCCATCATACGGAACCAATGTCCGTCTATTTTTAATTTAAATGACTGGCATTCCATTCTAAACCAAGGACGCCCACCAGCTAGAGTTGACAGACAGGTTGCCCTTCACAACCCTGGAACTGAACTATGTCCGTTTTCCTGAGAGCCCATACAGACACGGCAGGGGTGGGAATCGGATCTACTAGTCTACCACTGAAGCGGAGCTTTGGGCACATGCCAAAGACTTCAGGGCGCTACCAGTCACTGAGGCCAGGTGACCCAGTAGACAGGCTCCTTTGCACTCAGTGACACCCCCCACCCCCACCCTGAACACGCAGCTTTTCAGCAGTGCAGCTGTAGGCTATGGCTAAACCCTTGTCAAAGGACCAGACAAAAAGTTCCCACCAACAGAAAAGTCCAGATGAGATGCAGTGATTGCGGCAGATCTGCCTGAAGACATTCCATGTCCCCTAAGCTCACAACTCACTGCCACAGCGTCGAAGCTGCCTCACAGCAAGTCCACAGGACAGCACAGAACTAACTGCCCCTGGGAACTTCCGAGGCGGTAACTCTTTATGGGAAGAGAAAGCCCCGTGTTTCTCCCTCAGAGGGGCTGGTGGTTTCGAACTGCTGACCTTGTGCTCAGTAGCCCAAAGCGCAACCACTATCCCACCAGGGCTCCTTCCAATTCTGGTCTCCGTCAGCTCTTCCATGCTGAGTAACTTTGTTTCTAAAGCAGTTGCAGCATGGAGTAACTCAGGTTTGGCCACAATTATCCCTCTGCTGCTATCTCGTGTCCTTTTATAAATTTGGCATTAAATCACTACTTCATTTCCAAGTAGGTGACCTGAGCATATTCCACAATGAAGTCAACCAAGCAACCACATTCTATCAGAGGAAAAGGAGAACTGGGTTCAGCGGCAGAAGTGGCGGGTGGCCTGACCCCTGGGAAAAGTGACTTGCGCCCTCCGAGCCTCAGGCTTCTGCTCTCAGGTGCTGGGTGAAATGGAGAGTCCTCGCTCAGAGACTGCACCACGACGGGGTAGACAGACGCCTCATCGTTCACCACAGCACGCTTCTTGTTTGGCTCTCCAGCCAGAACGTTTTACACACACACACACACGCACACACGCACACACACACACACACACACACACCCCTATATGTGTGGTATTTTCATATTCCATATGAAACCTCTTTGGAAAGGGATAGACTCTCTATTCTGTGGTGAAGAGCACTGCTGGCACAATGGGCTGTGCTTTGGGCTGCTAACTGCCAGGCCGGCAGATTGAAACCACTCCCAGCTCCATGAGGGAAAGGTGCAGCTTTCTCCTCCCGGGAAAGGTTACAATCTCAGAAACCAACAAAGGCACATCACGCTGTGTCAGAAGGGACTTGAGAGAATTGAGGTTTGAGTTTCTCTCTGTGTTGAGGAGAGATCTGATCAGAGACCCAAGCCTGCCCCCCTCCCCACCCCCAAGGCTGTGCTTCAGGCTCAGGCAAAGAACTGGGGAAAGAATAGTTTACATGAAAGACTTCTCCAAAGCTCTGCCTTTGAAAAAGGACACCTTTTTTTAGACTTCTTTCTTCTATCAATCACTCGTCTAGACTTTCCAGGGATAAATTTAACACGAGCCATTTTAACACAGAGCAACATTTTCCACCCGGAAAATGTATGAAGGGCCAGTTTTATAATTCAGAATAAAATACTTACCATTTCATAGTCGGGCACCTCCATCCGCCTTTTCAAACTCTGTACAAGGGGAGCCAGTGACTCCATTCTGGAAAACAAGCCACAGCCGCTCAATTACACACCACTGCCATCTCCATGGAAACGAAGCTGACTATTAACAGTATGTTTCAGATGTAAAATGTTCAGAAGGAAAAGGGAAAGCTGACCACCAAATATTATTCTACAATCTGAGGAACTAAATGTTCCCTGCTGCTTTCTCACACCCACGATGCAACTGTCTTCATAGACAGCACTGAAGAAACTGGGAGATTTTCTTCTACTTCAAAGATGCAAGTTCTACTCAGACCTGGAAAAGGTGTTTTGATCTTCAGGAAAACGAGGTTATTTTAGTTCATGGCTGACAAATTGCACAGTTTCCCCCAGGTAAACGACACACGTATGGATCTGCATGCTTAAAAGTACAGAGCAGCTTCCAAAAGTTCATAGCAAAACGGAACTTGAAAAAGATACTAGGATTTTCCACACACTTTCCCCCACTCCTTTGTCTATTAACAGTGGCGCTTTAACTTCTAGGTCCTTTAACTTAGCCAGGACTCTGCAAGCTCTGCACCACTACTGTTTCTGGAATCACAGCACCTCCCCCAACCCCTCCCTCAGCATCACTGAGTGGCGAGAGGGGGAAAGAAAGGAGGCCGCCCAGGGGCTGGTTCCACCATTGAACCATTCATCCTATTACTCCAAAATATTATTTTGTGCTCGTTCCTGGATTCCTCCCCCCACCCCCAACCACTCACCTCTCCCGTGAGGTTGCTCCTTAGGGGCGGGGCGACTCTGTACCCACTGTCCCTTTGTGCCATCCACCCCCCCCCCACCACAGGCTACACTCCCTCTGGGAGGAACACCTTGCGGGAAAGAAGCGCTAACTGGGAGGGTCAGTGGAAGGTGACCCCGTCATTAGGCTACCTTCACGACGCTAAGATTTCCAACCAAACCAAGTCTACGGCCTTCCAGCTACTTCTGATTGAGAGCTGCCCTACAAGACAGGGCAGACGAGCCCTAGAGGGCTTCCAAAACTGTAAATGTGGGCCCAGACTGCCGCCTCTTTCTCTTTCAGAGTGGCTAGTGGGCTAGAACCCCCAACCTTCTGGTCAGTGGCTAAGCACTTTTAACTACTGAGCACCCAGGGCGCCCTTTAGGTTTCCAGGTATGTTAACTTATTAGTTTCGGTTTCCAGGCATGTTCATGTATTATTTGAGTTTTCAGCAAGGCTTCTGACACTTCATGAAATTACAAAATAGCAGATACTTTCCACCAAGAAACCCTGGTGGTCTAGTGGCTACACGCTGGGCTGCTAAGCCCAAGGTCAGCACAATTCGAACGGACCAGCCGCTCTGGGAAGGCAGTCGGGCTTTCTCCTTCCATAAAGAGTGAGTCTGGGAACCCACGGGCAGGTTACCCTGTCCCCCGTGGTTGTTACGAGTTGGAATCAACTCGCTGCCAGTGAGTTTGCTTTGGGTTCGAGGTACTTTCCAACATTTTTAGGAAGACTCATGTCGGGAGTCTTCTCTGTATTTCCATCTTCGTCCTAATTTCATGAAGTGTGGAATTACTTTTAGAACTAGCCCCCAACAATGAAGAAAAGCATGTCAACCTGGCGGTCCAATTATGTCAGTAATTTTGTACCCAAAGCAGTACATTGTTTTGCATAACATTTGTTGTTTTATATTGTAGGCCAGCAATTCTTAAGAAATTACTCATTTTAATCTCCCTAGTAGGCATTCCAGGGATGACAGACTTCTGACAGTTAACATTCACCCCAGCCACACTCGGGACCGCCGCCAGGGAGGTTACCAATGTAAGGGTGCTTGCTGAGCATCTACGCATGCGCCTGGGCGAGTACTCTTAGGGCTCACTCTTCCACACCACGGCTTTCCTTGGTGAGACCGAGCGAAGCTTAAGCGTTTTACTTTGAGGAAGGTTCCTCACTGTTTCACTTTTTAAAGAAGCATTTCTCTTCTGAATATCTGTAAGTAAAAATTAGCTTCAATGTTTTGCACGGTGAACAGACACACACATTGGGCATGAGTCCAGGAAACGAGGAAGCTGTCAACCATGAACACAGCCCATAAGGACCGACATCCTCGGTATCAGGTTGCTGAAGCAGACCTGGTTTGGCCATCTGGATTTGGGCAACCACACAAAGGGGCTCGTATGGTCTACCTAATGCCAGGAACAACAAACTGAGGACAACCCATGTCAAGTGCCCTGTCTAAAAGACATTTCAAGAACGATCCTGAAGTACAATGTCCCCAGTGACAGGATAACGTGCATAGGCCTGTAAGGAAGACCCACGACTACGGCTGTCACTCAAATTTCATACACACCACTAATGGCAGAGGTAAAATGTGCAAACACCCGGGGTGAGAAAACCCAAAGCTCAGCACTTCTCAAGCTGAAGGGGAAAAAAAACTCAAGCTTCTAATTGTAATATTAGAAAGCGCTATGGGTGAGAAATTGATTGGCGCATGATCAAAAAAAGATGGAAGGGAAATGCACCACAAAGAATTGCTAGATGTCTCAGCATTTTAGGAGGCAGCATCTGATCAATAACTGATGTATTGAAGAAGGAGTCCATGCTCCATTGTAGGCATTGACAAAAAGCAAGGTTCCAGGAACGGGCCAAAGACCAGATGAGATGATTTAACAAGGGATGCGGCGCTGCCAAGTGTTCCCTGGTGCCTCCCAGGAATGTGGAAGTCAGCTACCTGGTCACTTGACTGCCCCCGTCCCCATGTTATCAAGGTGATTCCCAGTCAAACTGCCCTGTAGGACAGAGAAGAGCCCCGAGGTCTCTATGGTGCTAAGTTTAGGGGAACTTCTCCAATGAAGTGGCTGGCGGGTTCAAACTGCCACCCTGTGAGATCCTTGGCAAACTAACTGGAAGAGATTCATAGCTGTGCCCATTCCAAAGAAAGGTGATCCAGCCGGATGCTATAATCGCCTAGCAACATCTTTAACAACACACGGAAGGGAACTTATGCTGGAGATCATGAAAACGCGGTTGCGGAAGTGTATGGACTGGAGCGCTCAGCAATTCCAGCTGGATTCAGAAGACGGCATCGACTGAGGGCTAGCAATGCTGATGTCGGATGGATCTGGGCTAAAGCAGAGAACGCCAGATAGATAGGAACCAGTGTTTTATTAACGATGTTTGTTTCCACTGGCTCTGGCTCTTGTGGGTTTTACACAAGAGTGAGCAGCCTGCCCTTTTCCTCCATGATTTTGGGCAACTGACCACACTGATGTGCCTTGGTCTCCCCAGGCATAAGATGGGTGGAATAATACTGACACTATCTAGTGTCAACAGGAAAGATTGAGTCCCTGTAAGTGAACACCCCAGAATTCTAATGGCCACATAGTAAGCACTCAGCGTTAGCAACTGTTAGTAAATATGTGTTAGGCTTCCTACTGAGTTAATCTTTTTCAGCAGACTCGGCCACCTCAGACTGCAAGCCGACGGAGTTCGAGGACCAGCGTCCGGGGTTCTTACCCAGGGTTCGCAGCCCATCTCCGGACAGTGTCCTCATCATCACCGTCACACAAATCGGCAAAGATAGCTTCCAGGTCTTCCAGCTGATGGATCCGAGCATCCACACAGTTGGCCAACTCTTCCTTTGAAGACAGATCCAAATGCTGCAGTTAGATGGTCAGAGCCAAGGCATCTCAGGGTCCAGTCAAAGCCCACGACCAAGAAGATCGTGGCGCACTTCACTAAAACATGATTTCCCACCGCTCACCCTGGCTTCCGCCAAGAAACACACACACCCAAGCACAAAGAAGCTCAACAACAGAGCATTCAAACAAACAGTAAGGTTAATGAACAAGCAGGAAACAAACAAACCCACTGTCATCTACTTGATTTTGACTCATGGCAACCAGACTGGGCAGAGAACCGTCCGTTAGGGTTTTCAAAACTGTCAGTCGTTATGGGAGCAGACAGCCTCATCTTTCCCTCAGAGCAGCTGGGGTGGGATGGGATGTGAACCACCAACCTCTCAGTGAGCAGCCCGATGCTTACTCCCCCACACCACCCAGGTTCCTCGCAACATTATAGAAATGACCAATACAAGGAGGGGGCAGAAAGTTTGTGAGACAATTCCATTCTCTTCCAATCCCAGTTTTCCATGAACTTTCTGAAAGTGCCCCCCTCCCCCCAAAAATCTGAAAGAACCCAAGGGAAGGAAGATACCTGGGTTAGGTCGGCGCCAGGCCGTTTAAACTGATACAGCTCTTGTAAGATTTTGTACTCGTCCTGGAAACAAACAAACAATTCTCACTTTAGAAAAGAAATGCATTTTTTCGCCATGAGACGCAGGAAGTGGAACACAATTCAGCCTTGGCTCTGATATATGGACAACTTCTTACCTAATTTTTTAAAGGCTATTCTGGTTGAGTCAGAACGGCTACTTACCGCAGATCTAAGGAGAAGCAATGCACTTGAAATGCGGAGCTGGCAAAGACTATCCAAAGTACCATGGGAATATTGACAGTACAAACGAGTCTGTCTTGGAAGCAGTACAGTCGGAGGGCTCCTTGGAGTTGAGGATGGCGAGGCTTTGTCTCACGACCTTCGGACGTGAGGTCAGGAGAGGCCAGCCCCTGGAGGAGGACCTCGTGCGAAGAGGAGGGAGGCCCTTGGCGAGACGGACTGACACCGTGGCTGAGGTACAGGTGCTTCATTCTGTTGTACAACATGCTACCAACGACAACAGGCGGAAAAACTACTATGCTTACCTGAGTGAACATTTCTTTGAAAGGATTCTTGACTGAAAAGAAGTCCAGGTCAATGTCTAAAACAAACGCGTCCCCCGTCTTCACAGTGCGCAGGCCCTCTCCTGGGTGCACGTTGGTCTGGCCCTGCAGATGCTCGGGATGACAGGAGCATGAGGGATCCACGCAGGCTTGGCCACTGTCCGCTGTCACTGTGTCCGCTGCCTGTCCTCCTGAAGACGAGTTGCAGTGAGCAGAGGCAGCCTGGTCCACATCGTCCAGCACCAGCTTTGGCCTCTTAGCAGAAGCCAGGGCGTCCCCTCCTTCTGGACTGCTGCCGACCGGGGGCGGCTGCACCGTCATCACATCCAAATGGAAAGGCTTCTGGTTCTCCAGCTGGCCTTCTGGGACATAAAGGCCATCGCTGAGGAAGTAGTGGTCAGTGCTGGTGACCCTGGATCCGAGAACAAAGGGGATTAAAGGCAAATTTACAAAGCAGCTGGAATGCGCCCACAGAAAGACATGAATGGACACATCTGGCAGACCCGGAGAGCTGCCTCCAACGTGCACTGCAGCCTGCCTCTCATCTGGACGCGCCCCCGCTGGCTGAGAGCGGAAGGACTCAGACGCAGCCCTGCTCTGCCCACTAGACTGTGACCCCCACTGGTCAGCATCACTGCGGGCTGGGAGGAAGGGGCAACGTTCTGCAGGTGGGGACGCAGACTATGGAAGGAATCCGGGACCCTCCCACTCTGGAGCTGTGTCGTGACCCTGGCTTGCATGCCAGAGCTCAGATCCGAGAGAGAAGCGAGCCAGCGGCCGTTTAAACAGCACTACTTTGGAGCTCTCATACAGCAGCTGAATCTTCATCTCAAACAACCCCAAAGAGTGAACGTTCTACATGGACATGGTTTCTTTTAGTCAAAGTACCCTGTGATGAACTGAGTACGTTTCAGAGCCTCACCTCAGTGCTTCGTGTGCTGGCCTGCTAACTGAAAGGTGAGTGATGTGGCAGTCTGCCTTCCTAAACACTTACAGCCTTTGCTGCCGTATGGGGCCATCTGCTCTGTCCTCTGGGTCGCTCGGAGGTGAAGGGGACCCCAAGTCGCTGGGCCTGGGTTTGTTGTCCTTAACAGCCCATCTCAGTGTAGGGTGTGTTTGAAGGCAATCCCCTCCAAGATACACAACTGAGAAGTCAGCAGAGACAGGAGCATCCATCCAGGGGAAGTGAATTTGTTTGCTTAAAGCCCCCATTGGTGACATTCTGTGACAGATAACTACAGCATGGCTTCTGATACAGCTCAAGGCTTCGCTGAACTTTGTGTGACACAGCCCTGTAGGTATGAACAGAGGCTTCAGAAAAAGATGCGGCACATGTGTGAAAGGCAGGTCTCTGACTTTAGACATACCAGCCCATCTTGAGCTTTTCAACTGTGCTACACCATGGTAAGTACTTTGAATCTTCAAACTTGATACTTCTTCCAGTGACAGGCCCTTACCAAACTGAAGCAATGGCCAATGTTTCTCCCTGCCAGCCCGAGCATGCACAGCTGTGAATTCAGCAAGATCCAATTTTCCAAAGAGTGAATCACATGATATTAACACCCAGCTGTTACTTTATGACATTATCACATAATAAAATACCAAGCTGTCAGTAAGCCAAGCACTTTAACCCATGCACCACCAGAGCTCCTTTGTACAGGCATGAACAAAATCAACCTCTCTTATTTAGAAGAATACAGACATACATTGGGGCTTTTCTCTTTTTGGACACTACCCTTCCCCTATGACATTAACAATCATCAAATTGCAAGGACACAGGAAAATGGATCACAGAGCACACACTAACAACGGTGAGTTCCAGGAGAGGAGCATGTGATTTGAAAGGTGTGTGTGTGTGTGTGTGTGTGTGTGTGTGTGTGTTGAAGGAGCGCGGGACTAGACAACCTCCTGTGGAGGCGCTGAGGCTCACTCTGAGCATCCCAGGGGGATGTGGCGGCACGTATCCGGCATCCCAGGGGCCCATGTTCCGACAAGCGCCCTCAGCCACACCCAGCCTCACCAAACCGAGAAACACACCTGATGGTCGTGGTCGACGTGTCTCTGCCCACTAGAAAGCAGTGTCTCCCTTCTTTAATTTGCTGAGCCCATTCGGGATGAAACCATATGACATGAGAAAAATGGCCGGCATAGACTGCAGGCATAATCCAATTCTCAATACTTAATTCCCTGAAAAAGAAACAGCAAGGAGACATTAGAAACTATTTTTAAGATGTCCTTTCCATCACAACAGTGTTTTGCTAGGTCTCCAGGTGTGTCTGAGGACCCTTGGGGGTGGAGGCATGAGTTCCCCTGAGACCTTCGCAGCGTGTGCATGAGGTCAAAGCGATGCTGCTGACACTGTGTGCCCTTTCACTGTATCGCTAAAAGCAAGGACGGGCTGGCGGCTTGAGATTAAGCAAGGCAGCGGCACCCAACTCTACTCGCCGCCCTCCCATTCTCCACCACCCACAATCAAAAGGCCCGCTTCCCCTGAGGTCTACAATCTGATCTCGATCCTGTTCATTTAGGAGACCTGATGGCGTGGTGGCTGCGCACTGGGCTGCTAACTGTGAGGTCTGCATTTTGAATCCACCAGCGGCGCCTCGGGAGAAAACTGAGGCTTTCTGCTCCCATCAAGAGTGCAGTCTTTTGATAGCCGGGCACCATCAGCTTTCTTCACATTTGCTTATGCACCCATTTTGTCTTCAGCGATCGTGTCGGGAAGGTGAGCATCACAGGATGCCGGATTGTTAGAACAAAGTGTTCTTGTGTTGAGGGAGTACTTGAGTCAAGGCCCAATGTCCATCTGCAACCTTAATTCTTAACATATAGATATAAGTACATAGTTCTAGTCCCCTTGTTATATATATTTACCAATGTGCATGCCTGTATGAATGTATGCATTGTGATGAGATGTAAAAGCCCCCAATAAAAGTATTTAAAAAAAAAAGGAGAAGTCTTAGAAACCCACAGTGGGAGTCCTGCCGTGGCCTGAGTTGGAATTGGCAGTGAGTTTGTTGTTCTGTCTCTGGATCCTTTAAGTGTACACGTTAAAATACTGCGGGAAGTGCACAGCCATCCCTGCGCCACAAACACTGAAGCACGATGGGTGTCAGGGAAAGGCACGTGTGCCGTCGAGTTGTGAGCTACACACGTTTCCTAGAAGGGCGGTGTTGACAGCCCTTGTTTGGCTCTTTACACTCAAGTGAATGGTTGAAGCCTACCTGCCAACTAACCTTTACGAAACTGCCACTAGCTGAGTGTTGGGATGGTACCAGAAGGTGCCCGCCATGATGCAAAGGGCTATGAAAATACTCTTCCTTTTCTGGTCGCCTATCAGTCATGCGTTACAACCAAAGTGACACCCGGCAACAGATTTAATGCAGAAGCACACGAAAATCCAGCTGTCTTCCAGAAAGGCGGGTATGAAAGAGACCTATAGAAATGTAAATGCCAGTCTTCTGTTTTGTTTTTCCTTTTTACCTGATGTTCTAGAAAATATTTTTCTTAAGAGTATCACATCAATTGACCTGCAATGGGTTGAAAGGGTGTAGTACATTGTACTACACATCAGGCTGCTGACCACAAGGCCAGCGCTGGAAACGGCCAGTCCCTTTGCAGGAAGAAGATGAGGCTCTCTACTCCCACAGGACTCCCAGCCCACGGAGCACTTCAACGCCGCACATTGGGCTGCTGAGCGGTCTCCATTGCCCGGAAGGCAGTGAGTCTGGCTTGGTTTTGGAAACAGGTGTGTAATTGTTATTTGAAAAGGAATTAGTGTTATAAATTTTCCTGTTTTCATTTGAAATGGGGTAAATATTGATAAACAAAGCCTCCATTTAGAAAGCGTAATGATTTTCAGGGGGTTTCAAAGATCCCAAGGTAAAAAAAAAAGATACATTGTTCTACAACTACCTATGTAGTTCTGCAGACCTGCTTGGGGACTTTCCTTCAATCTCTATAGTGTAAAGTCTCTCAATAGATAAGTAAGCAATGACAATGGTATAGTTAATAGCTGTCCCATTAATACACAGAAAAGAATGGCAATGGTATAGTTACATTTCTTTACCAATGTAAACTCCAAGTTTGAGTCTTAGAAAAAGCAAAAATTGTAACCACACCAAAAACCAAAGTCACTGCCGACTGAGAGTGACCCTAGAGGATAGGGTAGGGCTGCCCCAGTGAGTTTATGACTGTAACTCTTCAAGGGAGAAGAAAGCCTGTCGTTCTCCCATGGAGCCGCTAGTGCTTTCCAATTGCTGCCAACTCCTAACGACTCTGGTACCAGGGCTCCTTAAAGAAGTATAACAGCAGTGATAAAATTAACATATACAAGTACCTATCTTTGAATTTTGCAGCTCAGCAGAATTACTACCATGTAACTATTTATAATATGCAATCATCTCACATTCTAATAATTACACAGGAGAGATGGAGAATTTCAGGGAACTGTTACAGAAGCAAGGCTACTAAGTAACTATTAGGCATCAGTCTTCCTTAAGAATGGGTTGCCCATACCAGCAGGAAGCAGGGAACCGACAGAGGTCTGAGGGGCATGCCCCAATCCCAACTACGTGGAAAAGTTCTGCCTCCTCCGAGAAGAATTTATTTCAGAGACAGCACTGAAGCTGCAGCTCAGGGAGAGGGTCATGTCTGATCAGAGCACACAGGAGCAAATGAAGGGGGAGGAAGAGAGAGTGGAGCACATCCTGGCCCACCAAGCCTTGAGGACAATATCCCTGCTCAGAGCAGCCAATGCAGAGAGGACCATATGGCCAACACTGTGAGACACGACATCCCTCACTGACCCATATAGCCCTACAAGTGACACTAGAAACAGTGTGGGTGTGGTGTCCGATCTGACCCCATCACACCTAGGCAAAACACTAAGGGCGTGCAACATTATAGCAAGGGGAGCAGAGCAGGGAAGGAAGTCCCAAGGAAATACCCAAAATAGACTTTGGGGCTAGCACATGGCACCCAATCAGACTTGACTGGAAAACACTCCTAAAGATCAACAAGCAGACCTTGAACTATTTACAGGCTTTTCTTTCTTTTTTGCCATTTTTTTAGCTGTTTTGTTTTCTTTTGTTGCTTTGTTTTACTCTGTCTTGTTTTTTGTGAATATTATTATCTATGCAGGTCTATCTAGATAAGATAGGCAGGATAAACAATCTGGAGGAGAAAGCAATGGGATTGACGATTCTGGGGGACATGGGAGAGGGAGAGGTGAGGGAAAGGAAGTGGGTGTTAACAATCCCAGGGACAAGGGAACAAGTGATCCAAAATCGGCAAGGAGGGTGTAAGAGGCCTGGTAAGGCTTGATCAAAGGCAATGGAATTGAGAGGAATTACTGAAACCCAAATGAAGGCTGAGCAAGATAGTGGGACAAGAGGAAAGTAAAAGGAAACAGAGGAAAGAGCTAGGAGGCAAAGGGCATTTATAGAGGTCTAAATACAGGCATGCAGATAAATAAATATATTTATATATGACGATGGGAAAATAGATCTATGTGCATATTCTTATAGGTTTAGTATTAAGGTAGCAGATGGACATTGGGCCTCCACTCAAGTACTCCTCAATGCAAGAACACTTTGTTCTATTAAACTGGCATTCCATGATGCTCACCTTCCTGACACGGTCACTGAAGACAAAGTGAGTGCATAAGACAGAGTGCATAAGTGTGGTGTAGATAGCTGATGGTGCCCGGCTATCAAAAGATATAGCTTCTGGGGTCTTAAAGGCTTGAAGATAAATCAGCGGCCATCTAGCTGAGAAGCAACAAAGCCCACATGGAAGAAGCAAACCAGCCTGTGTGATCACGAGGTGTCAAAGGGATCAGGTATCAAAGAACAAAAAATCATATCATTGTGAGTGGGGGGGGGGGAGTACGGAGTGGAGACCCAAAGCCCATCTGTAGGCAACTGGCCATCCCCTTATAGAAGGGTTGTGGGGAGGAGCTGAGCCAGTCAGGGTACGGTGTAGAAACAATGAAACATACAACTTTCCTCTAGTTCTTTAATGCTTCCTCCCTTCCCACTACCATGATCCCAATTCTACCTTACAAATCTGGCTAGACCAGAGGATGTACACTGGTACAGATAGGAACTGGAAACACAGGGAATCCAGGACATATGAACCCCTCAGGACCAGGGGTGAGAGTGGCGATACCAGAAAGTGAAGGGAAGGTGGGGGTAGAAAGAGGAAACCGATTACAAGGATCTACATATAACCTCCTCTCTAGGGGACAGACAACAGAAAAGTGGGTGAAGGGAGATATTGGAAAGTGTAAGACATGACAAAATAATAATTTATAAACTATCTTGAGGGAGGGGTCACAGGGAGGGAGGGGGAAAATGAGGAGCTGATATGAGGGCTCAAGTAGAAAGCAAATGGTTTACGAATGATGATGGCAATAAAGGTACAAGTGTGCTTTACACAATGGATGTATCCGGTGATATTGATGAGTTGTATGAGCCTCCAATAAAATGATTTTAAAAAATAAAACAAAAAAAGAATGGCTTGCCAATTACCAAGTTTATTTCCATCTCTATGACTCCATCTAAAGACCAGCAGGATCTGTGATGTGAGAATTAAGAGGGAGCAGTAGAAAGAACTCAATCCTGGGAGGAAGGGGGTAGGAAACGAGAGACTGCTTATACAATTTTTGAAAGATGCATTTAGATAAGACATGCCTGCAGTGCCTTACTATCTAGACCTGGAAAGAGGGGACAAAGGGAGAATTGGCTCAGATCATCTCTCTCCACCTCCGAAAATCATCCAGTTTCAATCAGGAAACTTTGGCAAGGCTACCCGGTTTTATAAAGAGAGTTTTATTGGAATACAGCCACAGACATCTTTTTGAAGTGTTTCCGCATTCAGTTCCAATCAGCAAACTTTGGCAAGGCTACCTGGTTTTATAAATAAAGTTTTATTGGAATACAGTTACAGCCACCTGTTTGAAGTGTCTGGGGGCAGCTTGTGCACTTCGAAGCAGAGATCAACAGAGCTGAGATGGCCACCAAGCCTCAAATACTTATTGTCTGGCTCTGTAAGAAAAATCTGCTCACAATGTTCTAAATAAAATGTAAAAAGGCAAGCGAAATAAAACAAAAAATCCATGATTTTAGCAAAGCCTGTTGTCCTTACTTCCGAGCTGGAGGCCTGGGGGTGATTCCTAGCCAGTGCACGTCACCCACAGTCACCACCCACCCATCAGCGATGGAACTTATCAGTGATAAGCTGCTGAAAAGGTTCCAGCAGAGCTTTAAGACTAAGTTAGGCCTGGCGATCTATTTCTGAAAACTGGCCAATCAAAACGGTTTGGTCCACAACTGATTTTGGAAATGGCACAGGATCAGGCAGCAGCTTGTGCTGCAGTACACAGGTTCATCCTGAGTCAGACAGAGCCCCGTCCCCAAGGCAGCTAAACATGCCACTTATCAGGTCAATTGTCTCTCAAATGCACAGAAGGCCATTAAGAAACATTTCATAGTACCCGAAGAGCGTCTCCTTGTCAAACACAGCGTCGGCTGGCATGTTCACAGGGATCAGGAGGTCCGGATGTGAATCAAAATGCACCAACTGTATGTTACAGGCAGGAAGATGCTTTGAGCCAATGGCGCGGTATATAAAAGGAAGAACCTGCAAAGACACAACCACATATTCAGAATTGGCCCTGAAATCATGTGTACACACTCAACTGCAGATGGAAACACAGTTAAACAGAGGCACTTTCAAAACGGTAACTAGACAGGGTGCTGACTGCAGATGATCCAGGCAACTATCTCAAGCCCGCGGTAATTATTCCTGAGAACTTCCAATTCACTCTTCTGAGGACTAAATTACAGCCCTCCACCTGCCCTCCAGCCAAACCCATTAAGTTCAACAGATGTGGAGATCAGCCCAGGGCTGGGGCTCCTTAATTATGGTTCTGATAGTTAACTGTGAGCAGAGCTACCCTACCTTTCTTTCCCTTTCCTAAATTTAGGATGCTCGGGTGGCTAAGAGGTCTGTAAGGCTTTCTCCTTCCACACTGTCGGTAGCTAAGTTGGCAATCCCAGTTTGAAAGTGCTACCCACACCGTGTAACTTTCCCCTCTCAGGCTCAGAGTCGCTAGGTCCTGAGAAACTCAACTTGCTTTCTCCTCCTCCTGCGTCTGACGCGCGCAGGAGCCCCATCACACTCTTCCTCTTCACATCCAGGGAAGCCCAAGTCTATTCATGCTGCTTTGGGAAGCATTTCTCAGCACTACTGGGCTTCCAGGAGTCCAGGGTTAGGGACTGCTGAGGCTCAAGTAGCAGAGCAAAAAAGTTAACATCTCGACAGCTGTTCCCCTGAGCCGAGCTCCGTGTTCTGAGGCGCACGCACATAGGGTGCGCCCCGGGAACGCGATGGATCCGACTGCAACGGGGCGACGACTCTTTCGAATTCACAGATGAGAAACCGAGGACCCCGAGCTTGGACCACCGCGTGGATTTTACAGATGTCAGGGGAAGCCCCCCGCCGCGAGCCCGGCGCCTCCCGCTTGACCACAGGACTGGCGTCCCCAGAAGCCAGCGTTTAAGTAGAGACGGAGAACGCTCGGCTCTGCGCTCAGACCGTCCGGGTTCGAATCCCCGCCACACCAGTGGACACAGTGTGGGAGAGCCGCCGCGGCCCGGCAGACCGTTTCTGCGCCTGCAGGACCCCTGGCCCCGATGCGCCGGCGCTCCGGCCGGCCCTCACCTCCTGGTGGTCCTCCACCACCCACACCGGGAGCTCGGAGTAGCGCCGCAGGCGGGAGAGCGATCCCGCGGGGTCGCTCATGGCCCCGCGTCCGCAGGCGGCACGGGGGCCGAGCGCGCAGCACCAGACGGCCGGACAACCTGAGCCGCCGCCGCCGCCGCCGCCAGTGACGGAAGCGCGTACTCACCCGGTTGCGGTTCCGGATTGGAGGACCGAGAGGGTTGGGGGCCGGCCGCCGTGGCATATGACAATTCTGATTGGCTGCCATCCCCGTCGCTCTGCCGGAAGCGCCAATCACTGCTCCCGCGAGCCGCCGCGGTTCCCTCCCGTGGCCCAGCTTGCTCTGGTTTGCTATTTAATTCCCTAGGTTTCCTGTTCCGGAGGCGTCGCCGCTTCCCTGTCCTGGCTCCTGCTAACAGTGTCTTTGCTCTGAGGGCGGCCGCGCGGCTCGGGAGCCTTTTGTAGGTAAAAGGGGCGCCTCGTGGGTAGTGGCAGAGGGCGCGTTTCCGAGTGTCCGGATTGAAACGGGGCCCAAGCCCCGGGCTGGGCACGAAAGGCACCTGGGAGTTGGGGTCGGGCAGCCCCTCTTAGGATCTGTGAGGGCGAAAAAGCAAGCGGAGGCTCGGATCCCACCAGCACATAGCCGTGGAGTATGAGACCTTTCATTCATTTGTGGTGCGCAGGCTGCGGGCCAGGCCGGGCTCCATCATGTGGCGCCCAGTCTGGCGGGAGAAGGCAGCGGGGAAGCGCGTCATACGGAGCAGTAGGAAGAAGAGCATCAGCCAGCGACGTAACTGGGAAAGACAGAGTTCTTAATAAAAACAGAGCCAAACTTTGCACTTTGCAAAAAAAAAATTTTTTTTCTTACCTGCAGTGAAGTTAATTATTCAGCGCACTTCCCTCAGTTTCCCTGCGTGCAAACAGCAACCCAAGAACGGGCAGGCGCAGAAAAGTGACGTTCCCGCCTGGAGGGCTTTCCTGTGGAGTTAAGAGTTTGCATCCGTAACACAGGTGCACAGTCTCTTTAATCGGCGCACAGTTTCTAACAACACCTGTACAAGTCCCTTGTCCACCTCTACTTTGACATACATCTGGTCCCTTTGTGCCCTGTGCATACCTGCTTTCTTGAGTTTGTCATTTTCATAAGACCTATTTGTCTGGGGAAAAAGACTTGGTGGCAGAGTGGGTTAAAATGCCAGGCCGCTAACAGCAAGGTCCGCACTTGGACTCTGTGGTGGAATGGGTTGGTGCTCCAGCAGAGTTGCGGCCTTGGAAACCCACAGGGACAGTTCTGCTGTATCCTATGGGTCACTGCAGGTTGGAATCGACTGGATACCAGTGACCTTCATTAGTATAGGAATTCTGCGCTGTCCAGTGCTGCACGGAGTGCGCCTTTGTCGTTTTTGTAAGCCGGGAGACTGCCCACTGTGGCAGGAGTCCGTGGAAAGGCCTGCTTTCTGTCTGCTTCTGCTAACTTGGTGTGGGTGGGTGCGTAAGGAAAATGTATGACAATACCATGGAGACACATACTTTGGATGACAGAACAGTTAACACTGCCTATTGTCTTCGAGGAGCTGTGCAAGACAGAAGTGATGACATCAACAACCCATGTCCGGAAGGAGCTCACTCAGGAGTGGAGGATGTAAACATGCACACAGACTAGTTGTCTGTAGCTCTTCTAGAAGAAGGATTAGTCTAAGAGCAGTGGGACTCCAGAGGAACAGCCTTGGAGGGCTTCATGGCAGAGGCCGTGTTGGCACTAGGTAGATGAGAAGGACTTCACTGGGCAAAGGGATTTTAGAAAGAATAGCAGGAGTTGACTGGTGGAACGAGGGGGCTTCAACACATGGAGCAGTTTTGTTTTCTCTTCATTCCATTTTTCCACTTTGCATTTGCTACATTAGGCAGGTGGGAAAATCTGGGGTGATCATTACTTTGTGGGAAGGTAAACTGGAGGGTACGCCTAGAAGGACTGGCGGTGCCCGGCTGTGGAGGTCGCCGGCGCCCAGCATGGAGTTTGAATTAAATTCTGTTGTTGGTAAGGAGCAGGTGGTGGTCTGATTAGCTGTCTGTGCCCCAGTTTATCATGAGGGCAGTGGAGTGGATTGTAATCATTGATCATATTTGGTGCTCCCCTTGGGTGCCATGTGGTGTCGTGGTTACTCATTGGGCAGCAATATGCAAGGTCGGCAGTTTGAAACCTCCGGCGACTCTGAGGGAGAAAGACTGGGTTACCTTCGCGCGTAAAGAGTTACAGTCTCAGAACCCCACAGGGTGGTTTCTGTGAGTCAGCATTGAGTTTGGTGTGTGGTGCCAGGATGGCTAAGTGCTTGGCAGTTCTAATCCCCTAGTTGCTCCGTAAAGATAGCCATGGAAACCCTATGGGGCAGCCCTGCTCTATGCTGTGGGTGGCTGTGCATCCGGGTTTGCTTTGACCTGGGTGAGTCACTCTCATGTAGACTCTCTCTTTTGTGTCCTTTAGAATCGATAGTCTCTGGAAGATGTGAGTGTCCCTACAGCACAGGAGGATGCAAGGCAGTACCTGGTGAGTACTGGCAGCTGCTTGGAAGGATGCCGCGAGGAGCAGGCAACCATGGAGGGCAAGAGAAGTGAGGCGTGATGGAAGTGGGTGTAGTCTTTCAACAGTGGACCGTAGATGATGGGGTTTCAAAGCGTTTGTGGGCAAATGGAATTAAAAATATGGAATATTTCCACAAACTTTTGAAGCCTCCCTGTGCGTGGGCCACACACAGACCAGTTAATGAGACATCCCCATGCTGGGCTCTGATGGCACCCCCAGCCCCGAGGTGCACCTCAACTTTAAAGTCAGAATGACTCATTAGTTGGCAGATTACAGTTATTGTAGGAACTGCCAAGAAAAAGCAGTGTTTTCAGAGCAGGGACCCCAAACGAAGGGATTGGGGATGATCGTGGTTTGGAAAGGCCAGCAGGGTCATCAGACAAGAGATGGTTGTGTGAAGTCGATGAATTCTAGAAAGAACTATGACGGAACAGGAACAGGAATTTAAAAATACTTAGCTTACAGACATAAAGAAGGCACACCCTTCGAGAATGCTCCTTGGAGGCAGTAAGCGTGGCGAGCATGTGTCTCACGCACTTTGGGCATGTCCGGGAGAGCAGTGCCTGGAGAAGGCCATCGTGCTGGGTGACGGAGAGGGGCAGAGGAAAGGAGGAAGGTCCTCGGCAAGATGAGCTGGTACAGTGGCTGTATGGGTGGCCTCAAACTTAGGGACAATGGTGAGCATGGCACAGGACAGGGCTGTGTTTCCTTCTGTGGGACATAGGGCTGCAGTGTGTCAGAACCAACTTGCTGGCACCTAACAACAACTTGTCAGGTATGTGACAAGGGCCTGAGTGAGCGCCTTTTGAGATAAGTCAGCATAAAAAGAAACAAGCCTCGTCTTGGAGGAAGAGGCCCATCGTTTCTCTCAGGATAGGTTATGCCGAGTTTGGGCATTGGGGAGACAGGGATGGCATGGACGGTGTGTGGTGACCGATGGCAGCCTGGGTCTCGAGCTCAGAATCTGAGGGCTGGAGAATGGAGCTTTGCAGTTGCTGCCAAACGGGCGGTAAGTGAAGCAACACAAGAATGTAGGGTCACCTTCGGTAAAAGTGAGCCTAGTGCCCAGGCTGGACCCCTGAGAATACCAAAGGCTGGGGGGCCCCGTGGCCATGCACAGTGTAAGGAGGAACCCCCTGGAGAAATCGAGAAGAGGGCCAGCTGGGCAGGATGCTGAGTGGCACAGGCGGTGAAGCATTCAACGACTAGCTGCTATAAGGTTGTCGCTTGTACCCACCCAGCAGGGCCTCAGGAGACAGGCTGGTGACCGCTTGGGAGAGGTCTCAGCCGTGGCACTCCCCTGGGGGCAGTTCTGTTCCGCACACGGGTTGTCATGAGTCAGCATCTAGTCAACAGCAGCCAGCAACCAGTGTGTGGGCCGGGCCCAGCCCATTGACAGGAGCTTACTTCTCAGGGTGCTTTCGGCCTTGACTCGGGAGAGGGATCTGGGAATCTGAGAAAGGAGCTGCAGGTGTGAGGTCGTGGTGGTGCGTAGCTAGTTTCAGAAGCATGCAGGGTTGTGGGCCTGCTGGAGCCCCAGGACCCTGCCGTTACGGGGCACCACTCTGTCCAGGGGACTGCTTTTCTACTGCCCCACATTATAGTCAGTCCACCGAAGAGGGCGGGTTGGATGCGTTGAAGGTGGAGAGTGTGCCAGGATTTTACGATGAAAGTGGGGCCAGTAGAGTTGAAGGTCGCTAGAAATAAGTCACTGAGCGACCATGGCATCTGGGCTGAGTGGGAGGAAGGTGCTTCCGCTGATGGAGAAGCCGTAGGCCGAATGGCTAGAAGCATGCCGTCAGGTCCTGCAGGGACCAGGAGCAGGCCGAGCACTGGAGGGGGAGCAGCACACAGGAATAACAGGGACAGGGGCTTGACCACGGCAGAGGGTTGGAGTTTCTTAGGTTACCGAGAACCCAGGATTAGATGCATGGAATATTCCAGAGACTGACTAAGGGGTCTGTCATTCAGTTATCAGGATGGTCAGGTATTACTTTGTTTATAACATTTTCCCCTATTTTCTGCTCTCCAACAAAGCCATAGGATGTCATTCCACCCAGGAAGAGGATGTCCCCGAGGGAGAGGAGGACATGGAGCCAGACCCTCGGCACCAGCCTTCCGGCCCCAGAATCTGAGGCTGCTCCACCCTCAGCAGCCGCCCGCGCAATATCAATATGAACCGCCAAGTGCCCCCTCCACCACCTTCTCCAACTCTCCGGCCCCCAACTTCCTGCCCCCGCGCCCAGACTTCGTACCCTTCCCCCCACCCATGCCTCCGTCAGCACAGGGCCCTCTGCCCCCCTGCCCAGTCAGGCCCCCCTTCCCAAACCACCAGATGCGGCACCCGTTCCCGGTGCCCCCTTGTTTTCCCCCCATGCCGCCCCCTGTGCCCTGTCCCAACAACCCCCCAGCCCCTGGAGCCCCTCCGGGGCAAAACTCCTACCCCTTTCTGATGCCCCCTCCTTCCATGCCTCACCCACCGCCCCCTCCGGTCATGCCACAGCAGGTCAACTACCAGTACCCTGCAGGCTACTCCCACCACAACTTCCCGCCTCCCAGTTTCGGCAGCTTCCAGAACAGCACCAGCTCCTTCCCCGCCAGCGCCAACAACGGCAGCAGCCCCCATTTCAGACACCTCCCTCCATACCCACTGGCCAAGGCCCCCAGCGAGAGGAGGTCCCCAGAGCGGCTCAAGAGCTACGAGGACCACAGGCACCGCGACCACAGCCACGGGCGAGGCGAGCGGCACCGGTCCCTGGATCGGCGGGAGCGAGGCCGCAGCCCTGACCGGAGGAGGCAGGAGAGCCGCTACCGCGCTGACCACGACCGGGGGAGGACGCCCTCTCGCCACCGAAGCTACGAGCGGAGCCGGTAAGCAGGCCGAGGCTGCCTCCTCTGGGCGGCAGGTGGTCTTTGCCAGGTGTGGGCCCAGAGACGCTCTGCTAGAAAGGAAGCGTTGGGGCGCTGTTTGCAGGAGGGAAACAGGCAAAGTCCCCTTTGAAGGGCACTTGAAAATGATCTAGCGTAGAGTTCTCCCCACAAACGCCAGTCCGTGACTGGTCTGATAAGGTGCCGTGCTTAACGCTGACCCTGCGTGCTGACGGATGTGCGTTTGTGAGAGATGGAGCCCCTGCGCCCTTTCCCTCAGGCCAGGCTGTGTGTTACAACGTCCACTGGTTCCCGCAGAGCTGGCATTCAGGAGCGTGCTGGAAGGTCTTGTACATTGTTGCCTTCCTGCTGTTATCTAAAGTGCAATTAGTCTAGTTACACATTTGCTACTTAGACTGAAGAACTTTGTGGTTTTTTAGGACTCTTCCATTCCAGATTTTAACAGCCTCCCCCACCCCCCCAAAAAACAAAAACTCAAACAAACCCAAAAAGACCACACTGCTAAAAAAATCCCCAAGAGATATGCGGCTTACTGCAGCTATTCTTAAACTAGGCTTCTCGAGGTCAATTCTGTGTGTACATTTTCCTATGAGAAATCTGTGGCTTAGAGCTGATTGTTAAAGAATGGAATATAGACTTTTAGTTTTTCAACTTGAGGCTTGCGGTTTTTTCTCGAGCTCTCTCAGTTTAAGACACAGGGAACATGGTGTTTCCTACCGCCAGGTCTTTGCACATTACACGATAATGATTATTTTGTCTTCTCCAGCTGCCCTTTGTAATGTTCTGTTCGGGTCTTTGACCTCTTCATATTTCACTTGCTTTAGCTGCTCCACCATGAGAGCAAGTTTCGGAGTCTTCTGACATCCACTGCCATCTTTTCTTTCTCTCCTCTGATTTGAATAACCTTTCGCTCTCTTCATGAATGGTGTCCATGATGTCACCCCCCAGCTCAGCAGGTCTTCTGTCTTTAGTGTGCCGTGCAGCAAATCTGATCTGGAGATGTTCTTGAAATTCACGACAAAAGCAAGGAGGTATTTTGGCTTTCGCCCACTTGTTTTTATTTTCTTCAGCTTGAAACGGAACTTACATATCAGCACTGGTGGTTAGCTCCAGGATCAGCCCTTGGCCCAGATTTAGCTGCTGATACTAAGCTTCTCCACCATGTCTTCCCACAGATGTCGTTCATTTGATTTCTGTGTGTCCTATCTGGGGAAGACCACGTGCACAGTCACTATGTTGTTGAAAAGGTAATTGCAGTGGGGAAGTGGTTGTTATTGCGAAAGTCTATCAAGTGGGCTCCAGTTTCATTTCTATTGTCAAGGCCATGCTTTCTATCCACCGTTCCTCCTCTTTGTTTCCAATTTTTGCATTCCAATTGCAATGATCAACACATCCTGATTGCATGTTTGGTCACTTTCAGTCTGAAGACTGTTAAAATTCTTCCATTTTAGTACCACTAGCTTTATTGGGCTTTTCTACCTTTCCAGCCCCACAGAGAGTTACAGTTGGGGAACTCAAGTAGCAGTCAGTCCTACGCTGTCCTATGGGGCCTCTGTGAGTTGGCATTGACTCGATGGCAGTGAGCATAGTGTCGCTTTATTGGCTGGTGCACGATTCGAACAATAAAGTTTCAGGAATATTAAAAACCGCATAGGTGAGGAAGAGGTCTGGGACGTTGCACCAAGGGAACTTCTGTTTTCCGTCACAGTAATGCCCCTGGACATTCTGCGAGAGCTGCAGGGGCTGTCGCGGGAGAGCTCCTGCTGGGAAACTGCACTGCAGATTTGCAGGAGAGACGGCATGTATGCAAAGCTCATCCTGGCTGCTTCTCCCCCTCTCTGGGCGCACATGAGGCTATCCTAGTGCAGACCAGCATCCTCAGTTTTCTTTCTCCCCCACACGTGGTTGAGTAACAGTGGCACAGCTGCTTCAGGGTCAGCGGTTTCTAGAACAGGTGCGTTAGGAACTGGGTGTATGTATTTTCATGACTGGGTGGTTACTCAGAACCGGGGAAAGAGCCCAGAGGTTCTCTGCTGACAGAAGGAGTTCACGTGTGTTCCCTGACACTGAAGCCCATTACCCTCAAGTCGCTTTTAGCTCGCAGTGGCCATGTAGGACAGAGTAGAACTGCCCCACCATGATTTCCAGGGCTGTAATTGTTACAGACCTGGCTGCCACATCTTTTTCCTGTGGAGCAGCTCATAGGATCTAACCACCATCCTTGATAATAGCTGCTGAGCACTTTAACCATGGAGCCACTAGGGCTTCCGATGTTACCTCAGGAAGTTCCTAAATGCTAGCAAGGACAAGTCTTCAGGAAAGTAGTCCACGTATTGTGTTTCTTGCTTTGACTGGAGTTCAGCCGTGGATGCTGCTATGCAGTGCTGTATATTCAAAGGGGCATTTACAGTGAGTCGCTCAGAGGCAGCAGCTGCCTCCGTCAGTGCTATTCTTGTGTGGGGATGGGGGCTCTATCAGGTAGGAGCTACGAAACAAATGCAGACTAGAAGCAACACTGCTTAGAGCTTTTATTTGGAACTAGAGATGTGCTGTGGGTTAGGCGCTAGGCTTGGAGGTTTGAAACCCCCCCCCCCCCCCCACACACACACCCTTTGAGGGAGAAAGATGAGGGCCATCTGCTCCCTTTAAGATTTATAGTCTTGGAAACGCTATCTCAGGCTGATAGGTGTTGGAATTGACTAATGGCAGTGGGTCTTTTTATTCTTTTCAGCAACTGTGTCATTACCAAGTACATTGTAGCTTTGATATATGGCACCGTTCGCTAATCTCTGTAATTGGAATTTATTGCTGAAGAGTAAACTGTAATTGCAGAACGGTATCAAAGAATATACAATCTTGAGCTATACATTTGAGGATTGAATATATTTCAAAAGCTTATTCTAAGGAGTTTCTCTTGGGGAATATCTTTTAAGTTAGAAACAAAACAAAACTTTGATATCTGAGCAGCCACTGACCTCTGACTCTTGTCAGTTTGGATTTCAGTAGACTGAGGCTTTGTTTTTCCCCACTGTGTTGTTGGACGCCTCCGAGTCTATTCTAACTGTCAGCGACCCTGTATGACAGAGCAGCACTTCCCCCACTGCGTTTCTCATGCTGCAAGCTTTTTAACAGTTTTATTGACATATAATTCATACAGATAGCGCAACAGTTTAAACACATTACGAGTTGCGCAATCGCTACAATCAATTTCAGAATGTTTTCTTTTCCCTTGTACCCATTATTGCCTTCCCATTCCCCTTCACCTCCCGCCATCACACCGGGAAAATGGGAATCCAGTTACAGCCTATGGAGCCATGCATCTGTATAGTCTACGCACGTTATCCTGAATTTCACAGAGAGAAAAACATACAACAAACAAAACAGAGACTAAGTAACAAAATAAAACAGGAAAACCTCAATTGAAAAGATGCTAGAAAATAATAAAAACCAGAACAAATTGAAAATGGGTCAAAGGGAGAATCAATGATAAGGTGTTACATTTTAACCTAACTCCATCTGCTTTAGTTCCCTTTGCCTTGCACTCTGATAGCAAGACCATTCCCTGTTTACATCCGTGGTCAGTGGTCAGACGCGATTCACTGGACCCTTAGCCAAGCGGGAAACCTGGACAGGGATCCTGGGATTCCACAGTCATCTGCAGACTGGGTGCTCAGGATTTAAACTCTAATACTGTTGCCCCCTCTGGTTTTAGATGTTATTATTGACAATCAATCCTTGTATTTCACATAGGTTGGTGTGGTTCTTCCGTGTGCATTTAGCTGTCACCTCACTTTGATGGCTGCTTGTTTTGAGACAAGCCTTTACAACCTCAGATGCTGTTCATTCTGATAGCCAGGCATCTGCTTTCTTCACCACCCTTGGCGATAGCACCTACATCTTCATGAAATAATCTCTTTATGAGGGCAGATACCAAGTCAGGCCATGCCATAAGAACTAATTAATTTAAGTGTAAGCCTTCAGGACCCAGCAAACGTAGGCTGGAGAGCCATATGCAGCTCTTTCTGTTACGTGCATGTGGCTCTGAAGTAAAATTGAAAAGTTTTCAAGGATATTGTTCAGCTGCTGATGGTATCATTTATTTGTAAAAAAATATATTTATGGCCCTCAATTTTTAAATTGTAAGGGACAAGACTGGCCCATCTCAAAAGTTTGCCAAGCCCTGATCTAGAACTATAATTAAGTGCTAGCTCAAAATCCCTTCTTGTATCTATGGCTTTTGTATATGCCCGGTGCACTTTAGCGGCATCAGTATCCTTTGGTTGGGGAATATTATAAATCACCCCCATGGGGCATATTGTAATTCTAATGATAGTATCAGCAATCTAGCCAATGCTACAGAATTTCAAATACTGTTTAGAACAGAAAAGTGTGCATGCATAGCTCAGCTTTTTAGACAAAAGTACATGGGTGGTTGACCTGTACAGATTAAACCCCCAAGTGACTGGACACTAGCTGTTGCAGTAATAAGGGTGGGGGATGGGGCAAAAATCTCAGTAACGTTCACACATAAAGGCAGAAGCATGCCTGCTAGACTAATACATGTCATAAGCAAGAAAGCATGAAAATACCAAATATATGGTAGTCATGAGCCACCATTCATTGGACACCCTCAATGTAAGAGATGGGAACCAAAGTCCAGTGACCTCCAAATCAATAACCTTGGGATAGCCGACATCTGGCTCTTCTCACTAGGACGTTTCAGCCTTAAGTTCAAGAGAGTATTTCAATTCCTTACATCTGGTACAGGTGAATTTGAGGTAAAATCTAGTAGTTTGCTCAGTGGGGTTTGCAGAATGGAGCCTGGTGTGGCCTATGTGTACCTCAAAAGGACAGAGTCAAAATCTCTGGTTGTCTATGTATCATGTGGCCTGGATTATCAAGGGCCCAATAGAAAGGAGTCAAAAATGCCCCAAAAGGAACATAATACTGGGTGTATTCTCCCGTTGGGGATCTATATAAATAAGCATTTTTCCCAATGGGAGGTTGCCTTACCTGGTTTATCCACCAATAGTGGTATAACCATCGTCTCAAAGACAGACCTTCACACACACACACACACACACACACACACACACACACACACACACACACACACACACACACACACCCCTCTGGACTTGAATTTCCATTAAGCTTCACTGAACACCCTTGTAGGAGTATCTCTTGATTTTGACTGACCATAGGACAATGTTATGTGGCTGAACTGACCTGCCTTTGCTTTCTCCCTTCAACATGAGAAACTGACCCCAGCTGGGTGAGGCCTCCTCTGTCGAGGTGGTTCTGAAGATGTACACATACGGGTGCGATAGCTGGATCACGAGCATTAGGCAAGCTCACTACCGCTTTGCTTGGGAGACTGGATTAGGTAGTGACATGTCCTGAGCACAGAAGCCTGCCTGCGTCTTGGTGTTTATCCCAATAGTATCGGACTCATACAGTGTTCATCCTTTGTGATTAGCTTACCTTCACTCAGCAGAATGGTTTTGGGGTCCATCCGAGTCACGAGGTGTTTTGTGGTTTCATCACTGTGCTTTGGGTCTGTGTAGTATTCCATTGTGTGTATGTAGCAGAGTTTCTTTATCCGTTCTTCTGCTGATGGGCGATTGAGCTGCTTCAAGCTCCTTGCTCTTGTGAACTGTGCTGCAGTGCAGACGGGACAGCGTGCGTCTGTTCTCCTTCTGTCTCTTCCTTCTTTGGGGCTCGTGCCCTAGCAGAGGAATTGCTTGAACGTGTGGTATTCTGTTGCGAGGTGTCTTAGGTGGTGTCAGACTGCTTTCCACGATGGGCCGTACATGTTTACAAGAAGCTGTTTTCTTTATGGGAGCAAATTGCCAGGTCTTTTCTCCTGCTGACCTTTCAGTTAGCAGTCGAGCTCTTCAATATTGTTCCATTGAGCTCTCTCTCTGGTGGAGGGTATTTTTAAGTTTAGACATTTTTATAGTTTTCCTACTGGGCTGGATTTTTATAACATCATTGTTTTAGATCTCAGACTGGCTGGTTCAAATGTCCTTAGGTGTATAGTTCTTATTCAGACACACTGGAGCTTGGACTGATTCAGTTCTATTGTGCTGTGCACCTTAAAAATGATTTTTATTGAATTTCATTGTTACATTGGAACATTAAAAAATAGTTTAATTTTACAGTGGGTGCATCCATTATTTCCATTGAGATTATAGGTTCTCAGACTTACTTGGTCTCCCACCCTCTTTTTCAGGAAAACAAATTACTTAGTGTATTGGACAGGATTCTCTAGATAGAGAAACCAGATTGCTAGTAATTATAAATAAATATATTTATAAAGATAGATATATAATACAAGAAATGAACCGTTAAATTATATACAGATAGATAATATAAGAAATTAACAGTTAAATTATAAAGCAGTGAGACACTAGCAGGCCTTTAAGGCTTGAGAGCTGCCAGTTGCCAGTCCACTTCTGTAGAGAGAGCTGGGCTATATATACCCAGGCAGCAAACAGCAAGGCAGGTCCCCAACTGTCATCAACTGTCGATCCCCAGCTCCAGAGATGAATATTCCAATCATGTGGTCTTAAAGGGACCTCAACTTACAGCGACACAGTCCACAGGCTATCCCACAGGTAGTGTACCCCTTTAAACTGAGGCACAGAACAACCAAGGTGAGGCTCACTGAGCCATTTATCCCTCTGCCCTTCAGTTAATCCTACTTGTGTTTATCGGCCAGGCTGGCACAAACTGTCGCACTCAGGGTTCTTTCCCCCCTCCCGCACCCCGAGACAATTGTGTGCTCTCACCCGTAACCCAGGATAAAGTACAGGCAGCAGCGCTGGCAGCCCCATGGATCGTTCCAGTGCCCTCCTTCCCCAGGTGATAGTATGGCCCAATTTGGAAAACAATGATTTAGATTCCCCCCCCCCATGAAATCAGCATGTACAGGTAATTTAAATCTGTTTCCCTGGTTTCATGACAGGCCACTGTCATTAGAATTGCAACTCAGACCTGAGAATTCAAGTCTTTTCCTTATACCCACTTTCTACCAATCTTAGCTGCGAAAGCTCTATAATTTGCATTGATTGGCTGGGTGAAATTGAACATTTTCTAGACATCACCAGGCAATAGAAACCCCTCAGGTTGGCCCTGTGGGTAAGTAAGCAAGGATCGTCTGGCTGGAAGGTCTTGAGAGAGGATTATGGTACAATTCCCTGTATTGCTTAGCATCAAAGATGACTTCTCGCTTTAAAGGATATAACAGAGATTGCCCAGACAACTTAACTTCTGTGAAGTGAAAAGCTCCTTTATCCCCTAATAAATTACAGATGAATAAAAAGCCCCCTGGTGAATAGTACCTGGAAAATGCTCAGATGAGAACCAGTTATTTGAGAAGATTAGTTTGGTGCAAAGAGATGGCATGTTTGAGACTTTCTGGTGAAAACCGCTTCTGTGTATAAATCCCTTTCAGAGAGCGGGACCGGGAGAGACACAGGCACCGGGACAGCCGAAGGTCGCCGTCCTTGGAAAGACCCTTTAAGAAAGAGAACAAGCGATCTGGAAGGTAAGCAGGCGTCCGCTCTGCCAGGAGCCGCTGGTTGACACTCTCTCAGAATTCTGATTATGTGTTTGTATGTCAGCCAGAGTCTGTCCAAAATGAATACCTAGCACCGGTCCAAATGCACACTAGGAGCCCTGGTGGCATAGAGGGTCTGCATTGGGCTGCTAACTACAAGGCGAGCAATTCGAAACCACCAGCCAGCTCAGCAGGAAAAGGACAAGGCTTGCCACCCCCACGTAGAGTTACAGTCTCGGAAACCCAAAGGGACAATTCATCTCTGTCCTGTAGGGTCACTATGAGTCAGGATTAAATGGGTGACAGTGAGTTTGGTTTGGTGCAAATGCCCAAGCATCATGGAATGCCAGGTTAATAGAACAAAGTGTTCTTGCATTGAGGGAGTACTTGAGTAGAGGCCCAGTGTCCTTAATACTAAACGTATACAAAGGGCCATTATTTTTGACTGCACAGCTATAAAGCTGTGTAATAATAGTTCATGGTATTAAAAAAACAAAAGGGAATCTTGGAAATTGTTCTTAAATTTGATGAAATCAGGCTGTGATCTACAAGGTCGGAGGTTCAAAACCGCCAGCTGCTCTGCAGGAGAAAGTCGGGGCTTTCTGCTCTTGAGTTTCCTGGGAAACTCGCGGGGGTGGTTCTACCCTATCTTATAGGGTTGCTATGAGTTAGTATTGACTTGATGGCAATGAGACTAGACTATTTCTTAAATTTACTTGTTCTGGGGGGTTGTCAGGGGAGAGAACAAAACTACATTTGCATTTTCATTAGCAAAGTGACAGAGATTGCTCTTATTCAAATTAGTGCAGAAGTAACGTTCACGGTCTTACACAGTGGGTTGTGAGGGAGGCGCTGGAGCAGGCAGTGTTTGGCGCTGTTGTAAGTGGGGTCACTGTCCAGAACCGCCTGGATGGTACCTCACAACGACGGCAACAGGAGCACTACGAGGCGGAAGGGATTGGAGATTTATTCTCCCAACTTTCCTATTGGCCAAACTTTCTTATTAGCCTTTCTCCACCTCACTCTCCATAGCTCTAAAACAAGGACTGTGTGTAGCATAACACGCTTAGCACTGCGCCCCCAGAAATGCCAACTGCGTTTTCAGCCAGTCAATAAGAACAGTTGAGGAGGCTTTAGAACGTTCCTGGAAACGTGGAATGAGCAGATAGGTCATGGCATTTTTTTTTAATGAACTTTTTGAAACATCCTCACCTGTTACCATGTGTGCATTCCTATGAAGCCCTTCATCAGCCGAAATAGCGTCAGGTGAAGAAACAATTACCATTAGTGTGGACGGACAATTTTTGGAGTGTTAATGTAATGGTTTACATCTTGCCAAGTAACAAATGAAATCCAAATTCACACTGACATTAGCCAAAGCAGACCTGGTTCAAAGCCGAGTGTCGTCCAGGGGAAGGAGCTTGTTGGCCCTGTTGCTGCGTGAGGTGCCTTTTAGTGCTTGCGGTGAGCAACCCCAAACCCATTGTCATCAAGTTGATTCCAACTCACAGAGACCAGAGACCCCGGAGGATGTGGTAGAGCCGCCCCTGGGGGTTTCTGAGACTGCATCTCTGCACGGAAGCAGAAAAGCTTCTCTTTCTCCCACAGAGGGCCGGGTGGTTTCCAACTGCTGCCCTCTGCGACCCTCGGCCTCCTTAGATAGGGCTAATGCTTCTAGACTGACGAGGAAGAGGCTGTCATTAAGCAGAGGGCCTGTGAAAGATGGGGAAAGGAGACCGGAGTCTGTGGAGGACTTCCTTTGGCAGCTGGTTTTTAATTTGGAATGCTGGAAATCTCCCCGCTCCAGTGTCCTCTCTCCTTGCCTATAGCTTGTGGAGTGGGATGCAAAGATCTGAGTTCCATGGCTTCAGGCCAGTGCAATAGACCAGGAAGCAAAGATCAGAGCTATAAATATTATCAAACTATCATAGTTTATAAAAACATCCTATGTTTATGAAGGAACAACTTAGACAGTCATGAGACTCTTTCAGGGCCAATACCTGTGCCTCCCAGGAGAGATGTTGGGAAATGCCCCTCGCACGCTGTTACAACAGACTCACTGACCTTCAGCACCCGTCAGCCATTGGCCATCTGTGACCTGAGACAGATGAGCATGTCTTGTGACTGTTTCTTGGTAACCACGAATAGTTTACACCGGCGGGAGTTTTGGAATTTGCGCAACTTTTGTCAAGCTCCTTATTCTCACTTAATTCCCACCCACCTGTTTCCTGCTGTTGGGCAAGTGACAGTGTCTCCGGGACAGTGCCCGCCTTAAGTGAGGACTTTATTCGTGGGGCAGCTAGGAAACCACGAGAACTTGCTTATTCAAGTGGACAGTCCCAAAATCACCTTACCCCAATGAATAGCCATCCTAAAAATCGGAATAACTAATTGGGCAATGCAGTGGGAATAAAGGGATTCACTACAGAAAATGGAAACCACCCTGAAACTTTACAAAATTATATAGGACCAATGGGGAAAAGCTTCAGCCACAGAACATAGCTGATTTGCAAAGAAGACTGGGAGGCATGCCCTATTCCTGCAGAGGAAACCTGTTATGTAAAGAGGCTGGTTTAAGATCATCTATACGTTCAATGTAACGTCAGTTGAGACGTTTTAGAACTTCATAATGAGTTTTAGAACTTCATAATGAGTTTTAGAACTTCATAATGAGTCTTATTCCTTCCTGGAGTAGAAGTTCAAATAAACAAGGAAAGCAGTGATGCAAGAGTGCCTCTCGAAAAACCAAACAAAGCAATCAAACTGTCGTCAAGTTGATTCTAATTCATATATCCCCTATCGCATGGGACTGCCCCTGTGGGGTTCTGAGATTGTGACTCTCTATTGGGAGTCGAAGGCCTCATCTCTCGCCTGAGGAGCGGCTGGTGGTTTTAAACTGAAAACCTTGCAGTTAGCAGCCCAACGCATAATCCATTATGCCACCAGGGCTCCTTTGGCAAGAATATCTACTCGGGTATTATTAAAATATTCTATAGCTGCATCATTAACATTTTATGAGATGGGTATAAACAGTTGGATCAGTGAAATAAAAATCCAGAAACATCTAGGTACATATAAAAATTGCATCTGTCATAAAGTGGTTTTGTTGAAATCAGGAATTTATGTACAGTTGGCATAGGGGAGGGCGGGTAACTGAAATTAGCTATCTGCCTCACACTTTGGAGAGATGAGTAAGGAAAACGTAATGTTTACAGTCCTCAGAGGAAATATATGTTTATATAACCTCCATGTGGGAAAGCGTAAATTTAAAGAAGTGTAGATTTGTCAGATTTTATCTAGCAATAAAGAATCACAAGGGGGGGGGATGCACGGGGTTACAGTTAACACCACAAAGAGAACAACGGTGATTATTCTTATTAAGGCACTATTTCCATAACTACGGAAAGACTACCATCTTTACTTTTACAAGTAGTGAGATAGCCCCTGAGTGGTGTATTCGTTAAGGAAATGAACTTTCCGGTGTATTCATTTCAGTTGTGATTAAAAAAAAAACAACCCCGCAAATTAAAGGGAAATACTTTTGGATGAAAAGCAACGCCATGACGGAATGTGCGGAACGAGAACTCTCCTACCGTTTTGTTGATGGTCTAAATGGGCTCAGCTTCTGTGGAGAGAAGCTTTTTCAAAAGTGTGCGCCCTTTATAAAATAATCTGAGAAATGTGGAAAGACGCACACACGTGTGCGCAAAGAAATAGAAAAAGGTGGTAGCAGCCTAAATGACTATCATTAAATTTGTTAAGCAAATTATGGCCTATTCACACAAGAAAAACACGCACCTGTTAAAAATGGCTCGGATGGAGATATATTGCAGTAGGTGTTCTGGAATCATCACCGAGTGAGAAGGAACAGGCTGTAAAATTGGACTCAGAGCCAGAGAAACTCACTGTCATCAAGTCGATTCCGACTCACAGGACCCTGTAGGACGGCGTAGAACTGCCTCTGGGGTTCCAGGACTGTCATTCTTTGTTGGAGTCGAAAGACTCATCTTTGTCCTGTCGAGCGGCTGCTGGCCTGAAACTGCTGCCTCTGCAGGTAACCCACTAAGCCACCAGCGCTCTCGAGCAGAGGACTGGGTGCCCCTTTTATTAAAAGGTAGATGTGTGTGTGTGTTGTATTTTTACACAGATCACTTATCACGCCCCTTTTGCGAAGGCTGCAGGCCCCTCCCTCGTTCGTTGCGTTGTGTGCTGGATGCATTAGCTCTGTGTTTCCGTGGGCATGTGGTATATGTGTGCATATGTCTGTTCATGCTGGACAGTACCTGTGAGGCCTAGCGGCTGTCTCTGGTGCTCTGTGTCATTTTAATATATGCCTGTCACGTTTCTACAGTGGGCATGAATACATTCTCTTTGAAAGCTGCCTCTTCTGGCATCAAAAGGAACGTTTTCTTCTGGTAACAAAATCGATAATGCCCACCATAATATTTACAGGTTATATAAGTAAGAAATTGATATGTATACTGCCTCTTTTTAATCCTCTCTCCCATGGCACACACTCTTATGCACACTTTCCATCATGAAATTAGAATTTCGCGATAGAGTTCAGAGAAGGAGTCCATTTGTGGCTTTGTTCCTGAGCTAAACTTTTGTAGCTTGTGGTACCCTTGCTAGCCGCGAGCCATGCGAGATGCTCTAGATGGCTGGATTTTCAAGGACTGGCTTGTTCCAACAAAACCTCATAGGTTTGTCTTCATGGTAGGGCCTTTTCCCAGTGCCAGGAATTTATGGTGAGTGCTTTGTTTTCCATCTTCCTGTATTACCTGAGTTCATAGCCGTATTAATTAGCATGAGGCAGTGTTGGATTCAGTTGTCGTCCCCATGTGCGGGGCTCTGCCCGCTGAGTGCTGGCTGCAGGGAGTGAACAGGGTCTTCCTCAGATGACCCCGTGGCAGATTCACAGCCTGGTCCACACCATGCTTGGTGAGGGTTCTTTTTGTTGGGTTTTTTCCTTTCCTGGCAAAACAAGAGCTGTGAAGGATTCCAAACTCCTATTCCCATCGCTGCCATAGTCTAAATGTGGAGCTTTCCAAATACGAGGGGGCTTCACAAAGTTCGTGGAAAAATCCCTTGCTCTTTGCATTTTCCCCGTGAACTTTGTGAAGCCCCCTCGTATTTCCAAGTGTCTTTCTCTTTTAGGAGTTACGGTTTGCCAGTTCTTCCCGACCCTGGATGCACACCAGAATTACCTGGGGAGATTACTAAAAATACAGATTCTTGGGCCCCAGCCCCGGAGACTGTGGATCAGTAAGTAGACCTGGGCCCGGGCCTGGGAATTTGTATTTCTAAGCATGTCAACGTCAGGTGATTCTGATGCCACCGGACCCATGTGTGGGGAATCAGTGGTCTAAGACAAGTCAGCATGGCGGTTTGGCCCAGTGTCTCTTGCTGAAACGTGAATAAGCAGAAGTAACATAGGCTTGTTTTTATGAGAAAAGAGTCTTTTAATAAGCAGCCTCCCTTGCCCCCCTTTGAAGCCGCTCCCCAAGTAAGGAGAAGAAGAGGACTCGCTGGGAAGACGAAAAGGAGAGGTGGAGTGAGAACGCCAGCTCAGGCAAAGAGAAGCTGTGTCCCTCCCTGAAGGAGAAGGAGCCGGAAACGCTGCCTGACAAGAACGAGGAGGAGGAGGAGGAGCTGCTCAAGCCGGTGTGGGTTCGATGCACCCACTCAGAAAACTACTACTCGAGTGACCCCATGGATCAGGTGGTAGGTCTGAGGAGGAGAGAGGCTGGCGACCAGGCTTTCTCCTTCGTGGTCTTTATGATTCTGTCTTGTGGGGCTGGGGAAGTGGAAGGGCGGAGGGGCGGCAGACCTGTGCATTAGAGAGTGTTTACAAGCATGCCTGACCTTTGCCCACCAGCCTCCCGTAGCACCCCCTCTCCACAACCACCAGAACTGTTTCCAGACATTACATCATGCCCCCCGGGGGGGGACCCCCTAGTCCTCCATCCCAGATGAGCATCACTGCTCTAGAAGCAAGATCTTTTAGAAAACTCTTTTAGCAGTGCAGGGGATTCAGGAAAGCACCCCTTCTCTCTGTTTCGATGACACCCCCTGTCTGGAAACCAGTGGTTTGGGAAGCTTTCAACTGTAATCACTTTATGCAGCTTGTGACTGTGTGTGTGTGTGTGTGTGTGTGTGTGTGTTCCACAATAGACGATATGAACTTCCCTTCAGGCTGCACAATGGGGTAAGCAGTGTGTTGCAGTCCCACCAACCACATCACCGTCGAAAGAGAGCCGTGTGCTTGTGTGCAGATTTACAGTCTGGGAAAGCCCATGGGTGGTTTACTCCGTCCACTAGGGCTGGTGTGAGGTAGAGCTAGTTTGCCCTCCTCTTGCATGGTATGTACCTTTACAGAAGGGGGGCTGATTGACCTGGAGGCCCGACGTTTGCCTTTCTGTTTTGTCACCCGCAGCGCAAAGAGCTTCGGCAGCTTTGCCAGCGTCAGTCAGTCGGCGAGTCCTGGGTCGGGCTGTGGCCCTCCCTCTTCTTTCAGATAACAGATTCTATGATTTTACGGTTCGGTTCTTCCATCTCTGTGAAAGTTACTAAACCCATGAGTATGGGTGTTCAAAAGTGGGTTTCAGCCTGAGAAGAGTGAGGAGAGTCTGAAGCTTCTTCTTGGGATGTATGTGTGTGTGAGAGAGAGGGAGGGAGAGAGAGAGAGGGAGGGAGGGAGAGAGAGAGGAAGAGTATGCCATTTTGTTCTCTGGGTGCATGTGGAGGATAAGCCATCAGTGAGTCTCCTGGGGGAGTGTTGACTCCTGGCAAACTCCCCCCCTGCCGTAGAGCAATTCTGAGTCCTACCGACCCCACACAACTGCCCCCTCTGATTCTAAGACTGTGGATCTTCATAGACGCAGAAAGCCTCATCTTTGTCCCGTGAAGCAGCTGGTGGGTCTTCACGGCCACCCTTTCGGTGTGCAGCCCAGTGCTTAATCCACATGCACCAGGGCTCTTGCGTGATCTTTGAACAGGGTGCTTTGAACTCCAGGAGGGCTGCATGTTGGTTTGCTTTTTTAATGTCACTTCTCAAGAGCATGGACAAACTGCTCCATTTCTGATTGTGCCATAGCCCTTTTCCCTGTGGATGCATTTGATTGAAAATATTGTTGTCAGCATTGCTGTTTTTTAAAGAATACTTGATTTTCGTTTTTCTTGAGAACGCTCCCAGCGAACCACACCTCATTCAGCAGTTCTCTCATGTGCGCTCACTGACACCCCTATGTTCTCCCCATTGTGCAGCCACCCCCGGCATCGCTGTGGTGGCTGTGCCTTCCCCCTTCACATACATCAGCTCAGTGCCTCCGAACGTCCGTCTAAGCTTTTGGTTTGTTGCCAGTTGAACCCAATAGAGCCCCCTAACCCTATTGCCATCGAGTTGATTCTGACTCAGAGTAGAACTTCCTTCCAGGGTTTCGGAGGCTGTCAGTCTTTAGGGGAGCAGAAAGCCTCCTCTTTCACCCTCGGAGCAGTTGGTGGGTTAGAACTGCTGACCTTGCATGTATAACTCAGCACATGCTTGAGGCAGTCACTGGTTACTAGGTATGTTAAACTGTGTGTTTGGTTTTCAGAAGACTTCAGGGGATATTGTTTGTTGGAGGCTTAAAGGTTATCTCAAGGCAATAGTGTTAGGAATTTGTGCACCGTTTGTTTTTAAATATTAGTGAATGTGAGGTCTGTGAAATGGTATCTTGCTGGTATGGATGCTTCTGTGACTTGGGAGGTCTCGTGCAGCTTTAATAGAATGATTAGTGTGGCTCCTCACATCGACTCTTCCTTTTCCCAAAGGGGGACTCCACTGTTGTCGGAACCAGCAGGCTCCGGGAGCTGTATGACAAGTTTGAGGAGGAGTTGGGGAGCAGGCAAGAAAAAGCCAAAGCTGCCCGGCCACCCTGGGAGCCCCCTAAGACGAAGCTAGATGAAGATTTAGGTGAGTAGAGGGCCACTCGTGTCTCGGCCCAAAACCTGCTGCTCTTTTCCCACCGCCTGACCCTGACGTTTCGCGATATTCCCTGAAGGTCCCAACTTGAAATTTCTTTTTTTGCCCTTTTCCGTAATTACAGTTCGCAAAATACAGTGTCTTAGGTTAAGTTCTCTAGAGAGGCAAAATTAGTGATGCTTGTAGATGTATATATGGAAAAAGTTGTACATCAAGAGAATGGTTCTCAGAGCTGTAGAGGCAGGCAAGCTCAAGGCCAGGGAGGTCCCAAGTCCGTGGGTCAGTTGATAGGCTGGAGGCTTCTCTTGACTTATGCAACTGCAGGGGCTGATGAACCCAAGATTGGCCGGAGGACAGCAGGCTTGTGGCTGCAGAGGCGATTGAATCCACGGTTGGCACCTGAGATGGCAGGCTGTTAATGACCCCCAGGATCGGCAGGCAGAAACACAGGCTGCTTACCAGAGGTTGATGAGCCAGGTGCAGGATTCAAACCCAGCAGAAAGCAAGCAAGCTTGTCCTTAGTGTCCGCTTACCTTGGAAGAAGTCCACCCTCCATAGGAAACTGCATTTCCACTGAGTGGGCTGCTCACAGCAGATCCCATGATGAAGCTGATTTCATTGTGTTAGATCTCGTCACGGTGGATTTTAGGTCTCAGCGGCCAAACCATTGACGAGCATCCATCTAAGTTGATGTAAAACCTTAACTATGACACACAGCAGTGGGGTTTTTTCTTTTTGCCCTGATTTTACGTGTGACAGCAAATACATAAGGGGTCTCATTTGCAAAGCATGCATCGTTTGTGTGTCTCATAGAATTGTCCAGTGTTAGAAGGGACCACTCTCTGGCCTCCCCTGAAAAAAGGGAAGACGATGGGTAGGATGGGAGGGCCTCCTGGCCCTCTCCATTGGCTGGCCTTCTGGTTTCCCGAGGAAATGGCCGTTCCACCTCGGCTCGCTGGGCAGCTTTCTCTTCACTCGCTGGGGCAGTGTCCAGACTTCCTGCACTGGTCTGTTTTTTCACGGAGGTTCTAGGTAGATGCATAGCAGCTCCCTTTACCTTCTTGCGTCCTTTGTACCCAACACAGTTCTGTGTGCTCAGTTTGCCGTTTCCTGAAGGTTCTCCCTGGCTCCCACCTGCCCTCAACTTCAGTGCGCCTCACGTGCTCAATCCAGGGAGTACCCTTACTGGGTAAGAGCCAGTGACTGAGCCGGCACCTGACGTGTGACCTTGGGCAAGTGACTTCATCTCTGTGCCTGGAATTCCTCGTCTGCAAAGTTGAGACGCATGTAGCCTCCTGCGGCCTCTGAAACAGCATTCCAAAGGTTCAGTTGGGTCCTTATGCCGCTACGGTGCTGTCTTGTAGGACTCATCTAAGCTCTGGTCTTTTTGTTTAAGACTTCTTAAAACAAGTTTATATTCTGCAATGCAGTAGAATAGGAAAACATCTTGATATTTTTGTTTAACAGTTTGGTTAAACATATGTTTTTTTAAAATCAGGAAATATTGAAGACTAAATTCTTTCATAGGTGCAAACCTATGTATTTTCCATTTAAAAAAACAGAAGAAATCGTGTCTTTCTATACATGTCCTGGGCCCTTTGAAAATGTTAAAATTTATGAAGTTTAAGTGATAGAGGCAGCCCTTAATGGCTTCATGAATTTTTTTCCCAAAAAAGTACATTTTCAGTAAAACATTGCCATTTTTTTGTGATAGATAATGCTTTTCTTTCTGAAAAGGATTTACACTAATGCTAGTTTTTTTTCAATATAGAAAGAAGCATCTAGAGAGATTTAACTGTCAGAGTGACTTCACTCACGTATCAAACATAATTTATTGAACAAATGATAAAAATTTTAAATGAAGCAATAGTATATACAAATTTTCATTTTAGTGCTAAATTACAGTAAAACGCAAGAGAACACGACGCAGACTTAAATTCCAAGGAGTTAAACGATGTGATTGATTTCCAAGCTTTGCTAGTAACTTTCCCCAAATACAATATTTCAAAACGAATCTCTGAGAAGTTGTTTTGCCCTCATAAAGGAAATTCGCCCCATTTTCTATGCAGGGAGACTCAGGCTGTGATGGGTGTAAAGCCGCCCTTGGTGGGACTTCTGCCCGGGGTGGTGATTCGTTGCTGTCGGGTTGGGGCCCCACGTAGCGTGGTAGATGAGCTCACCGAGTTCTCCAGCCGGCCGTCTTCATGGGAGCAGGCCACTGGGTCTTGCTCCTACGGAGTCCCTGGGTGGATCTGAACCAAGTGCTTAACTGCTTGTACCCACAGGGTTCTTTGCTGTGATGTCTGGAAGGCAGAATCCTCTGTGGTTTTTTACACTGTAAATTTGTACCGCTGAGAGCTTGAGGGCTTGTGTTGAGCGACTGAACTGCTGGGGAGACCCTGAGGGGCCCAGACATGGAGAACCAAACGTCCCATCCCAAGACCCTGCTCCTCGCGCCTGTCTCAGAAAGAGTTCTGCAGGACGGGGAGCACCCGCATTAGCTTTGTGACGGCGTTGGGCTGTCCGTGGTCCTTCGGTCCCTGCTGCTGGGAGAGGCTGGGGCTCGACCTACCAAGGCGATGCCGAGGTCTGGCCTCACCGACATTCTCTGAAGCCCGACAATTTGAGGGGCCTTCTGAAGCATTTGGTGCCATTAAGTATGCTCATCTCTCGGGGACGAAAGTTCTCCAGGACAGCCACGTTGGTGTTCTGTTCCCTTCTGGGATCTTGCTTTCTGAGTGGCCAGCCTGAGGGGAGAACTCAGAAAGGAGCTCCCGGCCAGCGAGGCTCAGGCTGGCCCGCAGACAGCAGACTCTGCTTCACCCAGCCCCTCTGCTCTCCGCTGCGACCTGGCAGAGAAGAAGGAGTCAGCTCTTCAGCCTGGGGAGCACGCTGGACTCCCTCCTCTGTATTTTCTTGTTGGGCCTTGGCTGCGCTTGAGTCAGGACGCCTGGATGCTCTGCCCCTAGACCAGCGGTTCTCAACCTGGGGGTCGCGACCCCTTTGGGTGGGGGGGCATTGTCAAAAGACCCTTTCACAGGGGTGGCTGAAGACCATCGGAAAACACATAAATATTTCATAATATATCATTACATATTTTGTGATTAATCAGTATGTTTAATTATGTTCAATTTGTTATAATGAAAATACATTCTGCATATCAGATCTTTACATTACAGTTCATAACATTAGCAAAATTAGAGTTATGAAGTAGCAACGGAAATAATTTTTATGGTTGGGGTTACCACAACATGAAGAACTGTATTACAGGGTCAAGGCATTGTCGGATTGAGAACCACTGCCCTAGGCTTTAGGTGTTAGCACCTCTTCCACTTGCCTTGCTTGGCCTTCCTGCCCTCAGCCTAGCCTCACCCCTTCCTCTTCCTCTCTGCACCCCCACCCCCACCCCAAAGCCTGAGGTCCTTTCTGCGGATTCACTCACTACGGCTGTGCCGCCACCGAGGCTGCTCCGGTTTCCCCTTTGCCCGGTGCTGCTCAGACATCTCTACTCCGGAAAAGCAAACTCCCTGCCGTCAAGTCGGTGCTGACTCATAACGAGTCTGTAGGACAGGGTAGACATGTCCCGGGGTTTCCAGACTAACTGCTCTATGGGAGTAGAAAGCTTGTCTTCCCCACAGCAGCCGGTGCTGTCGAACTGCTAGCCTTGCGATTAGCAGCCCAATGCATAACCATCCCCTACCAGGGCCCCTCATGGCCTCTTAGTTCCCCAGGAAGCAGCGCACTGTGTAGTCCTCCTCCCGGACACGATGGGGGCTTTGCATTATGAGCTGGCTGCGTAGGGTGGCCCATGGCACCGCTTAGCAGGGTGCTTTGTGCAGAATGACCGCAACCAAACCCGCTGCCCTGGAGTCACTTCCAGGGGGACAGAGTGGGACTGCGCCCCAGAGGGCTTGGGGGTGGGCTTTAGGGACGCAGACTGCCAGGCCTTTCCTCTGTGGTTCCACTGGGTGGGTTCCAAGTCTGCCTCCCAGTGGCCCAGAGGAAACCAAGTGCCCCAGCCTGGTCCTTCGCACAGAGTGGATTCCCAGACGTGGGCTAGAAGAATAAGCAGGCGTCCTGTCGTCGGGCTTCTGCCCTTTGGAAGGCCTCCTGGGTAACCGCTCTTCTTTGTCCTTGTCGCCGCCGCGCGCGCGCAGAGAGCTCCAGTGAGTCCGAGTGCGAGTCCGACGCCGAGAGCACCTGCTCCAGCAGCTCCGACTCGGAAGTGTTTGACGTCATCGCAGAAATCAAGCGGAAGAAGGCCCATCCCGACCGCCTGCACGACGAGCTCTGGTACAACGACCCCGGCCAGGTGCGTGCTCGCCCTCTGTGCACACGTGTGCTCCCTGGGGGCCCAGCGATGCTCGCGGCCAGCCTGTCCTTCTTCCCAGCTGGCTACTTTGTCGCTTCGGAATCGCGCTCCGAGGCACGAGCACCGGGTTTGACGGGGACGTGGGGAGCAGGGCCTGGCCTGCTCCTTCCACCCGCAGTCAGCAGAGGGGGACCCCCCAGAAGGGGCACCGGAGGACTCGTGGGGCTTTGTGAAAGCAGTTCGCCTGACAGTTACCTTCCTGCCGAACAGCAAACTATGTCCTGCGTCCGACTTCTTAGCTGGGGGCAGTCACAGTTCCGCCAAGGTCTCTTCCTCATTAAGCGTTTTTGTTGTGGCCGCTCGGTGTGACCCCGTGTAGTACAGAACAACACCGGCCGCCCCCGCGACAGCCTCCTCGTTGTTTGAGCCGTTGCTGGGGTCCCTGTGTCAGTCCGTTCTGTCGAAGGCCCTCCTCTTTTTCGCTGCCCCTCCGCTTTACCGGGCACGACGTCCTTCTCCAGGGACGGGTCTCTCCTAAGGACCTGTTCAAAGACTGTGACCTGAAGCCCCACCCTCCTTGTATCTCAGGGGCATTCTGGCCGTGGGAGCAAGGGCAATAAGGTGGACATAAAGGTTTATATTTTTAATTCCTTTTTAATGTGAATGATCCCTGATACAAAAGAGTAGGCTTATAGTTTACGAATACAAAATACACGCCAGAGTAGTATCTTTAACATATGTGAAGTTATTATGCATGCTAAAGCATATCTCCATAAAAAGACATGTTAAAATTTGTATTTTGTGAGTAAATCCTGTGTTAATATATTCTATATTAATACAGCAAGGTAATTATTAGTTAACATGATGGGACCTATAAATTGCTACATTATATCACATTACAGTTAGCATAACAATTAGTGCAATAGTAATTATAATGGGTATAGTAAATACTGATGTAGAGCACTATTTTCTATTTGAATGCTTTCTTCCTGATTTATGTTCGAGGACAGCTAGCTATTTTTTTTTCTTGATATAACAAAATTAGAATGCCTGGCAGAAATGTGCTTTGCATTTTATTTCTTTCTCTTGGAAAGCAGGATGTTTGCGAAATCGCCAAGGCATTTCACACGCACACATTAATCATGTATCTGATCTTTCTTGGAAACCTCTTTCTTGAGATACCGTATAATTCACGCATTTGAAGTGGGCGATTCAGTGTTTTTTAAATGTGTTCACAGGATTATACTCTCTTTAGTGCTGTCTAGTTATAGAACTTTTTCCTTCCCCTCTTTCTCCAGAGCCTATAGACCATTTTTGTCTCTCCTTTCAAGAACCAGCCCCCAGCCCCGCACTCTGCAGCAGCCCCGCCGCACCTGTGGGTGTGTCCTACATCCTTGTCATTAGCTCCTGGGGACCCTCGTTCCCCTCCGAGCCCTGCGGACTGCTCCACGGCCTCACTGCTCCCTGTCACGTGTGGGAGGATGTCTTCTGCCCAGCGAGTCCTAGAAAGTAGCACTTTGCAGCGCCGCCCGCAGCCAGACCCCCACAGGAGGCAGGACTATAGGGCTCCGTTGGCACAAGGGGCTTTCTGCCTGCCATTTTTCACCCCCGCTGGGCCCCGCAGTCGGGATGTGTTGGGCCTTCTAAAGTGTCTTCCCCCAACGCTTCTTTGCAGGTGACAGTGCTGTCCCTCGGCTACCCCGCCTGGGCCTTAGATTTCCTGAAAGGGTACAGACCTGTTTTCACTTTGATCAAGATGATTTTAACATTTGGCCACAATGAGTTTGAAAATTGCAAAGCCCTGCACGTTCATGGTATGTGTGTGCTGCTGCTTGGTTTCTCTTCTAGTCCACACTGAGAGAGAAGCGGAGTGGTGCTGGCCTGGTCTGGCTGCCACAGCCCTGGGCTCCCTTCGCATCCCGCGTCCCCCTGTATCCTGGGCGGCACGTGCCGCTGGTTGGAGGGCCCTTCAGATTCCCCTCCTTCTGCCCCTTTGGCCTTTTCTCCGCCCTCGTGCCCGTGGGGGAGCCGTTCCATCATGATGCAGATGACCCCGGCGCTCTTCCCTCTGCTGCTGGCGCCCGCGGTGGCCAGCTGTCTGTCTCCCTGCCCTGTCGCGCCCCTCGCCTTTTGTGTCTCGGACACCCTCCCTCACCCGCCAGCGCAGCCCGGCAGAATCTCTGTCGGCACTGCCGCGTACGTAGGAGAGGTCTGTGGTTTCTCCTGGGTGGAGGGCACGCTCGGACACTGCTCTTCCCCTGCCGCCTTTCGACCCCAGGGCCACTCGGCCACCGCCACACAGTGAATTGTTCCACTCGTGGAAGCACAGGTGTAAAACAGACCTGCACCCGAATGGCGGCGTGCAGCGCGTCTGGTCCTCGCAGGCCTCTCCTTCACTTTGCCTCTGGTACCTTTTACGTCACTTTTCTCTTCGAAACATTTGATCCGCAGGTCACCTTCGAGGCAGGCCGCACATTCCTCCCAGATATAAAATGCGTTTTGCTTTTGTGGGGGAAGAAAAACCATTTGTCTTGAAAGAGGAGGTAGGAAGCAGTAGGAGGAGCTGGGGGCAGACAGTGTGCTGCCCTCGTGTCTTCTACCTGGGCACACTGGTAACTGGCAAGCCCGCTCGTCATCCGGCCGCCCTTATCGTAGACCCTGTAGACAGTTTGCAGCTTTCTGGGTTTGGGAACACCCCCTTCATCTTCTCACTGTGACAGTCTCTCCGGAGCCGCACACACGGTCTCTGTGGTCACACCACCCCCTCCACTAACACGACCTGCCCTCTGTTTCTGACAGATGAACGACGGCCCACTCTGCAAATGCAGCGCCAAAGCCCGGCGCACTGGGATCCGACACAGCATCTACCCTGGAGAGGAGGTAACCAGCCGGCCGACGCTCCCTGTTGGTGCCGTGGCTCGCCCTCAGAAATGGAGCCAGAGCCGCCGCCACGGAGCCATCCCAGGCCCTTGTCGACTCACTGACGGACAGGAATTGGTGGGGCGAGTGGGGGGGGGTCTGGGGGTGTGGATGGTGACACGGACAGGGACCGCGTCCTTGGCTCATGATTTACGATGGGCAAGGTGGGATCGCGTAGTGTTTCAACTGTTCTCAAACTGCACACGCATTTTCTTACCCCGCCCGCTCCATGTTTTTATCATAAATAATTAAGAGTAACCCAGGGAAGCCCCCTGATTAAGTGAGGCGCTACGAGGCGTGGGCCTTTCTCTTTTTGCAGGGTGCGTCGGGCAGCCGTCCGCTCTCTGTGGGTGCCTCCCCTCTGGTGCTGCGGTGGTTAGACTCACCTGTGTTCTGTACGTTGTTCCACTCAGCTGTAACACATGGATGGGCTTACCGCTGCCGCCCCTCCTCCCCAGCTGGCTGCTCTGTTCAGGGACCGTTCAAATAGGGCCAAGGGGTCAGAATACAGCTTAGAGGCAAAATAGAACTACTCTCCCCTTTCTCTTAATCCCCACCCCCGCACCCCGTTATCTTTTATTTTTGGAAACTATTTCCATTAATCCTGGATTATCCCTTTATGATTTCAGCCCATGGTGTTTAACCATAGTTTATAGAAGACCGTAATTTCTATTTAAAACTTGTTGGAGGCCGTGACAGCGATTGTGAAGATGGCGAGGCAGTGGCTGATCCTTCAGATCCCTGATTCCCTTTTATTCTGTTGCTTGTAAAAGCTAGTAAGCAGTCACGCACGCCTGTGAGAGAGCCTCGTGCCCCCTGCCATGGGTGCACTGCGTCTCCTCAGGATCTCCTTTCTCCGATCGGTCTTCCCATCCTTTCCTTTCTAGGCCCCTGGTGAGCCGGGCTGGCCATGGTTTCTGCCCACGAGTCTAGAGTCCATCCTCAGGCCACTTCTCTTTCCACGCTAAGTGGCTATCTTCAGTATTCACGTACCTAGCGATCAGCTGTGGGAGGGGCGCTGGTCCAAGAGTGGTGGGCCCAGACCCCTGCTGATGCGGCTGGCTAGTGTCCTTGTCTACGTGTGCTTGATTCTCGGGGCACCGCCTGCATGCAGCCTCATGCCTTGGTGGGTGTGACAGAACTCAGTGTGTAACGGATGGTTCTGGGCACCTGGTTATTTGGTGTTTCTGGGCCTGGGTCCTGTAGTACACGAGGCATGTAATTCTTCCCTGTTTGTGGCATGACGCTGGCCCAGAAGCCCCAGGACTAGCGTTGTGATTCTGCCAGTATGACCTTGTCATAGACCCCTTCCAGTCCCCCACCCCCAGCCTCTGTCCCACCAGTCCCAGCTGCAGGACTAGGGTCTGTCAGGCCTGTTGGCCCTGCCGCCAGGGTGCTTGCCCCACGGTTCACGGCTGTGAGGGCCTTCCCCTCTGGTATTTTCAGCACTGGCAGTCCTTCCTGCTGCTCCATAAATGGGCCCGGGAAGTATACTTGGGACGGAGTGTGGTGCCTCCAAAGTTAACGAGTCCCCACAGGCGTTGTGTTATCTCTTCGTTAGGGGGATGAGAGAGAGAGAGAGAGAGATTTGCCTTTTACTTTAGGGGATGACTTGGCACACTTCTGAAAGTGGTGTGGATGGAGTAGGCCCCTACATCTTTTATAGGGTTTGTCATCTGCCCTCTGGAGCACCTGTGCTTTTCTGAGCCTTCCAACCGGCTCAGCTCAGAAGCTCAGCTGTAGCGGGTCGAGGCTGCTCTGTGGTCCGCCCGGACAGTCGAGAGCATTTGAGGTCATAGCATGACAGGGGCCCGAGCGTGCCATGGCTTTAAGCATTGGGCTGTCAAACCCACCCAATGGCTCCGCGGAAGAAAGACATGACGGTCTGTTTATGCACAGATTACAGCCAAGAAAACCATGCGGGGCAGTTTGGCTGTGTCACGTAGGGTCCCCGTGAGCGGGAACCGACTTGACTGTACTCGAAAGCGGCACCACCATGGCAGGGCGGTGTTAGCACAGCCCGGGGGCAAACTGTAAGTGGTCACTGTGGTCTCTTCCCTGTGAAGGTGACCCTCTCTGTCCCTTGTTTCTGATGGTGATAGAGGAGCCCCAGTCACCATGTCACGGCCGCAGAGCGTGTCTCTGAGCTCCTGCTGAGCTCTGGCAATTGGCACAGTTCCCCCCATGAGAACGCTTACTCGGTTGGTTGGGATTGCATTGGTTACAGTCACCGTGCGGATCCATCTGGTTTCTTCAGTGTCCAGATGGTGAGCGGACTGAGAAATGAAAAGGACCATCATCCCCACATCCTCAGTTCTTCAAGGGTGTCACTAATCACCAGCCCCCTAGTGTAGGATGGTTTTCCGTGTGATGTCTGGGCCCATTACCGAAGCCCTGGTGGCGCTGTCGGATAAGCCTTGGACTGCTAACCGCAAGGTTGGCACTTCAAACTCACCAGCAGCTCCATGGGAAAGAGGTGAGGCTGTTTGCTCCTAGAAAGATTCACAGCCTCTGAAGCCCTGTGTAGGTCCCCTGTGAGTCAGAATCGACGCGCCGGAAGTGGGGTAGCCATCACCATCTTTAGAAAGGCTGAGCTGGCCTGCTGTTGGTGTCAGGCTGCCTGCTTCCCCCACTCCAGGGTGGGGTCTTCGTTGTCAGCCGGTGGTAAATGATTCCGCTCCAAGGCCCTGCCTGACCTGCTTCCTGGAGTTGGTGGCTTCTGCCACCTGTGGTTTGTCCCATGTTGGGTTTTCCAGAGGCAGGTGCTAAGATGGATCTTGAGAGGCAGGATGCTAATTAGGGCTCGTTTCCTGTGAGAGAAGAAGGGTATACACAAGGGTGGGCCGAGCGTGAAGCTGCCCGGTGGGTCACCCTGATGGTGATCTGTGGACTGAGTCTTTCCCCTTGGCGCTGGGCTGAGGTGACCGGGGCATCTCTGTACCTGATGTGATCGTGTCGGGGCAGGCTCTCTCAGCTTCCATAGACCCCAGGGACACCAGGGCTAGAGGGGTGGTGAGTCCTTCTTTGACGGAGGCGTGAGCCACAGCCCCACATCAGTCACGCCCCCGCCCATGGTTCCTTGGTGTCCTTTGAGTGTGAGCCCCGGGTCCCCACCTGCCTCAGTCTATCTTCCTCTCAGCCCTTCCATAACGGGAATCTGCCTGCCCTCAGCATATCTAACCAACTGGTTTTTCTTTTCTTCTATTAAAATCCACAGTGATTGCTTCTGAGATTAGTTTTCTTGTCTGTCTGGCAGTGTAACTGGAGGTCAGTTCTTAGTTAACAAGCAGAAGGCAACCTGTCAGCAGATTTAGACAGTGCCGTAGCATGTGTAAGGACCTCAGAGCAGATGAGGAAGCCGGTTGAGAACTGGTGAAGGGCCAGCCTTGGTTCGCTTCCTTGATGGTAAAGCGAATGTGCACTGCTCGCTCCTGATGGTCTGCTGAGGGACACACAGACGCCTCTGTTGTCAGGGGTCCTTCTAGGGCACAGTCGATCTGTAGACAAAAACATCTTGCCTACTTTACTTAAACAAACGAACAAGCAAACAAAACCTTTCTATTGTGAATGCTGTGGGGGTTTACACTTCAGATCATGAATTTTTTGTTCATCAACTTAAATTCCTTCTCAAAGCCCCCAAAGCTTGCCCTGCCTAGACCGCTTCTTTGATTTCACTTCTCCCGCCTGTAGAAGCCTCTCTCCCTTCAGCCAGGCCAACACCTAGCCCATCGCTTCACACCACACCCCCTGGTCCCCATAGACTTCAGAGATTGTGTCTCTTTTGTTGTTTTTTTCCAGACCACTTTATTAGGAGCTAATCCAGACATCATAGCGTGGAAGTGTTCAATGATGTCACGCAGTGTTGTACAATTGCTACCAAAATCAGTTCCAAAAATTGTCTTCCATATTGAATTCCTTGATATCAGCTTATCCTATCCCCCCACCTCCCTTTCCATACCACCCCCAACCAGAAACCCTCATTCCAATTTTTGTCTCTATCGCGTCGTCTGCCCTGGGTTTCATAGAATAACCCCTCACAGAGAGTCAAGAAGGCTGTCGGTGTTGACACGTTAGTCTCGGCCTTTCCTTGCTACGTGACAGCTAAACTCCCTTGCTGTTCCTTCCCCCCCCAGGCCATCAAACCGTGTCGTCCTATGACCAACAACGCTGGCCGGCTTTTCCACTATCGCATCACAGTCTCCCCACCCACAAACTTCCTGGTAAGTTCCCAACAAAGTCAGATGCTCGTTTTTAAAATGCAAATAGGATGTGGAAACTACTGATTCAGTGCCTAAACGGCCTTTGCTTTAAAGATATTTTATGTTTATGTTGATAAGATTGGCTCTTATCATAATGACTTTCTTTTTGGCTTCCCTTCACCAAACCGTGATATCTTTTTCTCATTTATACTTCTGTTATCTCATCAGAGCCAATGAATTATGGACCAATTTGTAGGAGTTATGGAGTGGGGGGACCACTCCCACTCACTTCCAGAGTTCTGAAAAAATCAGCCATCGACTGAATAGGGAAATCTGTTGTCTATTATGACAACAGTAATAATAATATCTGCTATCTGTTGAGCATGAAGTATGTCCCGACACCATGCCCAGCATTTTGCATGTATTAACATGTGGAAGGCTGACAGCAAGCCTGTGGCATGGCTATGCTGAAGATCTCCAGGCGTCCAGGTTTCACAGAGGGGAAGCCCCTGCTCTAGGTGATGCAGCTCAGCTGGTAGGTGGCAGAGGGGTGATTTGAGCCCAGGCAGGCAGTCTGGCTCCAGAGTGTGCTCCTCTGCTCTGTTCAACTAGCTGCTTTCCCTTTGGGGTACGTCATTTATTACCTTTCTTGTGTCACCAAGCGAGTTTGATTTCTGAATGGGATTACTGGTCATTACGAAGGGGACATGAGAAAGTTTGTGGAAACATCCCATTGTCCTTTAATCCCATTTCCCCCTGAACATGTTGGAATCCCCTTGTATTAGATGCATATTCCTATCGGTATTATTACGATGTTAACTGTGTCCTATAAAACTATCCCATTTTAAGTCTATAATTTTTAGTTATTCGTAAATTCACGGAAGTTGTGAAGCTATCACTGGGTTCTAATTTTTTTTTTTGAAATTTTTTTTTTATTTTAACAATTTATTGGGGCTCATACAATTCTTTTCACAGTTCATACATATACATACATCAATTGTATAAAGGACATCTGTACAGTCTTTGCCCTAATCATTTTTTTCTCTTTTCTTCTTTTACATTTTATTAGGGACTCAAACAACTCTTACCACAATCCATACATATACATACATCAATTGTATAAAGCACATCCATACATTCCCTGCCCCAATCATTCTCAAGGCATTTGCTCTCCACTTAAGCCCCTTGCATCAGGTCCTCTTTCCCCCCCCCCCTCCCCATTTCCCCTCCCTCATATGCCCTTGGTAATTTATACCTCGTTATTTTGTCATATCTTGCCCTATCCGGAGTCTCCCTTCCCCCCTTCTCTGCTGTCCCTCTCCCAGGGAAGAGGTCACATGTGGATCCTTGTAATCAGTTCCCCCTTTCCAACCCACTCACCCTCCACTCTCCCAGCATCGTCCCTCACACCCTTGGTCCTGAAGGTATCATCCACCCTGGATTCCCTGTACCTCCAACCCTCATATGTACCAGTGTACAGCCTCTGTCCTATCCAGGCATGCAAGGTAGAATTCGGATCATGGTAGTTGTGGGGAGGAAGCATCCAGGATCTGGGGGAAAGCTGTGTTCTTCATCGATACTACCTCACACCCTAATTAACCCATCTCCTCTCCTAAACCCCTCTATGAGGGGATCTCCATTGGCCGACACTTGAGCCTTGGGTCTCCACTCTGCACTTCCCCCTTCATTTAATATGATATATATACATATATACACATACATATATACATATACACATATATACACATACATACACATACTTATATCTTTTTTTTTTTGCATGATGCCTTATACCTGGTCCCTTGGGCACCTCGTGATCGCACTGGCCGGTGTGCTTCTTCCATGTGGGCTTATTTGCTTCTGAGCTAGATGGCCGCTTGTTCGCCTTCAAGCCTTTAAGACCCCAGACACTATCTCTTTTGATAGCCGGGCACCATCAGCTTTCTTCACCACATTTGCTTATGCACCCATTTGTCTTCAGCGATCCTGTCATGGAAGTGTGCAGTCAATGATATGATTTTTTGTTCTTTGATGCCTGGTAACTGATCCCTTTGGGACTACTCGATCACACAGGCTGGTGTGCTCTTCCATGTGGACTTTGTTGCTTCTGAGCTAGATGGCCGCTTGTTTATCTTCAAGCCTTTAAGACCCCAGTCACTATCTCTTTTGATAGCCGGGCACCATCAGCTTTCTTCACCACATTTACTTGTTCACCCACTTTGGCTCCAGCCGTTGTGTCGGGAGAGTGAGCATCATAGAGTTCCAATTTAATAAAAGAAGGTATTCATGCATTGAGGGAGTGTTTGAGTAGAGGTCCAAGGTCCTTCCGCCACCTTAATACTTGACCTATAAATATAGACACATAGATCTATTTCCCCATCCTCCTATATATATTTGCATGTACATGTCTTTGTCTAGACCTCCATGAATGCCCTTTGACTCCTAGCTCTTTCCTCCATCTCCCTTGACTTTCCTACTGCCCTACTACCATGCTTCATCGCCACCTGGGCTAGAGTATACCTCTTCTCTAAGCAACCTTACCCTTGATCATTTCCCACCAGGCCTGCCACTCCCCCTTCTCTACCATTTGGGGTTCCATGTTTTTCCCTTGTCCCTGGGTTTGTTAACACCACTTCCTTACCCCCCCTTACCCCCCCACCCCAAGTCCCCCCGGAACTGTCGGTCCCATTGTTTTTCATCCAGATAGTTCATCCAGCCTGTCCTATTCAGACAGACCTGTGGAGTCACTAACATGCACGAAAACTAGACAGAGGAAAACAAAGCAACAGTATACAACCAGACAACAAAATAACCAAAACAAACCACTGACAAAGAACAGAACAAAACAGTTCACAAGAGAAAAGCTTGTAGTTAGTTCAGGGATCGTTTGCTGGCCCTTAGGAGCGTTTTCCAGTGCAGTCTGTTGGGGCACCACGCCTTGGCCCCAAAGTCCACTTTCAGCATTCCCTGGGGACCTTGCCACTCCATTCCCTTGCTGTTCCGCTGCACTCCCCCAGTGATTTGCCTCGGTGTGGTGGGATCAGGTCAGGTGCAATTCCCACACTGTGTCTCCGGTGCTGTCCCCTGTATCGCCCTTAGTCACTGAGGGGACTGGGTTCTAATTTAAGAGTATTCTCAACACCCTTAAATGAACTCCTGTGACCTTCAGCAACCACTTCTCATTTTTCCCCCTCCTCCAGGCCTAGGCACTGGTGGCATGGTGGTTACATGTTGGGTTGCAGCCTTAAGGCCGTTGGTTCAAAACCACCAGCCACCCCCCAGAAAGACAAGGCTTTCTCCCCCTGTGAAGAGTGACAGTCTTGGGAACCCACAGAGGCAGTTCTACTCTGTCCTATAGGGTCACTGTGAGTTGGCATTGATTCGATGGTTGAGAGGCCTAGACACTGACTGTTCTGTTTCTGTTCTGTGGATTTACCTCTCTACACACTTTATATGAATGGGATTATGCGCCCTGTGGTCTTCCGGGAATGGCTGCTTTCACTGGACACAGGCTCTCCATGGTCCATCCATGTTACAGTGTATATCAGCACTCCATTCCCTCTGATTGCCAGAGAGCATCCCAGTGCGGGGAGAGGCTGTTTTATGTCCTCGTTCGTCAGCCATGCGCTTATGGGCCGTGTCCACGCTCTCACTGTTAGGAATGGCAGCTTCAATGAATGTTCATGTGCAGTGTTTTTGGTGGACATACAAGTGGGGGGGGGGTTTAAATATGTGTGTGAGCCTGGAATTAAAACATAATAGAAAGCAGCTTTTCCCCACACACTTTGTGACGTCCCCTCATGATTTCACTTCTTTTGGGGATGTACCTAGGACTAGACTTTCTGGGTCATATGATACCTCATGTCTAAGATTTTGAGGAGCTATCAAATTATTTTCCCAAAGTGGCTGCACCATTGTTTACCATTATTTGTTTAGAATGTTTTTTTAAAAAAATTGTTCTTATATTTAATTTTGATTAACTTTCTTGAGTTACTCAAATAGAAAGTAAAAAAAAACCCAAAGCAAACAAACAAAACCCCCCAAAACTGGCAATAGAAGTTATGTACATTTGAATGTTCATTATTTTTTACCCAGCTGTCTTTACCTATATGCATATAGATGAGGAGTCTTTAAAAGTGTTTACGCAAAAATAGAACGACAAGACAGTGAGGTGCTTTCACCAACCTTTTGCAGCCTCCTTGTACATGTAAATATGTAAATGAATAGTGTTGGATATCTGTGTGGGAAATGTTTCTCTTTGGTTAGCAATCCTGATAATTACCTCCAGATTTAGCATTTCCAGGAAAAAAGGGTGGGCACTCAGCAGAGTGTGGGAGGAGTGTCTTGTTCATCTAACCGTGGAAGATGCTCATGACAGGCTCACTTGGCAGGTAACTGGGCTCTTTGGTCCTGGGAGAGAATGAACTGGTTGCGGCCGGGCTGCTCCTTTGGGAGTTGACTCGGATCTCCGAGGGCTTGATCCGCTGTCACCCTGAAGCCTCACGGGTCGTCCTGGCTGCCACTCTTTGGGCTGCAGTGCTATTTATTGAGGCTTTTTGGAACTTTGAATCAAATGCGTTATGAAGTTGATCCTCAATAAGTACACAACTTGCCGGTGAACGGAGCCAGGCAGCTTGCCTGCGGCGCCCAGTGTAAACGTTTTGGGTGTTTCGGGGCACAGATAGTCCACTGACTATCCACAGCCAGAAACTTCCAACCAGCAAGAGCGTTCTACTGAAAAGCCAACTTTGCGGTAAAGCCTCCTCCTGGTGTCTGGAAATATGTCACTGGTCGCCGAGAGGTCTCTTGGCTGCTCCTCTTGTCATTTTGTGCCCCAGAGGGATTTTCCAGAGGGCAGAGTGATGGGAGGTTTGATTCATGTTTCCGTTTCTGTTTGCTCTCAGACCGACCGGCCAACTGTTATAGAATACGATGACCACGAGTATATCTTCGAAGGGTTTTCCATGTTTGCACATGCTCCCCTGACCAATGTGAGTATGTGTTCCCCGGCCAGCCCCCGTCCCCGCCCCCTTCCCGGCACCCCATTCCTGTCTTCCCTTCTAGCCATCAGGATAGAATTCCTCTCCTGTGAACGTACGTGGCAGTTGCTCCGTGGCCCATCGTGTGAGCTGCAGGAAGTCTGCGGCAGTGTGTGTCAGGTGGGCGTGTGACATCTGTGCTAATGAGTCACAGGCTCGGTCCACATCCGAGAGTGTCGGTAAACACGCGGCAGAATGACACGGCGCGAGTGTGAAAGACGGGAAAAGCGGGGTCAACTGAGGAGTCACTTGCTATGAAGCTATTTTGAGCTGGGCGTCCTTCAGAAGAAAGTTGGAGAGTTCTAAAGAGAATGTGTTATTCAGTCTGCTCAACTAGACACAGACACAGGGTTTGTTTGGAGCATCTTGAGCCGGGATGGATTTCAGGCCAGTGTCTGCTTTTGAATCCCAGGAACGTGTCTTCTTTAAGAGGCCGCGTCAGACACAGTCTCGTACTGTGATTCATGGTACCTTAAACGCGTCGTGAGGCTGCTTTGCTGGCAGTTGCTTTAAGGTGGCAGCTCTCTGTGAGTCGAACTTGGCCCGGTCAAATGCAGCAGTTTCAAGCACCGACACCCTGATTCCGTATTCCAGCCGCACACGGTGGAGTGAATTCGGGGCAGCTGCCAGGAGAGAGAGAGCGCAGCCATGTATTTCCCGACTGAGTCTTAGTAAAACTTGTTGACGTATAGCTGCCATGCACCTGTATCAGAACAGAGTGCTGATCCTTTCTGGTTTGGGCCCATGAACGGACACCAGGCATTTGAAAAGTGAGTTCAGTGCTGTTTATCGACAGTCTGAAGGCCGGTTCCATTGGAGAGTAAAGAAATAATCAAATCTTTGCTGCCTCACTTTTTTTAATCCATTGTCAATTTTTTTTCTATCTAAGTAAACATGATTTTGTAGTGATTCTACTCATGTAAAACAAGTTGTTTTCTTAATAAGCTTTCCTTTATTCGCAGTATTTTTTTATTGTAGATAGTTTTTTTCTTTTCTTTTTTAAGAGATGACTGCATTGTGAATGTAAAAATAAAACCACATGATAATGCACATTGCCTCTACCTCCAGGAACACCATCTGCTCACTGCTATAGACAAGCGAGTAATTGGGAAGTACTCTAGAACAATCTTTATGAGCAGGCTGTTGAAAGCTGGTGGTGGGTTTGCACGTTGTTTATTTAAGTACCTCTGTTAGGCACTCAACCCTTCAGCAACACTCCAGGGCGACTCCTCTTCCCACTAAGTACATTCCTTTGTAGTCTCCCAGAGCGCTGTCAGGTTTAGAGGAAAACGCAAGTCATTGTTACCATGAAAATACTTAAAATGATCTACCCTCTGATTTCCTCATTCCCTAGAAGGACTGTAGATCCTCTTTGAACTTTTCGGCTCACCTGAATCAGAGAAGGGATGCGGCATGTCTTGGGAGAGGCCAGGGTGTGAATATTAGTGAGCTCCACTGAGGAGATGGATGAGTTGGCATTTCAGTCTCAATAAGCCTGGGTTTGGCCTCGGGAGGATAGGGGTATTCATGGTAGTGGGCTCATAGGCTTTTGTGAAAAATAGATGAGATGACACAGAAGACTGTTTAGCATGCCACTCGGCTCTTAGTAAGTCCTCAATAAATATTGCTGCCTCCGGTTTTGGAAAAGCCGTTAGACAGTCCTTGGCTTGTTTCAGTCTTTCTTCTAATTCCTCATATTTCTGTTGCCTTGGACAAGTGAGTCTCTGCGTTTAGTAGTCACGGCTCGGCTTCGGTCCAGCATTACCTGCGGCTTGCCATGCCTTTCCTAGGCTGGCAGCGTGTGCGTTGCCCCTGGAGCGCAGCCCTGGTGGCCAGGTTTCAGGGCAGCTTCCAGACGAAGGCAGACTAGGAAAGACAGCCTGGAGAGGCCCTCTGGAAAACGTGGCCAGTGAAAGCTTTACGGATTGCAGGGGGGCTTCGGCTGATGGCGTTTGATGTTGGAGGGGTGCTTCCTCCAGGCTAGTCCCCTTTCATTCTGCGCTGACGTGACAGGAATCACAATGAGAAGAAACAGCTGCGGGCATCCCTTATTCACTGAAAAGTTGACCTTGGGAAGCCTGAATCTAGGAAAACCGGAAGTCATCACGCAGGAAATAGAACGCATGTCCCGACCGTTGACATCCTAGACCGTAGTTCTCTGAAATGGACTAGTGTTGCCATTGTGAATGTTACCATCCTCAAGTCTGCTTCACCGAGCCACGAATGGAACAGGAATGGAACCACGGCCACCTTCCAAGATCTGTCCTGAAATACTAGGCTCTCAGAGAGAGGATAACGTATGCATACAACAGGGAAGACTACTTACGACATGGTCATTCAAATTGATGGCCTGCCCGGCCACCATTGCCAAAGATAGAGAAATGAAAGATTTTTACCAAGTTCTGCAGTTTGAAGTTGATCAAGCATGTAGTCAAGATGCATCGATCATTACTGGTAATTGCATACGAAAGTGGGAAACAAAGATTAAGGATTGGTAGCTGGAAAATAAGACTTTGCTGATAGAAATGACACCAGAAATTGCAAGGCCAGTGTCTTATTCATGGCAAAGACCTTCTTGATGCAACATAAACAGCAACTGCAACCGGGCAACACACAGAGAAATCAATGGATTACATGTGTGCAGCTTCGTACCATCAGTTCAGACAAGACTAGGAGCTGACTGTGCACTGGACCTTCGGTTTCTCCTGGGTGAGTTGTTTGACATGGAGGAAAATGAACACTAGTCCACAGGGACCAAACGTATCTCTTAGCTGAATGAAGAGACGATCTCAGCAATAAAAGAGGCGTGACCGGTTGCACATTAATGACCGAAGACTGCTGAGTCGTGAGGTGAGTCTCTCATTAGAAGTATAAGATAAAGAAAAGACGAATGTGGATGTCAGAAAGGATTCCAACCGTGCTCCTGAATGTACAGTAGCGGAAGCAAATGGAAGAAATGATGCGGTACAAGGATAAGTAAAAAAAAGGCGCAACCTTTATTAAACAAAAATAGGAAAATATGAGGTTGTTGTTTTTTACCATCTTATCTCTTTCCCCTTTCCCTGAAGAATTCTGTGTTTTCCAATTTACACCATGCCCAAACAGCAGTTTGGCATTCTCGAGGGACTTGCAGCTTGTCCCTTTTAAATGCTCTTTGAGTTTTCAGAACAAAAAGAAAAGTCTTGGGGGCAGGATCATGTTTGCAGGGTGCATGGGGTTAGGTCTCCCAGCAAAATTCTCATGGTGCAGCTCTGGCTACCCTTAAAGAATCGACAGTGCGCAGTCCTGATGGAAAAAGCAACTTTTCTGACCTTTATCTCACCAATGCAGTTTCCAGTTTTCTTAAAACTTCCCTATAATAAGCTCCGGAGATCATCCTGTGTCCTGTGAGAGACTCCTATCAAGGTTCCTTCCCCCTTAAGCCGGTCACCGCCACCTTCTGAGCTGCCCTCGCTGCCTTGTTGTGAACTGACCCAGCCGACTCCCTCCGAGGCCACAGTTCTGACCGGACCATTTCATTGGGAAGGAACGCACACTAACCGGCGGCTGCGTGTCGCTGAGAGAACCCGTGTCCAGCCATTCAGGTACTGGTTGCAGGACCCCGGTTAGCACGCTTTGCTTGGAATGAACACGCACGTGTGTGGCCTAGAGCTCCAGCGCCACACTGTTTGACTTGCCCTGGAAAAGAGTCGAGCTGCAGCTTTCAGAGCGAGGCCTGAGGAGAGAAGTATTATGATGAAATGTGCAAAGGCCTGGGGTTAAAAAGCCCAAAGGGAAAACACTGGGCATTTCTCAAGCTGAAAGAACTGGGGGGCCGGGGTGGGGCTGGGGATTGAAGTCTCAAATCGCTGTACGGAAGGATTGTACGGACCCAATAAGGAGCCGGGGGTGCTGCAGGTAAGCCGTGTGCTGCTCACGAAAGGGTGGTGGTTCAGATCCACCCGCTCCTCTGTGGGCACGCTCAAACTCAGGAGGCTTCAGAAGAGGACGAGTGATAACATCGCTGATGTCGGATGGATCGTGACTGAAGGCAGAGGCTGTCAGAGAGATGTTTGCCGGTGCTTGATCAACGACGCAAAGGCATCCAGTGTCAAGCGTGACAGATCATAACGTAACAGAATGGGAATTCCACACACAGAAGCGTGCTCATGGAACCTTCACACCCTAAGAGGCAGTGGTTTGAGTGGACGAAGGGTTACTGCGGTTTAAACTACAGAAAGGTGTGTGATTGTGTCCTCTCACCGTATTGTTTCAATCTGTGCTGTGTGAGCAATCTAAGGAGCTGCACTTCCTGAAGAAGAACTTGGCTTCAGGATTGGAAGAAGGCTTATTAACAACCGGTGGTACACAGGTGTGGGACCCATGTTTCCCGAAAGCTAGGCGATTTAGAGCCTCCAACATAGACCACACCACAACATAAAACAAAAATGCGGGGCAACAGGGCACTAACCCTCCACAGGGAAAGAGGGAGTAGACTTCAGCCCGGTGCTCCAAGACATGCCTGCAGCGTGCTGGCATGAAGCAGGGAGCCAGTAGAGAGGTCTGAGAGGACAGCACTGAAGCTACAGCTCAGAGAGGGGCATGTCTGATCAGAGCACACGGGAGCAGTTCAAGGGGGAGGAAGAGAGAGTAGAGCACATGAGTCAGAACTGACCCAGTGGCATTTGACGACATGAACAGATGTGGACCTGTAGGAAGAAAAAGAAAAACTTTTTTAAAAAAAGTTTCGACATAAGGCTTGGTTGGCATTGATAGGTTGTGAATCGACTGCAGTTGTTCCTGTTGTTATAAAATAAAGGATTCAACAGGTGCTGTCGAGTGAGTCTTAGCTCCCAGTGACCCACAGGACTGAGCAGAACTGCCCCGTAGCTGTTGTATTTCAGAGACGAGTCATTAAGAAACCACAGTGCCACATCCATCTCTTCATGGGTCAGCTGGTGGGGTCAGACCACTGACCTTCTGGATAGCAGCCGGACAATTAATCCCTGCCACCTGAGAGCGCCTTAACAACATAAGACTAAAGAATTCCTCAGTTGGGGATACTTGTTATGTAAATATTTACATTCTCTAAACTTGAGAAGTTTACCTGGCTTTGCAAAGATAAGCCCCATGATTTATCTCTGAGGTGTTGATCCAACCAATCTAGGTTTCAACTGAGTGTTGTACAATTCGGAGGCACTAGATCCATCAAAGGATCAGTGCCTCCCAGGAACAAGAATTGCGAAGTCACTGTCGTGGTCTCATTCATTTTCGGCGGACAGCTGCAAGAAGCGTGCAAGTGGCGCTGATGGCGGAATTCCCACCGGATATCTGCGACACATCCCATCCAGGTCTTCTTGAATTCAAGTGGGTGGAAAGACCTCTTGTCTGAGGATAGAGAATTCAGGCAGACATTTACTCCGGTGCTGCCTGTTATTTGAAATGCTTGATGCCATGAAGGGCTGTATAATGTGTCTCCTCCCCCACCCCCCTGGTCCTTTTTGCTTGTTTGCTTTTGTTCTTGGCTGCATTTATCAAATTACATCATGCCATAAACATGCACTTCTAGATCTGTACCTTAGATCAGGACACTGGCTGTGCCGTCTTTTGGATGAACTAGACACCCATCACGAGGAGCACTGTTGCACTGCTCCCTCAAAGGCAGTGGTTTCAACCCATGAGCTACGGTGAGAGAAAGATGAGGCGGGCTCCTCCCTCGAAGAACCACAGGCCCAGAAATTCTGCATCGTGCCGCCCCGAGTTGAAATTAGTTCAGTGACAATCCCTGTAAACCTGACGTGGTGGGTACTAGCCAAGAATGGTTTTTGTGTGCCATTGACTGGATTCTGTGAAAGCAATCCCATGTGGCAAAGTAGCTCTGCCCCAGAGAGTCTCATAGGCTGCCATCTGAAGGCTAGGGGTTCAAACCCACCAGCTCCTCCACTGGAGGAAGACATACGATCTCCTTCCGTAAGGCCTGTAATCTCGAGAACCCTGGGGGGCAGTCATACTCTGCCCTGGGCAGCCCCCGGGGTTCGGAATGGCTTCTAGGAAATGGGTTTGTGGTTTGGGTTTTGGGTGATCTCCGTGGGGTCAGAGCGCTAGGCCACTTCTCCTCGGAGGAGCCGTTTGCAGGCGTGAACTTCAGTTGGTAGCAGAGCACTTTAACCTCTGTGCCACCAGGGCTCCTGTAGCAAAGAATAAATAAATCCACTGCCATTGAGTCAATGCCGAGCCCTGTATAGAGCCCTGCATAGAGTTTCTGGGGCTGTAAAAGTGTATTGGATTTTTGTTTCTTCCTTGGCAAGGCTGATGGGTTTGAACTTCCCACGTTTAGGTTAGAAGCCCAACGCCTAACTGAACACAGCCCCGCCAGAGTGCTGCTGAGTTTCACTTACCTTCACCACCGTCCTTTAAAAACAAAACTGAAAAAAACACTTAAGGCTCAATTAATTTCTCAGAAAAAAGGTTTCCAGTAGATGGCATTATCAGACTGTCTTTCCAGGTTTCTACTCATTCCTTTTCCGGGTAGAATTGAAATTTGTATTTTTTTGATTACATCTATATAAAGTCATCTTGTGGACAGATTTAGCTGCAAGAAAAGGCCACTTAGCACGCACCCAGGACTTCTGAGCTCTGTTACTTCTCCCAGTTACTCACCCAGCTGCTGCAGAGCCTCTCTGCCTTACGTTCTCACTCCATGCATTTCCAAAAGAAGATGAGGAAAAAAAAATCCACAGGAAAAACCTATTCCATTTAGGCATGAAACTAGTGTCTGATGATCTGTTGGTGAAACAGAACAGATGTATAATTATTCCATATTGATTGTTTCTTCAGCTGCACACTATAAAAACGGCAAGGAGGCCATCTTTGGCCTCTTCTGGCTAAGCTACGGAGAAGGGCATCCTCTTCAGCAGGCGAAGGCCTATTGCCATCAAGCAGGATCAGAGAAGCCTCCACTGCCCGCCCTTCTCTGCCCAGTCTGACACCAGTCGTTTCTCCCAAGGCACTGCTGCTTTGCTGGGTCCAAAAGTGGGTTATGAGTTCCACAAAGAACCCACAGACAGTACTCACAATGATTAAGGAGGTTTACTAGGGAGGCTAACAGGTTACTACAGTCAGGATCATCAAATATTAAGGATACACTCACTGGTTCACAGCCAAGAGCCAAGTCTCTCTCTCCGGTCCTCAGCCCCTCAGCCACGTGGTCTTTTGGCCTCTACCTCCATGGGCCAGGACGCCAACCCGCTGCTCCGCTCCGTCCCATGGTCTCTACAGCATGGTGTGTGCCACCTCCACCACGACCGACGCGATGTCAGATGTGTTCTGCTGCTGGCTCTTCTTCCTTGCTGGGCCTAGGATTTCTCTGAGGTCCTGCCTGTGTGATGGCTCAGCCAGGGGAGTGGTGACTAAAGCCGGTCCATCGCTTCTATGAGTGTTGCACATGCCCTCTGCGGAGTCGCACCTAATCATTTGGTAGGAGGTGCAGAGGCGTGGACAGAAGAGCCATCCAAAACGTCTCATGTCAGCTCACAGCTGTGTCCTGAGTGTTGGAGCCGGACGTGAGAGAAGTTGACCATGGGGACAAAGAGCAGGTGTCTGGAGTAGGACTTGCTCACAGACAGTTACCTGGGGGAGTGCCCCTGCTCCCCCTCGTCCTTGGCGCCGTGAGTGTTAAGCCGTCCCTGCTTTCGTTGTGGTTCGTGTCGCTGTGATTGCTTCTTGCCCAGGACCAGGTAGGCAGCAGGAGAGCTCAGCGACTTTACCTGCCATACCTGAGCCTGCCAGAAGAGCCGAAGATTTCAGAAAGCCTTAGGGCAGACAAGCGTGTGACGTCCTTGGTGTGAAGGGGTTTGTGTCATGTTTGTGTGGCTGCTGTTCATACCTGGAATTAAGTACCAGCCTCCTGCAGGTTCCTTGCCAAGGCTGGGCTGGCGGGGTTCTCACCATGAAAAGCCAGCCGTCGCCCTGAAGCTCCCAGTGCAGTGCTGGTCGCGGCTGCGATGAAGGTGTGCCTCTCTCCCGTGGCTCCTGCCCTTCTGGGTCAGTGAGGGGCCCTTTCTGCTTTGCAGCCCTGACCCTGTCTTCTGTTTGCAGATCCCACTGTGTAAAGTTATCCGATTCAACATAGACTACACGATTCATTTCATTGAAGAGATGATGCCCGAGGTAAGGGAAAGCTTTGCTAACCGGCTTGCTCATTAGTTGATTTCCCCACGGAGTTTGAAAACCCCGAATGGGGGTCAGCTCTGGTTCCGTGACATCGAGGTGCCCCTCTGGTGCCACGTTTGCTCTCTAAAAAAAGCCAAGGAGATGCGGCTCTGGGACCCAGGTTAAGTTCTGGGAGCTGTTTCACTGGCTGACCTGGCTGTGAACCCATCTCTCCTCGGTCACATCTGCTAATAGCTCTGCATCTGGCTTGCTTCTGGTTGGTTGTGCGCAGGGGGCAGAATCTGGCCAGCGGTCATCACAGACAGGAAAGGAGGAGTGGCCCCTAGTCGCCTGGCTGGTGGGATAATCTTAGGCATGGTCTCCAGCGTCAGGACCAGGCCTGGGTTCATTAGCCTTATACACCTCTCCTAATTGTTTCGCCCCATGAAGACATAGAGCACCCTGATCGAAAGACATGCAAGAGACTGACAATCCCAGAGCAAGGTTAATGTGCATCCCAGACAGATTCGAGGCCCCCCCTGCTGTGCTTGAGACCTGGCATCACAGTGGATATGCCTCATGGGAGCTGGGGAGGACTGGGGCTGGGCCCACCTGCTTAGTTTGCACCTGATTCATTTCCCGAACAAGTCCTCTGAATTCTACCTGCCTTCCAGAAAGAGAGCGGGCCACTGATTCATCCTTCCACCTTGAAGGGCTTTTCTGCTTCCATGTGGTTTTCCAGGTCCTAAGCTTAAGTTCACTCCTGCTGTGGTCCCCTCACCCTGCCTTCTGATTCCCCAAGCAAAACAAGTAGGAGGTAGAGTGATGAGACCTGTACCCACTTTTCATCTGTTAAGCTTGTGTACAGGAGCAAATGGGTTCAGTTTTTGATCCTTTTTTTTTAGCACAGTATTTGCCTTTATTAGGAATTTTAAATTCTGGGTACGAAGTACCTCTTGACCTATGCCCACTCTGTCTGTGACTCTGGGTGTACTTGGGGTCTTCAACAAGCACTTGGAAAAACGGAATTTCCCACGAGCCTTTTGAAGGACCCCCCCACCCCTATTTGGGAAGCCCAAGCTTGCCTTGCTTATTGGATGCCCCGCCCCGGGTGTGTGAGCAATTTGAGCAGACAATCCACAAGGACTGACTTGTTTTGCGATTGAATTAGCACAAATGTGATGTGACGTGAGCAGACGCAACTTTCACAGCGTTTTATTTGTACATTGGGAAGGGGCGAGCTGACCTTTCGGATCCATCCTGTTGGCTTTCCTGCGGCAAATAACAAATTTTTGAGACAGCTGTTCATTTCTGCCAGCAACCAGGGAGCTCTTGTTCAGAGGGTCCACACTTAATAGGAATGATAGAGCTTTTATATGATTTCAACACATACTATGTACGACACTTGATTAGAGTGAATTGAACCTTATGAATATGCCTAATGACAGTAATTTGATTTCCACTTATTTTTCAGAATTTTTGTGTGAGAGGACTTGAACTCTTTTCGTTGTTTCTCTTCAGAGATATTTTGGAATTGTATGACTGGAATCTGAAAGGTAAATACTAGGATTTAAAGGAAAACGGTGAAAGAAAGTTGTATATGTAACAAATGACCAGGGCGTGGGGCATGATTTCCCAGAGAAGCGCGCGTTATTCACAGAAACGCTTTCTGTCTTTAAACACGATCACCTCCGTATGAGCCTGCAGTTTCTCCGTGTTGCCTAGGAAGATGGCGTCTGAGATGCTGAGTGGGCTCCTTGATGTGTGTGCGTTCAAGGAGTACTAGGTAGCTCTTTAAATCTAGTGGACTTGAGTAAACGTTTTTCAAAATGACTGATTATTAAGTCAAAGAACTCCCTTTAGGCCCCCCACCCCACCCCCACCTGGTTCCCGCTCTTGGATAATAGTTGACTTTGTAGGAATGTCTAGACTCCAGCAAGCACCTGCCTCTCTTTAAAGCCAAGGATGGACGAATGGGCTTGTGAACCCAAGTTTCTATTAATGCTTCTGAATGTTTTCACTGTAGCCATTAACATGGGAAGGCATGCAAACACAAGAAAATCCTATCATGCCATAGTTCAAAGACATATATAATATGTAATATACATATGTAATGCATATTACATTTGAACTATTTTTAGAACTTTTACCATGGAAATGAGCGGGCTTCAGCAGGTTGATGGGAAGGTTCCATTGTCTTGCAGTCCCGCTTGTGAAGCCCCGCCGGATTGCTGTCGGGGCTTCCCTGCTCTTCCCGACCAGCAGGAGTCTGCCTGGGGAGCTGAGTGGGTGCCTCTGGCATTACGCGGGATGGGTTTAGCGACTGAGGGGAGGAGCGGGGCTGGGCATCCTTTATATCCAGACTCCTGGTGGTGGCATGTGTCGTTCTCATAAATCTAAGGAATTAAGTTACCGTGTTGGTTTTCTAACGCTGTTCGCTCTGGTTTATTTTTCTTTTCTCTGTTCATTTATCTGCTCTAGGTCCCTTGTTTGAAGACAGCCCGCCCTGCTGCCCACGATTTCATTTCATGCCGCGCTTTGTAAGATTTCTCCCAGGTAAATCTTTGGGGGTTGTCAGTGACCCGGTGAGATTGCGCATTTGAAAATAGGCCCGCCACTCGCCTCTCAGTCCTTAGAAACAACATTCCCACTTCAGACACTTCATTCATTATCTCCTCCTCAGGCTGGGCGCAGTGATGCAAAATTACATGTGCTGATTTATGCCCCTGCATAATTTATGGTTGGCCCAACTTAGATGAGCGATAGGAGAATTCATGTATAAATTTTGAAAAACCCCTTGATAAAATATTGTGCAACTGTTTAAAGTAACACAGAAAGTGCATATGGTTGAAAACTGCTTCTGGATTGGAAAACCAGTGAGGGGAAATGCTTATGGCTTGGAAGGCAGTTCAGACATGGTTTGGTTTTTTTTTTTTTAACAATTTATTAGGGACTCATACAACTCTTATCACAATCCATACATATACATACATCAATTGTATAAAGCACATCCATACATTCCCTGCCCCAATCATTCTCAAAGTATTTGCTCTCCACTTAAGCCCTTTGCATCAGGTCCTCTTTTTTTTCCCCCTCCCTCCCTCCCCTCTCCCCCCTCCCTCATGTCAGACACGGTTTTACCTATGATGCAACCATGTTTAAGGTTAATGCAGTAGTGGTTGCATTAGGGTGGTAGGATGATAGGTTTGTTGTTTCTTTTCTCTGTAATTTTTGTAATTCTTTTATTTCTTTGAAAATGGAGAAGCCAGAATAAGAAACCCACTGCCATTGAGTCAATCCAACTCATAGCACCTTTTATATGATTTCTGAGGCTGCCAGACGTTACAGGAGCCAACGGTCTCCGCTTTCTTCCGTGGAGCAGCTAGTGGGTTTGAACCGCCAACCTTTGGTTAGCAGCCCAACATCTACCGTCCCGTATTCCCAGGGCTCCCTATAATGGAAAAGGTGGATAGTAATTGATTCTTCCACAGAAGTAAAATGTGTTTTAACATTTTAGTTGTGAGATACAGCAAAATAGTTAATGTTTCAAAAAGTGGTTCAGGTTTTAATGAAATCCTATGGATGACCTTTTACATATAAAATCTTGTTCTCTGAGATTCCAGCTGTTTTATTTCGCTCAGTTTTCTAGGCCTGCTGTAACAGCAGATTGCTGTCTGCTCCAGATTGTTCCATGCCTCTAATCAGTGTCTTGAACCCAAAGTAGCTCTTGGTGTTTCTTGACTTGTAGCTTCTTCTGGTCTGTCACATGGGTCTTCTCTGGTCTGTGACTCTCCCTGTCCATCTCTCCTTTTATAACGCATCACTCATCAACAGCAGTCCGCCAGCTCTTAATCATAACACCGGTAAAGGAAAGCACTTATTTTCCCCCAACAATGCCCCGCTCACAGGTATGGGGTGAGGACTTCAACCCAGACAGCTGCATGGAGTTTATAGTTCACTCCACATACAGGTCTCGGTCTTTCTTGCTGTATGACCTGCTGCCTATTGCTTGAGTTAGCAGGTGCTGGCCGTACTCTTAGTAAAGTTCAGTCACCAACCTAGTGAACCGTCTTCACTCTTCTACCCGAACCTTGGGCTTGCTCCATTGTATCGATGGTCACATCTTGGCCACCTCGTCTCAAAGAAAATCATGGTCCCTGTGATCATCACTCCAGTATCAACCTTTTGGATGGCATCAATATGTATTTACAACCCCCTCACACCCCGATTCTGTCAGCTGCTGCTGCTTTTTTTTAAAATTGATTTTATTGGGATTTGCCAACACATCACGATCCATCCATCCATCCATCCATGTGTCAAGCTCATTTGCACATTTATTGTCCTCATCGTTCTCAAAACATTTGCTTTCTACTTGAGCCCTTAGTATCAGCTCCTCATTTTTACCCCTTCTTCCCTACTCCCCACTCCTTCATGAACCCTTGATAATTTATAAATTATTATTATTTTGTCATGTCTTACAGTGTCCGACATCTCCTTTCACCCACTTTTCTGTTGTCCGTCTCCCAGAGAGGGGGTTATGTGTAGATCCTTGTAATCAGTTTCCCCCTTTTTATACTCCCTTCCCTCCACCCTCCTGGTATCGCCACTCTCATCACTAGTCCTGAAGGGATCATCTGTCCTGGATTTTCTGTGTTTCTAGTTCCTGTCTGTACAAGTGTACATCCTCTGGTCTAGCCAGATTTGTAAAGTAGAATTGGGATCATGAGAGTGGGGGGTGGTGGGTGGGTGGAGGAAGCACTTAAGAATTAAAGGAAAGTTGTATGTTTCATCGTTGCTACACTGCACCCTGACTGGCTTGTGTCCTCCTCAAGACCCTTCTGTAAAGGGTTGTCCAGTTGCCTACAGATGCACTTTGGGTCCCCAACTGCACTGCCCCTCATTCACAATGATATGATTTTTTATTCTTTGATGCCTGATATCTGATCCTTTCGATACTTCGTGATCACCCAGGCTGGTGTGCTTCTTCCATGTGGGCTTTGTTTACCTTTAAGACCCCACACACGATATCTTTTGATAGCTGAGCACCATCAGTTTTCTTCACCACATTTGCTTATGCACATGTTTGTCTTCAGCAATCATGTCGGGAAGGTGTCTCAGCTTCTTCTTGAATCTTCCCTTTTCTCCCAGACTACAGCCCCTTCTCTGCTTTCTATGTGAGCTCTGTACTGCCCAAGCTCATTAGAAGTTGGCCACTCAAGGACTCTGAAGTAGAGGTCTAGCTGCTGCTGTGCATCTGAGCCAGGTTGTGTAGCGGGTTACTCTTTGAGCTGCTAACTTCGAGGTCAGCAGTTCAAAACCACCAGCCTCTCCTTGGGAGAAAGATGGGGCTTTCTACTCTAGAAAGATTTACAGCCTTGGACACTCACAGGGGCAGCTCTCCTCTGTCCTTTAGAGTCATTGTGAGCCAGAATGGGCTCAGTGGTAGTGAGTTTGGTGTTCAGTTTTAGCATAAGTAGGTGCGCCAATTCTCAACTAGGTAGTTCTTCTATGTAGAAGCCAGCTTTCTGCCCAGTTCCACACATTTGCAGCGTTAGCACTTCAGCCCCGTGTTCGTGTGTTCCTCACCAGATCTCATCTCCTCCTGGCAGCAGGAGGCCTTGCCCCTCGTGTCCAAGAACCTGCTTTTGAGCTGGGGTCAGGTCCTGCCTTCCCCAAGTCCTCTGGCGTCCTTCACAGCCAAGCTTGCCTCAGGTCCGGCATTCTCCCCATCCCCTTCCCACCCTAGGGTGACCACACAGCCAGGGGAGCCTCTGAAGACCAAAGCTGGGCTGCCCCTACTGTGCCTGGGCTGTGGAGCTTGTCTTTCCTTGGGCTCTCTGATTCTTCCTTTGTGGCTTTTGTCCTTTGTCTACTCAGTTCTAGGGTAGATTTTTTTTTTTTTACGGTTTTGTCCTTGACATTTTTTTTCTCTCAGTTCAGTCACGGTGGGTTATTTTTATTTTAGGATACTGTTACTTATATTTTTAGCGTGATTGTTAATGCTTCCTTTGTTTAAAAAATGCATTCAAAAGCTGTTGTCCCTTTCACTTCTGGTTTTATTTGATTGCAAAACCTTGTCTTCTTTTCAAGTGAATGCATCTTTGATTTTCTAATGGAACTTTAGCAATGAACTTATTAGCAAGTGACATTAAAGGGAGTTTGTTGACAAGCCTTTCCATTCTCTTTGTATCTGCCTCTAGGCGTCTTTTATGGCCAAACAGATCTTTATGAGAAAGTGGACAGTTTTTAAATCTTCAGTAAAAATCACTTTTTGGTATTCCAGCCCTCACAAAGTATTTCTCTTAGCTATGGAGCAGTAACATTTAAGTGGTCTCTGAGGGTGGATTCTCTGGAGGAGCAAAGCCAATGACGCACAAATATATGCATACTCGGAGAGAAAGATTCATTTCACGGAAATGGGCTTCCTGCAGATGTGAAGGCTGGCAAGTTCCAAGTCCATAGGTTATGGGTTAGGCCGGAGGCTTCTCCTGTTTCCAGAGGTTATAGGTTACAAGGCTGGTGATGACTGAAAAGGGCTAGGGGTGAAAGTGAATCCCCAAAATCTGCAGGTCAGGCACCTGGGTGTTGGCTCACATCCCAAGAACCAGAGGCCAGAGGATGGTGAGTCATTCGCAGGAGTGAGGGAGAGAGAGAACCTTGCTGGAACGTTCATATCCGTTGGATGCAGCCCACGCCCCCAAAGACATTCCCCTTAGATCAGATTTTTTAACAAATGGAGGATGATTACATAATACTGAGAATCACGGCCTTGCTCAGTTGACAGGCAACATTAACCATCAAAACAAAAGGGTCTGTTGATTTATTTTTAAACAGGATTTGTGTTTCCATATGATTTTCCTTTGAATGTCTACGTACTTGAAGTATCCAGCAAAACACTTAATGTATACAAAGCATTTTGGTTTTGGGGGATAGCTTATGGTCCATTTGTTGTCACCATATGATGTCACTAATGATCTTTTAGAAAACGGAAAATAAAAAAGGTAAATCTATTTTCCATCATAGTAATATAGAAATTTGCATTCCATTTTTAAAATAACTCATTGAGCAAGTGAATATTTTTAAAGACTATGAAATGTAACCTTATTTAACTTGAAAATGATATCATTGCTGATGCCAGATGGATCTTGCTTCAAAACAGAGAATACCAAGAAAGATGTTTACTTGTGTTTTATTAACTATGCCAAGGCATTTGGGTGGATCATAAACTGTGCTTGTCCTCAAGGATGACCTTGAGAAGAATGGGAACTCCAGAGCACTTCATTGTACTCGTGCAGAACTTGTACGTGGACCAAGAGGCAGTTGTGTGAACAGAACAAAGGAACACTGCGTGGTTTAACATCAGAGAGATGTGCGTCGGGGTGGAATCCTCTCACCATGCTCACTCAGTCTGTATGCTGAGCAAATCGGAGCAGCTGACGTCTGTGTAGAATGCGTATGTGGCATCAGGACTGGAATAAAGCCCATTAGTAACCCCCGACGCCAGGCAGATGATACAGCCTTGCTTGCTGAGAGTGAGGAGGACTTGGAGCACTTGCTGAAGATCAAGTAATGCAGCCTTCAGGATGGACTGCAGCTCAATGTAAAGAGGACCCAAATCCTCACAAGGGGACCAGGAGGTGACGCCATGATAAATGGAGAAAAGGTTAAACTTGTCAAGGATTGTGTCTTGCTTGGATCCACGATCATCGATCATGGAAGTAACAGTCAAGAGATCAAAAGACAAGTTGCATGTGGTCCATCTGCTGCACAAGATCTCCGTAGAGTCTTGAAAAGCAAGCATGCCACTTTGAAGACTGAGGCGCGCCTGACCTAAGCCACGGCATTTTCCATTGCCTCCTGTGCATGTGGACGTTGGACATTGAGTAAAGAAGCCAAAGAAGAATTGACGCATGTGCACTGTGGTGCTGGAGAAGAGTATTGTAAGTACCATGGACGCTAAAAGGACAAACAAATCGGTGTGGGAAGCAGTATGGGCAGGGCACTCCCTGAAGGCAAGGATGACAAGACTTCATCTTGCTTGTTTTGGACAAGTTGTCAGGGGAGAGTGGTCCCTGGAGAAGGGCCTCATGTGTGGTAGAGACGTAGCACAGGAGGGGCAGACCCTCGAGGAAATGCACTGAGCAATGGGCTCAAAAACAGCAACAGTCTTGAGACCGAAACAGAACTGGACAGGAGAAGAGATACTTTTGTAATTATAAAGTACGAGAGTCCACAGCCCCCTCCTATATTCACGAAAAGGCATAAGCACTGTGAGTGTTGTAATCGGTGTTGTTTCCATTGGAGAAGGGAGAGTCCCGCCCCTTGTCTTCCAGCGAGATCATGCTGACCTGCTGCCCACCTCGCCCGCTTGTTATTTTAAACTCGGACCAGGTAGCCTCGGCGTAAGCCCCTTGCCTCATTCTTTGACACCTAGAGAGTATGCTGCCGTAGAAAAGACGTTAATATCTTGAAGTCCTTTGCTTTCCCCCATCTCCTTCAGACATTGCAGGACCTACTTTGTACATCTGTTTATTTAAACAACCGGGCACGCTTCTGTAAGGTAGAGGGCTGGAACATTTTAAATGAGAAGAGATGTTGGGGCCAACCTCCCTCCAGAGAGGACACACCACTTCATGCTCTGCCCCGCTGCTTTTGGAAGCTCACTCTTTCCGTGCACTCGGTGACAGAGCGGCTACACCTTGGGCTGCTCCCTCCAAGGTCAGTCGTTTGAAACCACCAGCTGCTCCGAGCGAGAAAGGGAGGATTTCTGTTCCTGTAGATCAGGAAACCCCTGGGGCAGTTCTCCTCTGCCCTGTAGGGTCGCTGTTAGTTCAAGTCCACTAGATGGCTGTGAGTTTTGTTGGTTGTTTCAAGTCAGTGCTGGCTAATACTAGCCTTTATGTTTTTGCCCCCTTGCTATGCCGGAAAAACAAACCCCATCCCATTGTGGTGTTACTTGTATGCGTCTTGAACTCTGGTGATATACTTCAGGCATTTCATGGTCTTCTCATTCTTAGTCTCATTTTACTTATAAAAAATTAGTGTCATGCTAAAGTGTCACTATTAGCCAGAAGGTCGGTGGTTCTAAACCACCATTCACTCCGAGAGAGAAAAGACCTGGCAGGTCGCCCCCACAAAGATTTCAGCCTAGGATATCTTCTGAGGCAGCTCCACAGTTTTCTCCCTCCCTGTTTACTCTTTGTTTAAAAAAAATCATTTTACTAGGGGCCCATACAACTCTTATCACAATCCATACATAGATCAATTATGTAAAGCACATTTGTACATTCATTGCCCTCATCATTCTCAAAACATTTGCTCTCCACTTAAGCCCCTGGTATCAGGCCCTCATTTTTTTCCCCTCCCTCCTCGCTACCCCCTCTCTCATGAACCCTTGGTAATTTACAAATTAGTATTTTGTTATATCTTGCCCTGTCTGATGTCTTCCTTCACCCACTTTTCTGATGACTGTCCCCCAGGGAAGAGGCTATATGTAGATCCTTGTAATTGGTTCCCCCTTTCCAACCCTCCCTCCCTCCACCCTCCCAGTATCGCCACTCACACCACTGGTCCTGAAGGGATCCTCTTTCCTGGATTCCCTGTGTTTCCAGTTCCTGTCTGTACCAGTGTACATCCTCTGGTCTAGCCAGACTTGCAAGGTAGAATTGGGATCATGATAGTGGGCGGGGAGGGGGTTGCTACACTGCACCCTGACTGGCTTGTCTCCTCCCCGAGACCCTTCTGTAAGGGGATATCCAGTGGCCTACAAATGGGCTTTGGGTCTCCACTCTGCACTCCCCCCCTCACCCGTTTACTCATTTGAAAGACAACTGACTCAGTTGCTTTATAGAAATTTAACCCAAGTCATGCTAGTTTGAACCAAAGGAGCCCTGATGGCATAGTGGATTATGAGTTGAGCTGCTAACCGTGAAGTCAGCGGTCTGAACCACCAGCCCCTCCACGGAGCAAGAGGAGGCTTTCTGCTCCCGTAAAGAATAACAGCCACAGCACCCGCAGGGGCTACCCCGCCCGCCTACTCCGCCCTGGAGGGTTGCTGTGAGTGGACATGACGGCAGTGAGCTTGTCTTTGAGTGTAAGCCAAGGGTTACTTAGTACAGGGCAGTTCCCTAGACTCATAGAAATACCAGTTTATTGAGATTTAAAGAATTTCCAGACATTTGTGTTTCTCTCCATGTGTGTGCCTGATAACAAAGCAGCTAATGTGAGCCTTTGTCAGCCAGTGCTAACTGCGGTGGGAGCCAGCTGGGGGAACAGGGACAGGGCACATTGTGACGAGAGTAAGGCCACACGTCAGGGACGCCAAGTCATCACTTGTACGATCGCAGCAGTAATGCTTGACCTTCACAACATCCCGAATCTCGTTTGCAAGTCATTAGCTTCACAAGTTGGTTTTGTGGAAATTGCCCTGTGTTAGAGCCATACGTCTTGGTGTGTGGCAGAGCCTCTCAGGATGTGTAGGTGGCAAGGGTAGCTTGAAGGGCCGTCAACTGATACCTCTTCATGTCACCTTGTATTTGGAAAGTTAAAACAAAACTCAAAACCACAATCTGCTTTTAAGGAAATAGGCATCTTTTGGGGACTATATAGAAGTGATGCATTATTGTCTCAGTGTAAGGAGAAGGACACACAGTTTTTGTATCTCTTAAAATTGACTAAAGTGTTACATCATTGAGAAATAACTTAATTGACTGTATCCTTCAAACAAGTCCCCCAACAACCCCACCCCACCCTCCCTCCACCCCCAGATAACCATATCCACGATCAAACACCATGCGACACAGAGAATGGGGTCTCTAAGACACGCCCGTGAAGACTGTCTGTTCATTAGTGACTGTCAGATTCATTCCCTAAGACACAAGGTCCGATTCTTCCGAATAATGAACTTGGTCGCAGTTCCAGGCCCCGCGCTGGCAGCGTTCCCGCCAACCTGAGTGAGCTTACCCGCTCTGATTTCTCATGGATGTCATGTCCCGGTTTCCCTGGCCAATGCGATAAAAATGACTCGTTAGTCCTCGGCGACAGAGATCCATAAATCCCCACCGTAAACATGTAACCAAACAGACAAACCCAAAGAGCCGATTCATTAACATTCGTGAGTTAATGGGAGCTGAGAGCGACTGTCTGTGTTCTTCATGCTCTCCCACAAATATTGATGGGGTGTCTGGGCTGTTATTATTTTTTTTGCTAGGCTGGCTAGCAGGGAGACAGCCCTTACCCTCACAGACTTTGGCAGGGCTCTGCCCTTGGGCACCCACCTCTGATATTTCCATCGTGGTTGTACCCTAGTACCCAAGAGGAGCAGAGACTGTAGCTCCTACCCTCAGGCCAGTTGGTCTGTCCAGGGATTCTGCCCCCCCCCCAACCCCAATTCAATTCAATTTTCTTTCTTTTTGTAAGCAGTTTTATTTATATGGAATTCACGTACCATACAATGGTTTGGATATATTAAAAAGATTTGTGCAGTTATCACCACAGTCCGTTTTAGAACCCTTTCATGTTTGTACTTGCTTCCGAGAGGGAGGCTATCCGTACCCCTGGCCAGTGGTCCGAGAGATTATGTTTTTATCACAGTGGTTTAACAACTGTCTTTGAAGGTTGTAATTGCCATTTACAATACTCAGCAACATTGGGTTTGCGTTTATATCTTCTTTCATCACCAAAGACTCGGCATCTTCAAGAGTAACAGGCACAAAAGACAAACAGCACCACAGACCCAGTTTTGTGATAGCGGTACTCACAAGCAGTAATCTACGAGCAGATCCATGGCAGACCAGCACGGGGACAAGGTGCCAGTCGGCAGGCGGGACTGTGCCTACAGCCAGAGAGGTTTGACAGAGAAGTGGAATTCCATGAAACTGGTTTTCCTACGAACTTTCTAAGTCCCCTCGTACTTATTTATATGTGCTGAAATTGCCATCTCCATAGCTGTAGTAGAGCAGACATGGCAAAGTTATGAAACCTTAGACCTTGTGGGAATGAGTCACTGGCTTTGGACCACGTCTTGCCTGACAACAGCCGAGTCAGTTGGCAGAAGGTGGTCCCCAAAGACAATGACTTGCACCCTAAGTGATAAGTAGTGACTGAGGGTTTAGAAACTAGTGAACAAAGTCACCCGTTGTGTGGAAGGAAGGGTGATGGAAATCCAAGGCTCAAGTAAACAATGAGTCCACAGGACTCACTGACCACGTGAACCACGGCCTCTCCAACCAGAGCCTGGAGGAACTAGGTGAGGCCCAACTGCCACTACCAGACGCTCACGTGGCGACCACAGGAGATCCTGGCCAGGATGGAAGAAGAGCGAAGAAGATCATTCAGTTCCGTAAAAACGATTCGACCTCTTGGCCCAAGAGAGACTGTAGAACCCTGGAGATTGTGGCCCTTTGACCCCGCGAACAGCAAGACTCATGGAGAACGTGCCGTAGGGACGGGGTGAACACTCAGCGTGTACCCAGAAACAAAGCTCAGCGCACACGAGAGAAGGATGCTGGGACACGGGGAACCCAGGGAGGAAGCAAGCAAAAAAATGACAGCTAATGTGAGGGAGGAAAAGGTGTATAACTTTCACCCAGGCCATAATAAAAAAACATCAAAGTAAAAACCTTTGCATGTCATGCGTGCTTCTGCTTGTTACCATTCTAGGCTCCTAGAGAACCTTCTCCACCCTCAGTGGCTGTGTGTCCACGTGTCCGAGAGTGACCCTGTGCACAAGTGAACAAAACCCTGCCCACTCGTGTGCTGTCCTCGCCGTTATGTGAACCCCTCATTGCAGCCCCCATGCCAGTCCATCTCATCGAGGGCCTTGCTCCTTTTTGCTGCCCCTCTCCGCTGCCAAGCATGTGGGACTTTCCCAGGGACTGGTCTCTCCGGACAACATGCCCGAAGCATGTGAGACAAATATGTCTCGCCGCCCTTGCCTCTAAGGAGCGTTGTGACAGCACGTCTTCTGGGACAGATTTGCTTGTTCTTTTGTCCGTTCATGGTGCTTTCAGTAGCCTTTGCCAGGTTAGGTAGACATCATCTTCCTCCAGGCATTCAGGGGCCTCCTTGCGTCCTCATCTGAATCGGACAGTGGCTGTGCCATTCGTCACTGGGGAGCTGGGGCCTGTAAGAGACCCTTGGCTTCTTCGGCTTAAAGATTCCGGCCTCCTTTAGGGATTTAAATTCAAAGTCCATTTCACTTTTATCTGAAGCCCCTGGGGGGAAATTCTGGTGCTGTTCTGTGTGCCTGGACTCTTGAATGCCAGCTCCCCCCATCCCCTTAAACTCAAGACCTATTTTCTGATCCTTAAAGCAAAACAAAAACCCAAGCTCTCTCAGAAGAATTACAGCCAGGATGTTCCTTAGACTCGAGGAGAGCAAGACCGCACACCAGCTTTGGGCATGTTACCAGGAGGGACCAGACCCTGGAGAAGGACACCATGCTCGGTAAAGTGGAGGCTGGTGAAGAAGAGGAAGGCGCTCCAGGAGATGGCTTGAGCGAGTGGCCGCCCCTGTGGGCTCCCTTGTACCAGTGGAGAGGGTGGCATGGGGCAGGGCAGCATTTGGTTCTGCTCGATTGTCCGTAGAGTCTCAATGACTTGGAACTGATTTAATGGCACCAAACAACAATTATGCTGGATCTAGTGGAACTATGGATTTGTAATAATATCTGTAAGAGCGCCTAATGGTTTTTTAAAACCCCGAAAGACAAAGGCGCCGGGCGGTGAAGTGCTGTGGAAAGGGTGGCTGAGATTGCAGTTGACAGAGGGGCAGTCTGCTTTGGTGAGATGGATTCCGGGAAACCGGGTGGGACACATTTCCTCTGCCATCACTGGAAATGGACCCGATGCCACCCAACAGCCACGGAGCCAAACTCCCCATGAGCCTGTAAGCCTTTAGCTCCCCTAAGTGACCGCACCGTATGGTCAAGTTTCGGCCAGGGACTCCTGCGCATCACCACCACGTTCTCACGTATCACCACCGCGTGGCTCCGGCTCCAGGCGTCCACGAGCTCAGCTGCCGCTTTGTCTGGTTCCCGAGCGCTGGACGCTCCCCATGTTCTGAGGCGTCTGTGTCCGCCTCCTCACCTCAAGCTCTCTAGAAACACGGTGACCCAGGCTGAGAGAGAGGGATTGCAGGTCCCCCGGGCTTCGTGACAAAGGGGACCGAGGAATACATGTCTCACACAAGCAGATCTAAGTCTGCATTAGGCACTGAGAAAAGAGCCCCCAGTGATGGGATTTATTAATCAAGGGTGAGCTTCTTGGGTTAAAAAGGTAGATGCTCCGTAATGCGTTTTTCAGAAAGTTCACGGCTCTGAACTGTAACCTGTCTCAGTAGAACTTATTCCCATATGGCGTGATTGTATTTTGGGGTTTTGACAGTGAATTTTTTTTTCCTAGCGGTTCGCTGTCTCCAATGACAGGAGCTATTTTCAGAATAGTTATCTGCCGAGATTGTCCCGGAAGCCACAGCGAGCAGCACCATCCTCTGCTTCCTGAGGGCCCAGCGGTGGTGGTTTTCTTCATGCTTGGGGCCACCCAGGGCCTGGCACATATGGGCAAAAGCACCCACACAGAGACCCAAGCTCATGGCATGCTCACCACAGCCTTCTGCGCTGTGACATCCGTGTGGCCTTTCTCACGTGCCCCTCCTCCCTTCGCCCCAGAACCCAGCCTCTGCAGTCCCCGCGACATGCCTGCCCCTCTCATTGTAGGGTTTCAGCTGTTTTGCGCACTAGTTTCACCCAAATACCTGCCTGGAGGACTCCCTTCTTGCTTTTAAGTTTTTGCACAAATGCTTGCTCTTCAGAGAGGCGCTTCCTAACCATCTTTTTTTTGTTGTTGTCACTGAAATTGTGAAGTTCACAGAACATAAAGTGTACAGCTCACAGTGTGGTGTCAGCGTCACTGCTGTCTAGTTGTTCCTGAGCACTTCCTCAGACCAAAGGAGAACTGGCCACGAAGCTGTCGTTTCCCCCCCCCCCCCCACACACACACACACCGCCCTGATAGCCTCCAGCTGCTCTATGTGTCTCTGGACCAACTGCTCTATGACCAGTATCACTGGCGCTCGCGTCTGCTGGGCCGCTCCTCCCCACACTGCCTCTGACATTGCTGCTTCGCATCGCGTTCCCTCCACGAGTGCAGGCTGCAGGCGGGCAGGGGCCTTGGCTGCTTGGATTACTGTAGCGTCTGTCACACTAGAGGTATTCCGGAAATGTGTGCTGAGTGAGTGCATGGATCCTTGGACTAACGAGTGAAGGCTGGTCTACAAGTTCAGTTGCTATTGAGCTGGGATTCGTCGTAGCCGCCGAACTCTTGTCTGCATCAAAAGAGAGTGTTGATCTTTAAGTAACTACCCCATCCAAGTGCTTAGCCCACAGTAGTTTGTATTAAGTCTTATTTTCTCTGAGACCCCACACTCCTGTCACCATTGACTCCTCTATCACACGTCGGATGGATCTTGGTGCCCCCCAGTCCCACCATCAAGTGCTTGCTTTCCCGTGAAGTGCAAGGCCTTGTATTAGTGTCCCTGCTGTGTCTACTTAACCGTTCGGGATCTTGTCCTTTCGTTGGGTGGCAGTAAGAAGGCAAAGAGGGACAGAGTGGTTACAGTTTCTGGTCAGAAGTGGCACTCAAACAGAAGGTAGACACGTGAACCCCACATTAGCAGGCACCGTGAGTGACTCTTGGCTTCATCAGGGACCGGACACACTGACTTTTTCCAAGGTCATTTCCTGTTTGGACCCTCTGCATGTAGTGATGAGCTTCCTCCGTGCTGCCGAACACGGTGCTATTTTTGCCATGTGCTGAGCTCCATAGAGATCCTCCACGATATTGGTACGAATTCCTCTGCTCTGTTCATCATGGCAGGTGCAGCCCATTAAAACAAATAACAAAATTAGACCATAACCAACAGCAGCTTATTGAAACAGCCCTCGATAGCTCATAAAAGCTTCTAATTTCTGTTAACACGGCAAGACCACGTCTCGAGGACCCTCGTGCGCTAACCCTTGCAGGAATGATGGCATATTCTAAAGACGCTCCCGGGCTCTGTGTACTAGAAGCTGGGCCCGTACACGAGCTGCTGGTGCCTGGATGCAGGCTGGGTGCTTTAAAATGTGACTTTCTCTATGTTATGGCCGCGCCTCACAAGGGGAGCCTTTATCGTTTGTAGTGGTGTTGGCGCCATTGTGGTAAACGAGGTGGTTTAGGAGCACTGTCCATCTCTTCCCACAGGGCACCTGGTTACAGGCACAGCACCTTCTCAGAGTGATACCTGCACCCCTTCCCAGCCGCTTGTCTCCTTCTGACTTTCTCAGTATCTGACTTTAGCCTCATTTGTTTTCCCTCCCTCTCTGCTGCCCACCCAGATGGAGGCAAGGAGGTGCTGTCCATGCACCAGATCCTTCTCTACCTGTTGCGCTGCAGCAAATCCCTGGTGCCCGAGGAGGAGATCGCCAACATGCTTCAGTGGGAGGAGCTGGAGTGGCAGAAGTACGCGGAGGAATGCAAAGGCATGATCGTCACCAACCCCGGCACGGTGCGTGGCTCCAGAGGGGGATGGTTCAGCAAAGCAGCCCGAGGACACCCGAGATGCTTTTAAGTATCCATTGACCCTCTGGTGTTTTAAGTACTCAGTTTGGGTAATTTTCCTTCCACATACTGAATCAGGAAGGAAAGATTTTATAATACAGCTGTATTTGGTAGGAAACTCAGCTGGTTAGTAAGTTTATGCTGCCCACTCTGGAACCTGCTGGAGTTCAGAATTGTAGTTGGGCTTGCATGCGGTCCCTCCCCCTGCCCTGAGTATAAAGGAAGCACATGTATGTAACTATAGAAAGTTGTGAGATTGAACAACAGCTCAAAGAAGATCTGGAGATGACCCCATTGGTTTTTCTAGTCATTTGAAAATACAGCTCTGCCTTGCCTAATGCCCCTGACCTGTTCTGGAAAAGGGGACGGGTTGTGATTTGAACTGCGTGCTAATGTCATATGATATGAAGGCACTTCCAAAAAGTTTATGGAAAAATGGGGCTAAATGATCATGGGATTTTCCCGTTTTGAAGGTTCCTTGTCTGTATGTTTGCTGTGTTTGACGCATACAGATCTGAATAACCCATTTTATGCTGCTTGGACTCTGTCAGCCCCCAGAGCCTCAGGGGGCTCACACTTGAACGCGTATGTAACCTCTGGTAGCCCTGGTCAGAATCAAGTGAAAGGGCTAACAGCCCAGCCTTGGCACTGGCAGCTCAGTGGCAGCTCAGAGGGAGCAGTACCCCTGGGGGCTGTCAGAGAGTGTCAACGTGACAGCAGCCCCGCCTGCTGGTACCCTTCCAAACAAGTCCCTCTGCCCCAGCCCTCGAACAAATTTGTTGTTGACGTTGCACAAGTGGTTCATGTAACAACAGTGTAGCAAAATTACCATGTTTTCATTTGTCTCAAGTCTCTTTTGAAGTGTAATTTTTAAAAATCAAAAGAAGTCATTAAGTAATTCCCTAGTTTTGAATACCTCGATTGTTTTTGGGTTTTTGCTATAATATACACCACTATAGTGAATGTGTAGGTGTGGGGCAGCGTGTGTGTGTGCACATATTTATAAGCACTTATCTTTGCTTATGTGTCCATTTCATTTCTTAGGAAGAAGCCCTATGTGTGAAATTAATAAACTGAAGAATGTACATTTTTATATCTTTTAATAGGTATTACAAATTCCTTCCTGGAGGGGGGTAGAGTTTGTTCTCTGACTGGAAGGATAGGAGAGTACCAGTTTCTTCATATTGGTTATGTTACTTTAAAAAGACATTAACAGTTTGATAGGGAGATTTTTAGTTCATTCGTACTTATTTTGATTTCTAGGAAAATGTGATATTCTGTATGTTTACTGGCCCTTCATATGTCCCACATGTCACGGATACTCGACTACTAATATCCTGTGACTATTTGTTCTATTTCTTGACTCTTTCCCTCTTTGAGCCTCGGCCGTCATCATTATGAAGTATAAGTAATTGCTGGAAATGGTAGTAACGTGGCCAGCATGCATTTTGTGCCTCACACGCTCGGCCTGTTCTGAGTCTATTTTTCCTGCGGACTCCAAAAAAATGGCTCCGGTTTTCCCCCATCAGCTCTAACTTGGGAGATAAAGAACCTATGTCACATGCCACTCTTTACTCTGCTCTCCCATAACAAATCAGGACGTTTTCATGTAGGGTTCACTGCCCCGAGAAGCCCTGGCAGCGCAGTGGTTGCAGCGTGGGCTGCTAACTGCCTGGTCAGCAGTTCGAAACCACCCGCCCCTAGGGTTTCCAGACCTTTGAGTCTTTTAAAGCTGCAGAGTGACGGGTGGGTTTGAACCACTGACCTTATTCGCAGTTCAGCGTGGAACCAACTAGCCCCTATGGGTCTATAGATAGCTTCCCTCCGAAGCCCGTAACACCTAATTCTTTTTCAAGTATTTCTCACCTTTTTGGTCGTATCCTGTAATTTGTAGGTCTGACTTCTCATATTTAAATCTAGGATGATAAATTAATAAATCAGTATAACTGAATAGCTGAAAATATAGCTGGACACCTTGTCTTAAGAAACTACAGCTGATGCAAGACTATCCAATGCATATTTTTGAATTATTGCCTCAAATAACCTCTAGGAACAGACCTTAAAACCAAAACACCAAGAAAAATTTTTCATTTTTGTTGGCCTGTGTAATTGCTTATAGATAATTCCCATTTCTTTTATTGGCTTCTTGAATTTTTATCTGTAAAATTAGCTCCTTATGTTAATTTTTGAAGTTATAATATGCTTATTAAAAGAAGGAATTGAGTGGACATTTATTCTTCTTCAGTGTCTTCTCAAGGTGAAGATAACTCTTTATAAATGTCCTAGAGAAATATAGTAGCTTTCTGTTCACCCTTTGCGAATCCAAAGAGTGGATCGTTCCACTGCTGACACTTACAACAACAACAAAAAGGAATTACATGACACCTAATCTCTTGTAAAAAAGCCAACAAAACAAAACTACATATACACAAAGTAAAGACAGTTTCTCTTTCTCCTGTAGAGTGGGTTATTGGTTCTTAAGGTAATTATATTAAGGGGCTTCAAAAAGCTCCTGGGAAAATTCCATTACCTTTTAATTCCATTTTTCCTGCAAACTTTCGGAAGCCTTCCACTTTTCCTGGCGTGTGACTCTGATATAATTTTATAGAATTGGAAAATTAAAATCCTCATGTAAAGAAACAGAATAAACTGCTTAAACAAAGCTGTTATTTTTTAGAAGCTGCCAGATTGTTTAATAGCCTTGATTCATAAAAATAAAAACTCCAGATCAGCTCTTTGTAGCATGACAGCAACATCTGCACAAGCAGAATGTTGCTATTTGCAAATAAACATTCCGGCTCGTACTGATTGTTCGAAAACTAGAAAATCATACAGATTTTACATTTGCACTGGCAAGTCACATAACCCTTAAAGTAATTTAAATATATATGTAAGTAAAATCATATGCAGAGATGAGTGTGGGTTTTGTTTTGTTTTTAACAGCTGTATGTATTTGCATATCTCTTGCCTGTTGTAGAGCTGAGTTGGAAGAGGGAGGGGTGGCTGGTGATGGGGGGAGGCATGCGTCTTACTTGGTCCACGGGGAGATTCCGTGCTCTACGGTACATGCTTTGACCCATAGCAACCCGACAGGATAGGATAGACCTGTCCTGGAAGGTCTCTGAGACTGTAAATCTTAAGGGAGTAGAAAACCTCGTGGCTGCTGGTTTTGAACTGCAGACCTGGGGTTAGCATCCCAACGTCTAACCACTACGCCACCAGGGCTCAGCATCCACTTGGTGGCAGTGAGTGTGGTCTATAGTGGAACCCTGAGGGTATCTTCCATGGCATAATTGAGTTATTTTGAAAATCAACCAGGAAGCCCTGTAGGGCGCGTTGGTGATAGAGTGGCTACGTGTTGGGCTACGAACGGCAAGGTCAGCAGTTATAAACCACAAGCCACTCCTGAAGAAAATGCCTGGGCTTTCTCCTCCCATAAGGAGTTGCAATCTGGAAGCCTGCAGAGGTAGCTCTCTGTCTGTTAGGGCACCCGAAGTTGGAATGACTTTATGGCAGTGAGACGGGTGCCGAGACCCACACTCTGTGTTCGTAGCAGTCGGGGCTCATGAGTCTGTTGGCTTAAAAAAAAATCTCCAGGTGTTTCCGGTTTACTTACTGCTTTCTTGTGAGCCCAAGGCGTAGTGACCGTTGTCCATTGCCAGCATCCTCATTTAACTAGCGTGCTTTGATTGACTACTCTGTGAGCCAGGTGCTGGTGAAGCTCACATACATGATGTTTGCCCCAGTTGCTAGGCTGTGCAGGTGAAGGGAGTGTGATGAATTGTTGACTCAGTGGGCCCACCAGTCAAGCCTGTAGTTTTGGTCCGTGGGCCAGACTTGTCGGACGCTTCATTGAGCTAAGAGCATTGCACAGTGAGGTCTTCTGGTGTTGTCTTGATTAAGATAGTCCAAGGCGAATTTTGAGGAAACCGGAGCAGCCAGATCGAGAGGTTTATGCAGGGATGCCAGGCTGTGGCACACACTGAGTTAATCCTTTAATGTTACTTCAGCGTGGATACGATTTACACTGCGCAAGGTAGACACGATAATACATCTCATTCTGTGTAACACTTGCTTTGAAAGATTGCCAGTGGTAAGAATATTAGACAATTCATTAAAATTTTCAAACCATTACAGTGGCACAAAATACTTTATTGTTATAGAACTTAAACGAATTAATCTCCTTCCCTAAGCACTTGCTTTGGCCAGGAAAACCTTTTTCATTAGCAAGAATGTTTCGGAAAGAAGAATCATCTGAGAAATGTTATAGAGTAGGGCCAAAGACTAGAATTACTTCATCCCCCTACCCCTCGGGTCTGACAATGTTTTGATTTTGCCCATAAGGTTTTCAGTGGCTAATCCCTCAGAAGTGGACCGTCGGGCCCTTCTCCGTAGTCTGCTCTTCATCTGGAAGCTTGGCTGGGCCCTGTTCTCCGTGGGAGATGCTGCTGGCATTTGAAATAACCGATGACACAGCTCCCAGCAACACACAGGCCACCACAGTATGACAAACTGATGGACAAGTGGTGGAGGTTATAAATTTAGAGATAGTTTAGCAATTTGCTACCAGTCATCTGTCATCTTGTCACACCATGATGGCTTGCTCATGGCTAACATGCTGGAAGCTGTGGCATCTGTGTTTTAAATACCAGCGGGGTCACCCAAGGTGGCCAGATTTCAGCACAGTTTCAGACTGAGACAGACGAAAGGAAGGCCCAGGGCTCTGCTTTGTAGATCTACAAAGTTCTGCCCCAGCAGAACTAGCCCCTAAGAACCTTATGGATCCCAACAGGACTTTGTCCTCCTTCCTTGCTTTGGATATGTCATTCGGAGGGATTAATTACTAGGGGTGGACATCATGTTTGGTCCATGGGAGGGTCAGCAAGGACAAGGGAGACCTCGGTGGTGGGGGTGGGTCAGCACCCTAGCTGTCAGTGATCGTGAGGACGCTGCAGGACTGGACAACAGTTCCTTCTGTGGTTCATGTGGTCGCCACGAGTGGGAGTTGACTCTGCCCATCTGTCCAAAAAACCCAACTGCCAGCACTTCGTTGCAGACTTGTAGTGACCCTCAAGGGCAGGGTAGAGCTCACCAGGGGGTTTCCGAGTCTGTACTTCTTGATAGGAGTAGACAGCCCCATCCTTCATCCAAGGAGCGGCTGGTGGTTTCCACCCATGGACCTTAGGGTTAGCAGCCCAACGTGTCACCACAAAGCGAGCTTGTAAGTTCACTTCGGCCTTTCATGACACCATAGCACGAGGTCTGAAATCATGGACACATGAACCGTTTAATCACATTCTTCTATATGTAATTCTTCTTTTAAATTGAATCCTGCTGCATTGATGCGTAAAATAACAAACAACTCTTAGAGCTAAATAACAGTTTGCTACTGTGGAAAGGCACTGAAGTAATGTTATATTAGATTATGGGTAACCAGAAACGTTTCCAGTTATTAATTTTGTGAGCAGAGCCCAACTTCTGTATACTGGTGGTTCTGATGGTTGTTTAATGTTCTTTAAAAACTTTAGTTTGTGTTGTGAAAAGTAAAACGGAAATGAACTTGGAGTCTTGAGTGACAAAAAGTTCATCGGGAACAAGTCAAACCAAAAGAGCTTGGGTTTGGGTTGTGTTTTAATTCATGTGAGTAAACGTCACACATCTTTGTCACCCAGCAGGATGTCAGATGGCTGGGTGGGACAGCAATTGTCGGTAGAGTGCTCGACTTACTTTGGGGACTTCCAGGTTTTAGTAGTGCAGTCCCTGTGTCCCAGGCCAACAGAGCATCATACAGACCCCACTTGCTGGGGATTGCTAGGGGTTGGAATGAAGCTTATTGACATCTGGCTTGATCAGTTCTACAGCGGTAGGTTGTAAATCAGATGAGCCAGTTACCCCAATCAGCTCGTGAGATTTCCTTGAGAGTTGAGTCTAATCGAAGAGATGGCTAAAGCACGTGACTGCGTGCTGGCTGGACTCTCAAAGGAGCTCTGGTGGCAGAGTGGGTCACACATCGAGCTGCCGACATTAAGACCCGAGGTTCAGATCGCCGCTCGGTGGAAGAAAGGTGAGGCTTTCTGTTCTCATGAAGATTTACAGCCTCGGAAACCCACAAGGACACTTCCGTCCTGTTCAGCAGGGCCATTGAGGCGGGATTGACTTGATGGCAGTGAGTTTGATTATTTTTTTAAAAAAAATATAGTCCGTATGATTTTTACCATCTTTTTGCAAATGGAGGCTTTGGGGATGAAAATGGTCCTTCGCATTTTTGTAACATTTAAAGGAATGAGCCATTCACTTCTTTTTCTATATGTGAATAAATGAACATATCGGACCTTTTAAAAATACACTGTCAGCCCTTTCTTGGCATGATCAATGGCCTGTTTATTAGAAATACAGTTTTCAGACATCATCAGTGGAGGCCTGGTAGAGTCTTGTTGGAGGCCTGGTGTTGTAGTGGGCTGCTCACCAGCACTGAGGCTTTCTGCGCCTGTACGCATTTACAGCTTCAAAACCTCTTGGAAGCAGTTGTGCTCTGCTCTCTGGGGCTGCTCTGAGTCAGAGTAGTGTCCCTGTCAGTGGGTTTGGCTATTCATACGGACTTCGCAGGAAGCCCTCGGACTGTATGCGTGGGTAGAGATGATAGAGGGGCTCAGTGTCATTAGTCAGAACAAGGCCAGCGGCCAACTGTGGAACTAACCTTCATACTCAAGTTCACCTGAAGCTGAAGAAAATGAAATCAAGTCCAAGGAAGACAAATGACCCCCTTCAAACGACCCCCTTCAGTATGTGCTGCCTGAGCTATTAAACCAGTGAGAGAATAGATTTGTTCCACTGGACATTAATGACCAAAGACCGGATGAGATGTGGGATGATATCAAGGACATCATACATGAAGAAAGCAAAATGTGATTTGAAAGATGGAGAAGAAGAAGAGCCCCAAATGGGTATTAGAAGCCATTCTATAGCTATAGCAAATGGAAGAAATGATGAAGTCGGAGAGTTGAACAGATTTCAAAGGGTGAATGAAGAAGACAAAGAAAGATATTCTTATGAAATGTACAGGGACCTGAACTTGGAGAACCAAAAGGAAGGCAAAGTGTTGACATTTATGGTGCTGACAGAACTGAAGAAAATATCCCATCCTTGAGTTGCAATTTTATAGGATTCTAGTGGCAAAATATTGAACGATGTCAAGCTTCAGCGGAAGATGGGAGGAATACATCGAGTCTTTGCCAACAGAATTGGTTGACATCCAGCCATTTTAGGAACTAGCATTTAAGCAAGAACCAGTGGTACTGAAGGAAGAAATCTAAGCTTTTTGGAAGACATTGAAGAAAAACGGCTCCAGGAACTGATGGAATATCAACTGAGATAGTTCAACAAACTAATGCGAGGCTAACAGTACTTGGAAGACAGTTATCCAGCCAACCAACTGGAAAAGGCCAAAAAGTGACCCAACACAATGCAGAAATCATTGAACGGTATCATGAATCTCGCATGCAAGTAAAATTTTGCTGAAGATAATTAAAAACTGGTTGCAACAGCGTGATAACAGAGAGCTGCTAGTACTACAAGCTGTCTCTTCTGGAGAGGACACGGGTGAAGGGTGTCATTGCTGGTATCAGATGGAGCTTAGCTACAAGTAGACAATACCAGAAGGAGGCCTACCTGCAATTTATTTCCTATGCAAAGGCACCTGACCGTGTGGATTATGCATTTATTTATTTATTTTTGCGTGGACAAGAAAGAGCTTTATATGAAAGAGTAAGTGTATATTAAGAAAGCAGCCTCGTCCAGTTCAAGTCCATAGGTCTGATATTAGCCCATAGTCCGATACCGGTCTGCACATTTCCTCTTCAGACCCCAGTGACACCGAATGCAGGAAGATCACAGGAGTGGGGGAGGGTGGCATGCCTTGTGGCTTCAGTGGCAGTGGAAGCAACTCGTCTCAGCGCCGGCGTGGGTCTCCACGTGGCTCCTCCAGCTCCAGGGCTCTGGCTCCGTCAGCGTAGCTCCCTGTGTCTTGTCAGCAGGAAGACAAAGCAGAGAGGTGTTTGGATTGTTAAAAGTTATGAATAACTGAAGAATGAGAATTCCAGAACACTTAATTGTACTCGTGCAAAAATTATATGTAGACCAAGGGCAGTGCCGCATGGTTTATTTATTTGTCCAGAACGGGGGCATACGGCATGATTTAAAACCAGGAAAGGTGTGCATCAGGACTTTTCCACTTCCCCGTACTCATTCAGTCTGTTTGTTGAGTTAATGCTCTAAGAAGCTGGGCTGTATGAATAAGGATGCCATCAGGATTGAGTGAAGACTCAGTAACAGCCTGCACTATGCAGACGACACAACCTTGTGTGCTGAAGGCAAAGGGAACTCAGAGCTCAGAGTACAGCCTTAAATATGGTTAAAACCCAAATCTTCACAACTGAGCTATTTAGCAACAGCATGTTAAACAGAGTAAAGATCGAAGTGGCTAAGGATTTTATTTGATTTGGTTCCATAACCAATGCCCTTCGCAGTTAAGTCAAATGATGCATTGCACTGGGCAAATCTGCTGCAGAAGACCTTTTTGAAGTGTTAACCAGCAAAAATGTCACTTTAAGGCTTATGGTCCATTTGACCCAAGCCATTGTATTTTCGTTCACCCCGTGTGCATGTGAAAGCTGGACAATAAATAACTCGAAGCAGAGGGGGGAAGTGCCCAGCAGCCCAGGGCTCCTGCACAGTCTCTCCACCTGGCTTCGGGGACAAGCAGGGTCAGTTTTCTATCAAAATACGAACGTTTGGTCTGGTGCACTGACGCTGGTGGACGCAAGATGGCAGACGGTACAGAACTGAAGATCGGAAAGACGCGAGAATGTGAATGTGTCTGCTAGCTGGAGACTAGAAACAGGCTGGGATATCCCATGAGCAGGCAGGATAGCAGAGAAGAGCTCTCGTCCTCTCTTGGCTACGGATCCGAGCCGGAGCTGGGTCAGTTTCTGAGGTCATCCTCAGCCGCTGGCAGCAGGCTGATCCCCTTCCTACCCCAAACGTCGGAATGACAGCCCTGAGGGTGTGGGCGAGGGGTCCGGAGGAGGAACTGATGGCATGGGTGGCTCCCGGGGAATGAGCAACAGGATTGTGTGTGAAAGGAGACAGTGGATGGGGTAAGATGTGGGATAAATACATAAGTGTTCATGAGAGGCTGGGTGGGGAGTGTGCTAGGAAGGAGATAAAGGAGACCAGCTACCCAGGAGTGCAAGGAGAAAGTGTTTTCAAACTGATGTGGCAGCAATTGTACAATGCTGCTCGATGTGATAGAACTGTGAAATGCTACGACATCTGTAAGACTCCCAGTAAAGTGATTTAAAATCATGGAGTTGCTTAAACTCTCAAATAAACCAAACTCATCGCCCTCAAGTTGATTCTGACTCAGAGTGACCCTGTAGGACACAGTAGAACTACCTCTGTGTGTTTCTGAGACTGGCAGTCTTTACGGGAATAGAAAGCCTCATTTTTATCCCACAGAGTGGCAGGTAGTTTTGAACTGTGGACCTTGAGGTTAGCAGCCCACCGTGCAATCCCATATGCCACCAGGGCTCCAATCTATTGGTTTAGGATATTGAATATCCTACAAGAACAACAAACACATCTGTGTTGGAAGTATAGCCAGCATGTTCCTTAAAATTGGGGATTCTGAAACTTTGTCTCTTATATTTTGGATATACTATCAGAGGGCCCAGTCCCTGGAGAAGGTAAGGCAGAGGGGCAGTAAGAGAGGATCCTTCAATGAGAAGGACTGACACAGTGGCTGCAACAGTGGGTTCAAACAAAGCAAAGCAACAACTGGGGGGAGAATACAAGGCCAAGTAGTTTTACGTTTTGTACATCGAATCACTGGGAGATAGCAAACAGCGAACCGCACTAAAACACACAAGTGTCATTGCTGAGCATAGTAAGAGAAGGCTAATGACAAGGAGACCTGGCAGTAGCCAGAACTTGCGGAAGGAGGAAACTTGCCCAAGAATGGCAACCCAGTATTGTCCTTGAATTGAGAGAAATTGAAAGCCGTAAGCTGTGGCCTGTCAAAAGTTATAGACCTGGAACACTGGGGCAGGCCAGTTGAGTGTCTGCTTTCACAGCATCTGACCTTTAGGTTGCTGTGGCTTCTAATTCTACACTGCACAGGATTGATGGGCTTCACACGGTACCCCAAGATCGATATAAAGGCATCTGTGCCTACTGAGCAGACGTAGGTTGTTGGTTTGAAATGTGAAATTAAAGCAGAATGAGGAAGGCCGCACGTTTTCCTGGGAGGTGGAATGCCCCCCACCTTACCCCGCCCCGCACGCCTTCAGAGAGGTGAAGGAAAAGTTATATCTGACTAGGTGTCCTTTTTCAAAGTTTAATATTTAAAGGTTTCCAGGTGGAGTGCAAAAAAAAAGGACAAATTCATTGTTCATTATGGCAAATGGCACAGACTCATTTACAGGGCTGACATTAGGGTTTTTATATAGTAATAGCCGGCGTGATGAAAGGATTTTAAATGACATTCTCCCTTCAGGGACGAGGCTTCCTCAGGAATAAAGCCTGATTCGTTTCTTCACTACGTAAGTTAAAGCCAATGCTTGCAGACTCCTTATGGGAATAAATGGTTTTGATTTTTCTCCCCAGAAACCAAATTCTGTCCGCATCGATCAACTGGATCGTGAACAGTTCAACCCCGATGTGATTACATTTCCAATTATCGTCCACTTTGGGATACGCCCTGCACAGTTGAGTTATGCAGGAGATCCACAGTAAGAAATCTTCAGTGTTTGTCTTAACCGCTTCCACTTTCTGCTAACAGCTGGGTGAGCAGAGGAGTAGCCTGCAGTGAACGCTTTTCTTCCTAAAAATTACGGCACGAGATAAGCCACGTTTCCAAATGTAACGAGTTCTGATAGCTTCCAAAGAACTTTTCCTTCCTTCACATCTTTGGCTACAATAAACTGTATACAGTTTTGCTGGCAAGTTTGGTCACAATGAGCCCTGTATGTTTTTCATCTTTCAAAAGCGTTTTCCATGTTGGCCATTATGACATTAGTCATTGCTATGATTGTTACTAGTGTGTGATGCCCTGTAGTGAAGAGTAGCCCCCTGTTATTTCCAAGGGCTGCTAACTTTATTGCAGATCTCAATTTTGGGGCGGGGGCGGGGGGCATTTTAGCAAGGACTCCAGACCACGCGCAAGGTCAAGTGTGTAGAAATGCGAAGCCATGGCTCCTGCCTCTTTAGATCAGGTCGTCACTTTATACGTTTGGATTTTCCCTCCTGGCACTCTGCTATTTTTCTGAGCAGCGAGGAGGAGGCGTGGGACTGGAAATAGCACTATTAGTCTTTTCAGATGTGTTGGAACTTCCTACATTGGTGGACATACAAATCAAAATAAAAAATCCCAACAGTTTCTTGACTTGGTATTTTTAAAACATGAGTCTGCGTGGGAGAAGAGGGCATGGGAGAGTTTCAGTTCATTACTACAATTCTGGCAGACATATGTGAGAAGAGGCTAAAGGGTTTTGTTTTTTCTTCCCCCCCTTTGGATAAAAGTATGAAGCAATGAACCAGGCACTGTGTAAGTACGTCTTTCTTTCCTCCATTCTCTAACACAATGCGATCCAGAAGGAGAGGCCCAGCTAAGGTCATTTTAATATGACCCTAGATCTTTAGAAACTCCTGTTGCCAGCAGATTGCTGCTAGAATGAGATGAGGCTCTCAGGTGGCAGGACTGTGAACTGAGAAAGGCCTCTATCTCCTCTTCATGCCCAGGATGGCTTGACAGTATCCCACAGACATGTCCAGGGCTGTCACATATTGTCTATAAGCTAATAAACATATATGCTTGTTTTTGTGTTGACTGCAAATCGATAGGCCCCTTTTGTCTTTTTCTCCCTCCGGTGGAAAAAAGGCTGTAGCCATGTAACATGGGCATTGGCATCAATGAGGTTTTCTATTACTAATGCTCTCCAGCTTTCACTGTAGGCAATTCAGATACCAACATCAAGAAGACCCAACCCCTTGCCACTGAGTGTCCCTTGGCTCCTGGTGATCCCGTAGGACAGAGGGGAACCGCCTCACAGGGTTTCCATGGCTCTAAATCTTGATGGAAGCTGACTGCCTTAGCTTGCTCCCACAGACCGGCTGATGGGTTGGAACCGCCAAGCTTTGGCTTAGCAGGCAGGAACATAAACCACTCTGCCACCAGGGCTCCCTAGAAACAGAATGTTGTTGGTGTTTCACCAGCCATCAGAAAGTACACATCTGAGTAAGAGTTGTCTCTTTCAAAGAGCTGCCGTTGAGAGAAGGCATGTGCTTCCGTTGGTTGTGGGATTTTCTGTGCTTTCGCCCGAGTAGCACCAGCCGCACTGCCTACTGCCTGTCCTTTGCTGCCCCGCCAGCGTGGATCAGCATCATCACTAGGTTCCAGATGGCGCTTGCCATCCTACCACCCACCCCATTAAGACTCCTCAAAAGAAAGTCGTCATGATCCAGCAGGCTTTCGAAACCTGATTGTGTTGGCCTCTGGACTCACCTGCTCTTGGTCTCAGCTGCCCGCTGTCCTTTCTCTTAGGTACCAGAAGCTGTGGAAGAGTTACGTGAAGCTTCGACACCTGCTAGCAAACAGCCCCAAAGTTAAGCAAACTGACAAGCAGAAGCTGGCCCAGAGAGAGGTAGGCCTTTTGACGTTCGTTCGTGATGAGTGGCAATGCATTAGCGTTCGACTTCTAGAATAGAGCTTTTAAAAACGTAAACAAAACTCACCCCATGGTTCAGTGTTCGGCCCAGCAAAAGATAGGGCTGTAAGGGAAACGCCCCCACGGGTGATAGGCACGCCTCCGATTAATCGACCGTGTGTGATCAAGAGGGAAGCTTTGGGGGTGGTCTTGGTGGCCCGTCTCCCGAGGAAGCTCTAAGGAGTAAGAAAGTGTCGTTGCATTGTGTACATACAAATACAAAATTTATTTTTTGCCATCACTTGGTTAAAGGGCAGTAGAAAGGAGGTGTCTTCCTGGTGGGGTCTCCCAGGCGCTTGGCATTACCGTTTCCGGAGTGAAATGAGCCCCCGGTGCACGTGTGTTTGTGAAGGATGTATGTGCACGCTAGAAAGTGAACTTGAGACTTCTGGGCGGTGCCGGTGACCTTACTCGCCATCTTTCTTATTATGTGTGGGTGCCGAATGCAAGGTTTGATATAAATTTAATTTCTACATGCTGCTCTCCGGTGCCTCAAACACCAGGTGTGGGTGTGGTTTACAATCAGTGAAAGGCTATCTTTCATTTGAACCCCTGAGAGGTAGCTTTGGTCCAGGTGTGTCTTACCCAGATGTCAGGAAGAAGGGGGGGGGGTGCCTTAAACGCAAGCTTCCAGCATCCAGGCCCTCGTTTCAAGTGAAGGATTGCGAGTTTGCAGGAAGAGGCTCGAGTCCTGCGATGTCAGGATAATGGTGCATGGATCCAGCTTCATCGCTAATTCCTCATGTTTGGCTCAGTATCGCCTCACAACTCCTGGGCTACTGACCATGCGTTCTTTTTTTTCCTAGGAAGCCCTCCAGAAAATCCGACAGAAGAATACCATGAGGCGGGAAGTCACTGTGGAGCTGAGTAGCCAAGGGTTCTGGAAAACTGGCATCCGCTCTGATGTCTGTCAGGTGATGACGCGTCTGAGAGCACGGTTATACCCATAGCTCTTCCTTAAAAAGGCACCTCGCTCTGAGGCTCTCTCGACTCTTGACAAATTTCTTGTTGGACACCTTCCCCGAAGTGCTTTCTGCCTTCTTTGGGTTGTGTTCTTGTTACCTCGGGCGCTTTTGTGTGAGTCGGGTGGTGGCGTGTCAAGTCCATCCCGCCCCAGTCGGAACCCACAGGACGGGCTTCCCGGGAGTGAGCGAGCTCACCGGCTGTGTAGGCGGACCCCTGCGCACAGTGTGTGCACCACCAAACGGGCGACCCCAGTTTATATGGCAGCACGTCGCAGGCGTTACTGCACAGAATCCTGCCAAGTCCCTCTTTGAGCCAATGGCAGTCATGTTTCCCCTCGGCTAACCCCGCTGGAGATGACTGACTCACTAATAACTGTTGCTTGCTGTGTGGATGGGATTTGTACAGATTCCAAGGCCAAACAAGCTCACTGCCTTTCCGTTGAGTCTGACTCCTAGCGACCCTACGGGATGCGTCAGACTCCCCCCTGAGGTTTTTAAGACTATACATCTTGATGGAGGCAGACTGCCACGTCTTTGCCCTAGGGGGTGGCTGGGGGCCTGGAGCTACCCTCTGGGTTAGCAGCCACGAACTTTAATGACTGCGCCACCAGGACTGGGTTATACACACCTCTGAAAACCTCCGTTACCTTCCAAGACTCCTCCTGTCTGCTCTGATGGTGTCATAGGTCCTAGGAAGTTGAGGTCATCCCAGATGGTCAGCTCATCCTGATGGGCACACACACACACGTGCACACACTCACATCCCAGATGGTCAGCTCATCCTGATGGGCACACACTCACATCCCAGATGGTCAGCTCATCCTGATGGGCACACATACACACGTGCACACACTCACATCCCAGATGGTCAGCTCATCCTGATGGGCACACGCACACACACACACACACACACACACACACACTCACATCCCAGATGGTCAGCTCATCCTGATAGGCACACATACACACGTGCACACACTCACATCCCAGATGGTCAGCTCATCCTGATGGGCACACACACACACACACACGTGCATACACTCACATCCCAGATGGTCAGCTCATCCTGATGGGCACACGCACACACACACACACACACACACACTCACATCCCAGATGGTCAGCTCATCCTGATGGGCACGCACACACACACACACACTCACATCTCAGATGGTCAGCTCATCCTGATGGGCACACACACACGTGCACACACTCACATCCCAGATGGGCAGCTCATCCTGATGGGCACATGCGCACACACACACGCGCACACACTCACATCCCAGATGGTCAGCTCATCCTGATGGGCACACACACACGTGCACACACTCACATCCCAGATGGTCAGCTCATCCTGATGGGCACACGCACACACACACACACACACACACACACACACTCACATCCCAGATGGTCAGCTCATCCTGATGGGCACACATACACACGTGCACACACTCACATCCCAGATGGTCAGCTCATCCTGATGGACACACACACACACACACACACACACACACACGTGCATACACTCACATCCCAGATGGTCAGCTCATCCTGATGGGCACACGCACACACACACACACACACACACACACACACACTCACATCCCAGATGGTCAGCTCATCCTGATGGGCACACATACACACGTGTACACACTCACATCCCAGATGGTCAGCTCATCCTGATGGGCACACACACACACACGTGCATACACTCACATCCCAGATGGTCAGCTCATCCTGATGGGCACACGCACACACACACACACACACGCACATCCCAGATGGTCAGCTCATCCTGATGGGCACACGCACACACACACAAACACGCACACACACACATCCCAGATGGTCAGCTCATCCTGATGGGCACACACATACACACGTGCACACACTCACATCCCAGATGGTCAGCTCATCCTGATGGGCACATGCACACACACGTGCACACACTCACATCCCAGATGGTCAGCTCATCTTGATGGGCACATGCACACACACGTGCACACACTCACATCCCAGATGGTCAGCTCATCCTGATGGGCACACGCACACACACACATGCACACACACACATCCCAGATGGTCAGCTCATCCTGATGGGCACACACACACACGTGCACACACACACATCCCAGATGGTCAGCTCATCCTGATGGGCACACACACACACATGCACACACACACACACATCCCAGATGGTCAGCTCATCCTGATGGGCGCACGCACAAACACACACATGCACACACACACACACATCCCAGATGGTCAGGTCATCCTGATGGGTACACACACATACATGCACACACTCACATCCCAGATGGTCAGCTCATCCTGATGGGCACACACACACGTGCACACACACACATCCCAGATGGTCAGCTCATCCTGATGGGCACACACACACATGCACACACACACACACACATCCCAGATGGTCAGGTCATCCTGATGGGTACACGCACACACATGCACACACTCACATCCCAGATGGTCAGCTCATCCTGATGGGCTCACTCGCTCTCTCTCACACAGCAGTAAGACCTGGAAGGGATCTTTCACACGCACACACACACACTCTCTCTCTCTCTCTCTCTCTCTCTCTCTCTCTCTCACACCATGTGATGTCAGAGCTGACATTTTCCCTTTCAGGTGAACTGCTGGCAGCTGCTAGTTTTAGTTTGAGAGCAGTCATCTGTAGTGGCAGCAAGTTATAGTCCCTAAACCCTCAGTCACATTGCTGACAGACCCACGTTTTTCAAACTGTGAGTGCTTTCCTATGGGGATATTTTCCTTTGGCTGATGATCTCTCACGGCCAGTTGACCCCCAATCAGCCAGGATTTCCGTCAGGTGGTCTTTCTCTGTCAGGTAGCAGACATGTTAAGAACAACGCGGTGAGACAGTCTCAGGCTGGGCGATCTGAGGCTAAGACAGTGCTGATTGTTGAAAACCTACATTCCAAACTTACTCTGCCTACCCCTCCCCTGTCAGGAAAAAGAAAGAAAAAAAATTACTCTGTGAGCCCCTGGCAATTAGAAACGTAGACCGTAGCCCCCAATCCAGGATGTGGTGGAGGCCTTTGCTTCTGCAGCCCCTCTGGATCAGTCTAGTGCCCCCCAGGGGTGGGATTGCCCACTCTGGGGAACACTGGTTTCAAGGGTCATAAAATGTGGAGCAGTAAGAGCTGGAAGGGGCCGTAGAGATCTTCTAGTTCAGAGGGTTGTGAACTTGTGATTATAGCTGTTTCCCCAAACAGAACTCTCTGGAACCCGCATACAAAAGAGACATCCCCAACACCCAGTGGCGTTGTGTGCTGACCCCTCCCTTGTAGGTTGGCAGCGATGTTAAGTGGGAACATCTTTCTCATTTTTGGTTTTTAGTTTCCATTATTATTGCCTTTTATTATCGTCTTTATCAATCAAACTTGGAACATCTGCTAGTGAGCGTGATAGCGTGACAGCGTGAGCACATTACGTGTCACACTTGATGTGGTCCATGTAACGAACAAGGGTGAAAGGAAACAGTGAGGGCATCTTGTCAACATGCCTGAGGGGAGTCACGTGGCTACCATACCCCAATTGACTGGCTCGGGAAGGATGTGGAGGGAAAATCCCCCGTTGCCTCCTCCTCTTTGTTCCACTGAGCAAAGCTCATTGTCAGCATGGCTTCCCTTTTTCTTTTCTTTTCTTTTAGAAAAGCAAAATCTAGACACCTGCACATTTCAAACAGATAAAGTCAGACTCCCAAACATTTGCACCCGCTCACTCTTCTATTACGGAGTCTTGATGGTGTAGTGCTTTAGATGCTTGGCTGCTTACTGGACGCTAGCGGTTCAAACCCTACAGCCACTTCACGGGAGACAGATGAGGCAACATGCTGCCCAACAGACCACAGCCTAGGAATCCCTTGGGGGCCGTTCACTTTGTCCTGTGGGGTCACTGTGAGTTAGAATTGACCGGACAGCCATGTGTTTGACTTAGTCTTCTGACTCACCTTTTTCTTTTTCTCTGTGATTCACCGTCCTGATTAGGCCCTTTGCTCGGTTTGAAAGTTGTATCTCGGGGGCTTGATCCCAGGTAGCTTTCGTTACAGACTTCTACAGCACATACAACTGCTCTTATCTTCCCTTGGGGTGGGGGTGGGGTGCGCGATGGGGGTAGTGGGGTGGCCATGGGGGGTTCCTTTCCTACCTGGCTGACTGAGCTGTTATCTAAGTAGTTCTTGATGTACGAATAGATGAATTCCCTGTGTCTCTAAGATTCCCATATAGAGTCTGGAGGGCTTAATCAACTGGATGGACTGGCTTGTTGAGCATTGCAGGTGAAGTCAGAACAGGTGCTTACAGTTCTGTTCTGTGCTAGAAGGGTGCCCTGCTGGCATGGTGGGTTCCAGGGGGCTGCTCACTGCCGTCAGCTGTTCAGACTCACCTCCACGGGAAGAGGCTGCAGCTTTCTGCTCCCGTGAAGATTGACCGTTTCGGTAACCCTGGAGTAGTTCTGCGCTCTGTAGTTGCTACGAGTCAGAATCTACTCAGTGGCAGTGAGTGCTCGAGTTTTCAGTGCAAGAAAAGTTGGCAGCCTTTTGAATAATTTAAAAGTTGCTCATGCAGGCAGCCAAGGTGATGGCGATGAAGAATCGGTTTATGTGAGTAGGGGTTGGCTCAGGTGTTTCAATGTGTGGGCAGCTTTGCGTAACCTTCAAGGGCAAGTCACAGTGGTGCGTGGGTGCCAGGCTCCCGGACCAGGGGTTGCCTGCCCAGCGACATTAGTGCTCCGTGGCTGTCCTTCTGCCTCAGCCTGTCTCCTCAGCTGGCTGAGAAGCAGCTTGAGAGTTGGGTTATCTCGGCTCCCCATCATGTTCTACATCCCGTCTCAAGGCTGATACCCCTGACTGACTGACTAGAAGAAAATGGATCCTGACTTAAAAGCCTACAAAGGTGAACGCCTCATGATCTAATAATAGGTCCTCCCTCTGTGGGGCTCTCACTCTTCCACAGAGAACTTCCATCTGTTGAAAAGCCAGGCTTCCATCTTCCCATCCTCCTAATGGAAACCTCTGTAAGATTTCAGGAAGATTGCCCTCACACGTAAATGACTCGATAAAGAATGTAAATTGCCACCTATGAGTTGATACGCTGAATACAGAAGGGAACTGTTTGATGGTTTATTATTAAAAAAAAAAGTATCTGCACAAATGGAGAATATGAGCCAGCCAGCTACGTGAGAAGCTGGTAGACTCAAAAGAAAGAATTAACTCTAATGTGGTGGCCAGGAGACCTACTAAAAACAAGAACAGCTGCCCGACCTGTGTTTGAGTGAAATAGTTCCTTACCCAACACAACCAGAGCATCCTGGGGGCATCCTGCACCCTCAGCCTTAGGGCAGGCAGCCCTGTGGGGAAATAGTGAAATGCTTCGCTGGTAGCGGGAAGGTCAGTGGTTCAAGCCCACCCACTGACTCCACAGGAAACCCCGGTGGGCAGCTCTTGCCGTCCCGTAAAGTGCTGTGATTTGCAGTTAACGTGACAGCGCACAGCAGTAACAGCCCTAGGTAAATGCTGATGTGTCTGTTCCTCTATTTTGACATAGTATCGTAGTTGTGAATGTGAGCTGTTGTTGGTTTTCTTAAAAATTGTGTGTTTGAAAAAAAATTGTGTGTGCATGCTGTCCATGAGGTAAGCCCCAAACCCAAGTTGACTGTGACTCGGATTGACCGTAGAGGTCAGAGTAGAACTGCCCACGGCATTTCCAAGGTTGCCCATCTTTATGACAGAGGGGGGTCTCATCTTCTCCCCCCACCCCCCATGGAGCAGATAGTGGGTTCAAACTGCCGGGTTTCTAGGTAGCAAGTGAGCATTTTAACCCCTGCGCCAACAGCGCTTCTCTGTATGACGTACTAATGTACGGGAACAATTGCCCCTGGGTGTCAGTGCCTGGGTGCACGGCTTTATTCCAAACCAAACATGCGTAAACAGGTCTCTGATCAGTGGATGGCTGCAGACAGAGCCTCTCTGTAAGAGTAAAGCTGCCTTCATATACGATCCAACCACAATAGTACCTTCTGACGGTGTCTGCTGACAGTTCAATTCAAGGTGGAGGGGTCGGCAAAGAAGGTTATGGTGTGACTCTTTGGGAGTCCAAAGGGAAAACTTGATAGATTTTCCTGAAGGACACAGGAAGGTGATGGGAATTTCTTAGGAAGAGAGTTTTTGAAAATTAGAAGCTGCGTGAGTAGGGAAATGCCAGGGAAGTTGCTTGTGGGGCTTTTTTTCTACCCCGACAATGCACCTGCTCCGTGGCTGAGGGAGAATTCCGTTGGGCAACCGTATCCATCCACCCTGCAGCCTGTTCCTGCCCTCAGGCCGCTGCTTTTCCTCCCCAAACTCAGAATTCCGAGGAACACGGTTTGAGTCCCTTGAGGATGCCAAACCTGCGGGCGCACATGGCAGAGCAAGGACTGGCGACATGGAAACGCGGCCCCCAGAAGCACGTCATCCTCGCTGGAGGATATGTGGGGACCCAGTAGCTTGACCTTTTGATTGTTCAAGAAGGGTTTTTCTTATGCCTTTGTAGCAGTACTTTTAAGGCGCTCTCGAGTATATATCTCAATAGACACAGTGGTTTACCTGCACTGCCTTAAACCAGGGCCACTTGGCGGGAATTTGTAGGTACTCCCAGCAAGTCCCTCGATGGGGGCAAGCGGTGGCCGAGAGGAGAGTGTCCAGGGTCGGTGGACTTAGCCTTTGTCTTGGTTCTCTAAAGCTCCTGTCCCAGACATAGCCCTGGTGGATGGCTTTCACCCACACACCTCCATCCTCTCACAGGTTAGGAGACTATGAGGCTGAGTCTAGGCGCCAGCTCTGGGGGGGAAACTTTCCCTGTGTGCCAGCTCTGGGGGAAGTCCTTGTCTCCTGTGAGCCTCTGTGGGGCTCACAGGCCTTGGAGATTTCCACGTGTCTTCACCTGCGTCACCTCTGCGCAAATGGACGAGCACAGGGTTCTTGGAGGGGATGGTTAGACAGGTGGAAGCACTGCCTTCCGAAGTCGGTAAGCCTGGATGGAGGATGTGTGTCTTCCGATGGGTGTAGGAGACATCCTAGGCCAAAGGGTGCTGCGCCAGCTCCCAGCAATTCTTTCTGGATGGTTGTGGGTCCCTCCTCCTCTGCGCACCTCTCCCTCCTTTCCTCGCTTGTGAGACAAAGCGTGACACAGGCCACACCCCGGGCAACTCTGCTTTCATCTGCCAGGGCTGTGACCCGAGGACCATAAGATCCTATTGTGGGGCACGGTGACATACCAGCCCATCCACTTAGGATCGTGACCTTGCCAGATTTGATGGGCTAGGAATGGGCTCCAAATCAATCCATGAGCTCAAAAGGAGTATTTTCACAGTGAGTATTTTAATAAGATTTATGCCTATCTTTCCTTTTTCTAGAATGGTTTTAAACATCCTAATTCATAACTATAGGGTTAATTAAACAGCGGGACTACGGCGGCGGCCACAGGTAACACCGTGAAAATAATTGAGTCCATTATTCCTGTCAGTGTCCGTGGTTTGAACTTCCGATGCTGCTCCTCATTTTGCTCTCTCTTGGGCTGTCTGAACTCCAGTCCAGAGGTTGGAAAGTCTGCCTTCTTTTGGTAGGTCTTCCAGAAAACATTTGCTGATACCTATCTTCCAGGTGCTGCCCGAGTTATGCCACGGGTCATGGTGTTGCCCATTTTAGCATATATGCCCTGCACAAAGGCCCTTAACCACATTTGCCCTTCAGTTGTTAAGGTTCGCCAGGTGTTTGGGCTGAATTGTGTTACCTGCAAACCCCTTAGGTTGGTGCATTGAGAAAGCAGGTGCACTGGGAAGCACACCAGCGCCACCGAATAAGAGTGTCGAGAGCTCTCAGCGAGAGCCCCAGCTCTGGTGATGCAGTGTGCCGGGGGCCTGCGATCCACAAAGCCAGCAGCTTGCAACCACTGCCCCTGCGAGGGAGAAAGATGTGGCTTTCTACTCCGTGCACAGGGACAGCCTCAGGCATTCACCAGGGCAGTTTGGCCCTCTCCTAGAGGGTCGCCACAAATTGGCATCGACTCAGTGGCAGTGAGTTTGGGTTTTGTGGAATGTGCGATGTAAATTTTCTCCAAAATTAACAGTGAACAGTTGAGGATATCTGAGCTGTTCTTGCTAGTTATTTTGTAATGATCAAACCAAACCCACTGCCGTCAAGTCAACTCTTCCAAGGCTGTAAATCCGTATGGGAGCAGATAGCCTCATCTCTCTCCTGAGGAGCAGCTGGTAGATTTGAACCGCTGACCTTGTGGCTAGCAGTCATCCAACACTTAGCCTACCTGTCCGTGCCACAAGGCAATCTCCTACCCTGTGACCCTTTAAAAATATATTTTGGAGACTCTCTTTGATCTTATCTCTAGGATCGGGTAGTGGTTTTTTATTTCTTCAAGATACAACCCGTCCCACAGGTGACTACCCGCAGCTCATAAATTATTTTATAAAATATTTATAAACTTTTGTTTGTCTACTTTTCCCTTAATGATCTTGGCTATATAGTGTTTAGTGCTATCTAATAATATCCTTAGCTGCTTAAAGATACATATTTTGGGTAAGGAAGACTAAGAACGAGGTGGACAAAGACAACAAGGAGCACTGTGAAGCAATGCACTAGGACTCTGACTCAGCCGGCCGCCGAGGAACTAGCTGTTTGGCCAGACTTTGTTAGAAGGGGAACAAGGCTGAGCGAGGCTCAGGTCCTCAGAGGCTTGTCTCCCTTGCTGGTCGTTCAGTGATATAAAACCTACTGTTCATTAGCGGTAATTGCTAGTGGGCTGCTGGCAAAAGCCTCCTGATGCTGCCTGGACGCAGCGGGAGATTAAACTGTTGCGATCAATCTTAAGGTGGAATGGCCTAAATACCAGCAACTCAGCCTCAAATTACATTTTCCAGACCAGTTGTCAACAGGTGAACAAAACTCTGCTTGATGCCCCAACCCACTTTAAGAGGATTGAAAGCCTAGGAGAGGGTCCCGGGACCTGTCACTCAAGCTCCCTCCCATCGAGTCAGCACTAACTTGTGGTGGTTACGCGTTAGGTTACCCGTTCAAAACCGCCAGCGGCTCTGAGGGGGAGAAAGATGGGGCTTTCTACTCCTGCCCACAGCCACCGTCTTAGAAACCCACGAGGGCGGTTCTGTGCTATGAGGGCGCTGTCCACGATGGCCCGAAACGACATGAAGTTAAATGCAGACTGGCCGCCTTGTTTGGAGAGAAAAACTATGGAAGGATTCACCCCTACTGCTGCATATTAGTGTGAATTCTGGGTAACACGGAAGACAGAACGGGACTCTGAACCCCAGGCTAAAAGGACAGTGTTGTCCCTTGCATCTTGTTGCTTCAGGCTGTGTCATTGGAATACTGGTCTCCACTGGTATGCTGAGGAGGTGGTCCCTGGAAACCAGTGCTGTTGTCTTGAGGCTGGAACATGCAGAAAGGTGGCACAGGAGTGTCAACAAGGAAGCACCGTTACTGCCACGTCAGCAGGGCGAGGCTCGGGCGAAAGTAGGGGCCACTGTAGCCCACCTGGAGGAGGCCTAGGGCGTAGGCCTTTGCTGCAGGCAGAGGTCGATCAGTGATAATGATTTGCAGCCCCGGACGCTCTTGGGAGCAGTTCTGCTCTGCTTTACAGGGTGATAATGAGTCAGAATTGGCTTGGTGTCAATGGGTCTGGGCTTTCGTAGCTCCTTGAAAAGGCCCTGGTAGTGCAGCTGCCAACCGAAAGGCCAATCAATGGTTTGACCCCACCAGCTGCTCCACAGGAGAACGATAGGCATTCTACTTCTGTAGGGTCACTGGGAGTCAGACCAGTGGGTTTCATTTTGTTTTGTTTGTTTGCTGTCTAGCTCCTTGAGAAAAAGAGATACAGGTCCCTGGAGATGGGCTGTTGGCCTGGAGAGTCAGGGCCAGGCTGTGGCGGTTGGTGTTTGTTTTGAGTAGACAGCTGGGCTGAGACGAGGACGGAAGGGCTGCGCTCCCTGGAGTGACTTTCTGATAGCCTCCCTGGAAAAGGGACGTCTTTCGGGATGAAGAGGTTCTTGACAACAAACTGAAGGACGTAATTTTCGAGTTAGGAACCTAGGTGGCTCAGTGGTTAGGATTCTGCTCCCAATGAAAGAGTCACTAGTTTAAACTCACCAGGGACTGACTTTTCTGGAGAAGTATGTGGCAGTCTGCTTAGATAAAGATTAGACCCATTGCCTTTAAGTCCATTCGGACTAATAGAAACCTTCTACAGGGGTGCCAAGGCCACAAATCTGGACAGAAGTGGAACAGCATCACCTTTCACCTGCAAAGCGACTGGTAGTGTTGAACCACTGGCCTTGGCAGTTGGCAGCCTGGCGCCCATCTGGCATTGCCACCAGGCCTCCTCCATGAACATTAACCCAAAAAACGACTGCCACTGAGGCGATTCCAACTCTTAGTACCTTGGAAATCCTGTCAAGCAGTTTGACCCTGTCTTACAGGGTCTAATTGATCGCAAGGCAATGGTGTTTTTCAAGTTGGAACCACAACAGGAAACTCTCGATAGGATTGTGACTTCGGGGCCATTTGAGATACTTGATTTTTCATGTTGATGTAGTGCTGCTTGCTTTTTATATAAGGGCCAACTAATCTGATAAAAGCTATTAATATTTTCATTGTGAAAAATCTCAAACATACACAAGACAGAAAAATACAATGAGCTCTATATTTCTATAATTCAGCTTCATTGGTTATCAACAGTGCTTTGGGTCCAAGTAAGATCCATGCATAGTGATTAGTCTTTGCGTTTCTATAAACTATTAAGTTCGAATTCCTATTTCTCGTTTTTCCTTGCCAGTTTTAATCGTTCCTGCTGGAGAACTTGGACCGTTTGTTCTGTTGAGGCCCTATAAACGGGATTGTGCTGTTTGCAGCTGTTCGGTATTATATTAGCACGTGCTTCTGCTTCCTGCATGTCCTAAAAATGGGTGAGGTTTTTGTTGTTGTCGTTGCTGCTGCTGCTCTTGGGCGCCAGCCAGGCTTAGGTGCCTTCCTGACGCGGAGCCGTGTGTAGAACAGGAGGGAACCCTTGCCTCATCCTGCGCCAGCCTCCCAATTGTTGTGTCTGAGCCCGCTGTTGCAGCCACTGTCAGTCCATCTTCCTCTGTTTCATTGACCCTCTCCCAAGCAGGACGTCCTTTTCCAGGGACTAGTCTCAGGGAGTTTTGCCGTTCTTGCTTCAAAGGAGGCTCTGGTTGTACCTCTTCCACCACAGGCTTGTCTGTTCTTCTGTCCCTCCGTGGCGCATTCAGTGTTCTTCGCCAGCACCCTAGCTCCAGTGTATTGACTCCGCTCCGGTCTGCCCTGCTGCTGGCCTTCTCATGCATGCGAGGCCATGGAAAATAGCTTCGTCGTTGGTAGTGAGGGCTAAAATGGAACTGTTCATCATGGCCTTGTGTGTAGTTTAATTAATTGATTAAATTGAATTAAAAATTTAGGTATTTGATTTTTTTTTTCACTTAAACAACATGTCAAGATATCACTTTATAGTGATATATAAGACATTACATATTTGCCTTCAACTCTGTCCAATTGTTTCCTATTGTGTGGTCACTATTTTATGTGCTTTTTATTAATTCTCAATTATATTTAGGAAGACTTATCTTTCTGTCTAGTGATTTTGAATAAACTACCTCGCTCACTGCCATCAAGTTGATTCCGACTCATAGCAACCCTGTAGGACAGGGTACGACTGCCTGCGGACATCTTCTCATCAGTTGTTAGACAGCGTGACTCTCTGCTGCTTCCCAACATCTGATTGGACGTAATGTCGTCTTTTCACTGCAAGTTGGCCCCTAGAAGGCAAGCTGCAGGCTCCTCCTGCTCTCTGTCCTCATTTTCTGAGGGCTGTGCCGTATGTTAGACCATGTCTCCATCTCACAGACTGTTGACTACATGGGATTATTTATAGGCAAATTCATATTTGAGAGAGGTGGTCGCCCATTTTTGATGTTAACATCTTTCTTGCTCTCCCTACCTCTTTCTTTTTTTTTTAAGAGTTAAAAACTCTACCTTCTTTAGGGCCTGGTCCCTCCTGATAACACATCCAAAGTTCAAAACTCCTTTTCTGTCAGATTCTTTAAGAAGAGCTAATGGGATTAATACTCCTTGAGTTTCTTCCTCTTCCGGACACTTCGCCAGCTTCCTATTTAAAGGTCACCTTGGCTAGATGTAAAATCTGTAGGCCCCCTGCTCTTGTCTTGCACGTGTTCTCGTCTGGCATACAGCTTCAGCACTGAGCACCGTGGCTTGCCCGCTGTGGTTCACCAGCGCTGGCTCTTTCAGCCGGGATCTCTTCCTTCCAGGACCAACGGTTTCCCTAAAACACGCCGCAGCTTCTTGGATGAAGAATGTCAGATACGCCCTGTGCCTTCTTACTGTATACTTGTATCCGAGGAGAATTTTCCTGAATCACCCTCTGAATTCGAGTCGTGTCGCACTCGCCCGTGGTGAGCCTGCAGACAGGAGAGCAGCCCCTGGGGCTTTGCGGCCATCGCTGTGTGGGAAGGCAGCCCGCCTCCCCCTTCTCCTGCGGTTCTTTCTGGTCGTGCTGTTGAAACCGCTCACCCTCAGTCAGCCCGTGCTCTACCCACGCTGCACCAGGACCCCTTTCCCCGAGCTACTCGTGGTATTATCCTGCCCCATTGCTTAGGCTTTCTTCTGCCGTGGTGTGTATTTTTACCTTCCTTGCCGACATTCTGTTTATCATTGTTCTCTTGAATCCTTCATTTCTTTTTGACTTTAAAATTTTTCTTGGTTTGTCTCGTTTCCAGTTTTCATTTCTCATAGCCACTCTCATCTGCTATTGGGTTTTGGTTTAGTCTTTATTGCTAGAGCGATCGTTTCTTTTTAGCACTTCTTCCCCTGAGATTCCTCTCTCTTTCTCCAGTCATCTCTTTCGAATTTGTATAATCCTTGCTTGCACTTTTCTCTTTGGGTCTTGATATTTTCTTCATTTCTTTTAGCTTTTTTCTAAAACCAGGGTACAGTTTGATCTGTTTCCTTGACTTGTCTGTGACGTGACTGTGTCCTTAGCAGGGATGGCATTCTGGTCCCTTTTTCTTAGGAGAACCTCAAATTTCATCGCCATGTAGGTCTCTACACTTCGTACTTACGTCCGATCAAGAAAGTGGAATAGCGCCCTGGACGCGTGTGAGCGCGCGTAGGTTTTCTTGGTTGTAGAGCGCCGCCTCCTGCTTTTCAAAGCCATCGCTCCTGTGCACTGGCCCTTCGCTTTCCTTCGCCCTTCCTGTTCCCCTGCGGCCTGCACTTCCGGAACCCGGCCTCGCCGCGAGGCTTTCACCTAGAGGAGCTGTGGGTTTCCTTCCGAGTGTTTAGAGGCCCAGGCTTCTGCAGAACTGTTGGACTGCCCTTTCTCCTTACCCAAAGGAACTGGATTCTGCGAGTGCACTCGAGTTTCGGCTGGATTTCAAGCAAATACCTTTTAATTTAGAATTTCTTCCATCCTCAGGAGAAACCCAAGATTAGAAGCACTGCTGCAAGTGCATTCTCTCTCTCTCTCTCTCTCTCTCTCTCTCTCTCTCTCTGTCTGCTTTCTCATCTACAGATGGCAAACTTATGTAGGTCTTTGTTCTCACTCGTTAAAAAAAAATTATTTTGGAGGGTCATGGGCTAGTTAGTTCCCTTGTGTTTTTACATAGATGTTGTTCACGGGTCTGTGGTTTTACTATTTTAGTTGCTCTATTTTTATGAAGGACTTTGCAGAGTTTTAAAAGTGTATATGCGACCATTTTCTCACAGTCTACCATAAGAACTTTTAAAAATGAAAACAGGGATCGGGCATGAGTTAGAGGGATAAAATAATAAATATGAGAAGTTCAGTGATTGTATTTCAACTTTGCAAAGATCGTTAATTTTAAAAATACAGGAAGCAATTACAGCAGCCTTGTAGATATTACTGAGACTTGGTTATAAGGGGTTCAAGGTAGACTTGGGTCCTGCATACCTTTCCATGCTTGTCACAAGCAGCAGATGTGTATGCAAAGAGAAACTGGCCCTGTTCATAGGAAATGGTGAAGGACTGTAAGCTCTTTCACTAAGAAGGTGAAAGGAAGTAGGCCTGGGTTAAGTAAGAGACATGGGGATCGTGATATTAAATATATTTTGTCTCTGAGAATAAGAACAAAGGGATAAGGTAGGCCAGTGGCGCAATGGATTACGCGTCTGACTAAGAAGAACAAAGGGATAAGCCTCCAAAGAGATAGATTAGAGCTTCACGTTAGAAGTAAGTTTCTAATAATCAGAGAACTCTAATGAGGGTGTAATTTGCCTGGTGAGCAGCCCACAGGGCCTGACTTTGAATTCATGCCTTGGGAAGGGAGTTGGCAGTGAGTCATCTTCATGAGCCATCCACCACTGCAATGCTCTGGGGCTTCCTCCAAAGTAAATGGCTGGAAAACAGTATCATAGTTGGCTGTACACTGTGTCCATCTCTGTGTGTTTTCTTTATACAGCAGTTAAAAACAAAGTGGGAAATTTACCAACGACTCAGAGCAGACTGGCATTATCTCCAAGAAGCCCATGAGAGCCAGAAAACAGTGTCCTCGCCTCCTTTTATCTCCCACGTGGAGACGCTCAGTATGTGATGATCGAATTAGACAAGCGTTTCATTGATTAGGGATCCGATTTGGGAGAGCTTATCTTTCGTCCTAAGTTAATCAGGGACCTATTTTTTGTAGTGTCAAGTAAATCCATCTTCATGTATTCTTAAATACTCTGAAGGCTGACATGATACAAAGCAGATGTCAGTCATGCAGTGGGTTGTGCTCACCCCGCAGGTTCTGATGAATAAGAATGCCTCCTTCATTCTCTTGAGTTCTAGGGAAACATTGTTAAAGAGAAAGAAAGGAACACACACACACACACACACACACACACAGGGCGGGGGGAGAGAGAGAAGTCTTCTATGAAATGTTCTCCCAGTAAGGAATCTATAACCAAGTGAAAAGTGATTAAAACAAAAATCTAAGTTTGATGCCCTTAGGTGCCTTAACTGTATCAGCGGTTTTATAAAACTTGTTCCCAGAATATTGGGTCATTAAATTTCAAATCTCGAATGGCCACTGGAGATCCTCGGGTTGAAAAGTATTGCCAGGAGCCTAGCGATGGGTTTCAGTGCTCTGTGAACCTCCTACTGGCGCATGCAGCCATGGCATGTTTGTGCACACAGGCCTTTTTCTGAAGGAAAGGGTAATTTCCCTTAGAAGCTCAAGAGCCTTGATCCTAAAAATGTTTTAAGAATTAATGAATTCTACAACATAGGGCCTTGATCGTAAACATGTTTAAGATTTAATGACACAGGGCTACAGTGAGCTGGAACCGACGTGACAGCACTGAGCAACAACCCCGTTCCCGAACACTAATGACTGAAGGCCAGAAGAGCTGTGGAGCAGCACGAAGAACACCAAACTCGAAGAAGGCAAACAGCCGTGAGAAAGACAGGGAAGAGGAAAGACCACAGTGGGTGTCAGAAGAGGCTCTAGAACTTGCCCTTGAATGTAGAGCAGGTGAGGTGCGAGAGAGGAACGAAGTAAAAGAGCTAAGCAGAAGACTCACGAGAAGACCACGCAGAGCATCGCAAGGACATGTGCAAAGAGCTGGAGACAAGGAAGAAAGCAAGCGCTTGCTTAGGAGCTCCCGCGCCGACCCGCGCGGAGTGAAGATTTCTGTGGGCAAAATACCGAACGATGCAGGGAGCTTCTAAAGAACATGCAAGGAACATTCCGGGTCCCAGCACCAAAATAATTGGTTGATGATCAAGAGCTGATGGTTTGAAGGGAGAAGTTTAAACCGCTTGGAAGGCATTAGTGGAAAAAAGGCTCCAGGCATTGTCAGAACACCACTTGTAATATTTCAACCAATTGGTGCAATGTTGGAAACACACATCTTGTGCCAAGATATTTAGAAAACACGATAAAGGGAGATAGGATTGAAGTTGTTCAGAATTTTGTTTTACTTTATCTACCATAAACACCCACGGAATCAATATTTAGGAAGCCCCCGGAAGAATGGCTGCAGTTGACGTGTGCTGCTGAAGACTACTGAAAGGACCGCCGGTACCAGCTGAATGAACGACCCGGTGCTAGAGGAAGCACAGCCGGAATGGTCCTCCGACGTGAGCAGGGCCAGACCGCCCCTCACGTCGTTGGCGCGTGTCCTCAGGAGGTACCGGTCCCAGGAGAAGGACATCCTGTGTAGTTAAGTAGAGGGTCCGTGAAAAGACCCTGCATGAGATGACACAGCGGCTACAAGCAAGGGCTCACCAGGAACACCTGTGCGGGCGCAGGAGCAGCCAGGGTGTTGCTCCGCACCTACAGTCACTGAGTCAGACTGACTACAGCGCCTCACAGCACAGCCGCTGCCTTTTCCTTAAAGACGGAGGAGGAGCCACACACATCCCGTGGCTTACTGGGACTGGCCAGTTCCAGCTGGACTGCGGGCTAGCTGGCCCGGCTCAGTTTTTCATGTTCACTTAATACTTCTAAGTACCCTTGGAGAAGTAACTGTTCTGCCTTCTAAGCGGTTTTTGTGTTCCCCGTGAGAGGTTGCTACTGTTTTCCTACCAACAGAAATGTAATCCCTTTCTCCAGGACATACATGCCCCTCTGCCCCATCTTGACTTGAGTTTCCTGTGACGCTTGTTGACCACTCTGGCAGGAGTGTCTGTTGATTTGGGGTGACCAGAGCACAATGTTGTAAGGCAGCAACTGAAGAGTTTTCTCCCCCTCCCTCTCTCACAACGAATAACTGACCCGGCTGAGGTCAGGTCTCCTCTGTGGGAATGGTTTCTTAAGAAGCACATGTAGGGTGATAAGATGCTTCATGGGCGAGAGGGAGACCCGGATTAGGCGATTACACAACCTCAGAGCAGAAGCCTCCCTTCATCTTGGCGTTTATCCTTATAGAAGAATCAGCCAGTATCTGTCCTTTTGTGGTTGACTGACTTCAAGTAGCTGTTCTCGGCAACTTCCCTTTTGCAACTGAGGAAATTTAGATAGAGAGGTTAAATAACTAGCCCACTCACACGCGGGAAAATGGCAGAGCTTGATGCAAACCCAGGCATTTTGGTACTAGGGACTGTCTCCCCTTTAGCGTCAGCTTACTGCCCCTCCTACAGGACCTGACGGGGGCCAGTAAACTGGAAGGGGTCTGGTCTGTCATAAAGTACATGGAGCATTTTAAATGACGTTGTCTTTCTTCCTTTAGCATGCAATGATGTTGCCAGTTCTGACCCATCATATCCGGTACCACCAGTGCCTGATGCACCTGGATAAATTGATAGGGTATACTTTCCAGGACCGTTGTCTGTTACAGGTAAGAACAGTTCCCCTGTAGAAGCTCACAAGAGCGAGATCGGAGCAGTGTATCCCGCAGGTTACAAGCAGTGCCCTGGATCCTCTGCCCGTGCGGGAGGAGGACATTCAGAAGCAGCGTCTGGGACCCCACCCTGGGTGCCTCTGTCGCTCTCAAGTCCTCTCGCCTTTTATTTTTTTAAGAGGGCATCTCCAAAGAAGTAGAGTATTGCTGAGATTTTATTTCAAACATGGTTTGCTCAGCCCTTGCTTCCCTGCGGCTCCTCTTTCTAGGCGCCGAGGGTCCTAATTCATTGCTGAAAGAAAGATGGTTGAGGGGTGGTGGTGGTGTGAGAGGGGTGTTAGATTTGCCTTCAGAGGGGAAATTACGGCAGAGCCCAGGAAAACTGACTCTGTGGGAGAGAGAATGGAAAGCCACACCAAGCTGGTTCCCAGGTAGTAGAACGCGACGCACAGGAGCCCTGTAGAAGTGCCCAGAGCGTGGCCAAGGTTATCCGTCTTCAGGGAAGCCATCCACAGCGTCTTTGTCTCATGAGGGCTTGGTGGGTTTGAACTGCTGACTCTTTGGTTGCCAGCTGAGTGCTTTAACCAGGCTCCTGAAATGGGAAGATTGGGGTTAAAATTGGACCAGGTAGACAGATCCCTTTCCATTTCATTTGGAGTGATTTAAATTAAAAAAAAAAAGCCGGGGGTGGGGGGCTGGGGGTGTATTTTTTTTTAAGTGGTTCCTCTGTGCAAAATTTTGAAGACTGAGGTTGTTTCCTTACCATCTTAGCTGGCCATGACCCATCCGAGCCATCACCTGAATTTCGGGATGAATCCTGATCACGCCAGGAATTCTTTGTCTAACTGTGGGATCCGGCAGCCCAAATACGGAGACAGAAAAGTTCATCACATGCACATGCGGAAAAAAGGTAGGTGCCGATGGCCCTGAAAGAGGCCTGTCTGGTGCAGCCTTGATCGCCCTCCCTGGGGGTGGCTCCCTGGTGACTGGTTCCTCACCTTGTCCCCCAGTGCCACCTGGCTCACAGCTAGTAACAACGCGCCCTGTGAGCCAGGAACGAGGGTAACGTTAGTGATAGTTGGAGAAAGCCTTCTTCCTCTGGTGAAGTGCTTTCTGTTAGTTCCTCCGTGTCACACATGCACAGATGAATTATTCTAATGTCAGATGGGGACGAGATGGAGAACTTTCTTTCGGCGACTCGTGTGTTCCTCCCACTGTGCTCCTCCCAGTATTGACGTGCGCACGTGCACTTTTCTCTTCTTGTTCATAGGGATCAACACCTTAATAAATATCATGTCACGCCTTGGCCAAGATGACCCAACACCTTCAAGGTGAGTCACCTTTTTTTTTTTTTTGACAGGGTGAGGGGCAACAGTATTATTGAGATATAATTCACATACCTCACCTGTTTTAAGGTGTGTGCCATTCAGTGTTTTTCACTCTCTACAAAGTTGTTCAGCCATCACCATAATCTGTGTTTGAACATCTCCTCACTCCAGAAAGGAATCCTGTGCCCAGTACCAGCCTTCCCCAGTTCCCTGCCACCCATGCAGCCCCGGACAGTCGCTCATCGCCTTCCAGTCTTGGTGGACCTGTCTGTTCTGGGTGCTTCAGATTAAAGGAGTCACCCACTAGATTATTCTTCTTCCGCATTAGCCTAATGTTCACTGGGCTCAGCCATGAATAACATGTTTCAGGACTTTATTTCTTTTTATAACAACCAAAACTCACTTCCACTGAGCCCCATCCGACTCCTATAGACCCTATCAGCCAGCCCCTGGTTTCAAACTGTTACCACGGGGCCAGCAGCCCTGGTATAGCGCCCTGGTGGTTGAGCATTTGAGTGAGTCCACTGTGAGGCCGTTGTGAATAGTGCTGCTAAGAATATTTGTGTGCAGGTCAGTTTCTGTGTGGATATAGGTTTGATTTCTCTTGAGTGTGTGCCTAGGTGCGGATTTACTGCGCCATGTGGTAACTCCGTGTTTGACCTTTTAAGACACTACCAGGCTGTTTTCCAAAGTGATGGCTTAGTTTCACGTTCTCACCAGCAGCCTATCAGGGATCCAATTTTTCCCAAACCTCCACTGACGCTCTCTTTGGGATGACAGCTCTCCTGGTGGGTGTGAAGTGTTTGTGGTTTTCATTTGCATCTCCCTGATGGTTAATGATGTTGCACATATTTCATGTGGATTATTGGGCCATTTAAATATCTTCTTTGAAGAAAGATCTATCTGGATCCCTTTCTCATTGTTAAATTGGGCTTTATTTTTTTAATTGGCTTACAGTTTTCCATGAGTCTGGACTAAGCCCTTGCAGATGCATAATTTGTACACATTTGCTCATCCTGTAGGTCAGCTGTCTTTTCCCTTTCTTGATATCTTTTGATGAACAAAGTTTCTCATTTTGATGATGCCTAATGTATGTTTTCCTTTGTTGCTTATGCTCTTAAAGCCATGTTTAGGAAATCACAGCCTAAGCTTCTAAGAGTTTTCCAGTTTTAGCTCTTACATGTAGGCCTTTGTTGCATTTGTGTTCATCTGCGCCTGTGATGTGATGCAGGGATCATGCAAATGCATTCGTTTGCATGTGGAAGCCCTGTCACCCCAGCACCGTACTTGTAGAGGGGACGGTTCTTTCCCCCATTGGATTGTCCTGGTACCCTCATCCGAAACCCACTGACTGTAAATGTGAGTGTTTGTCTGAGCACTCTCGAGCCCACCGATAGGTCCGCCCTTATGCCAGTACCATGTTCTTAGTATTACTGCAGCTTTGTGGTCAGTGTTAAATTGAGAAGTATGAGTTCTCCCGCATACGGGGCTCTTGTGGGTCCCTTGTATTTCCACATGGATTTTTGGATCAGCTTGTCACTTCCTGTACAGCAGTCAGCTCAGGTTTTGTTAGGGATTATGTTGGATCTGTGGATCGGCTTGTCACCGAGAGCTGTGGTGAGTTGGAATCGAGTTGATGGCACTCAGCTACCACCATGGGATGCCTTGGGATCCATGACCATGGAATGTCTTTCCATTTCTTAAGCCTTTTTTAGTTTCTGGCAGCAATGACTGTAGTTCTCAGTGTATACATTTTACAGGTCTTCTGTTAAATTTATTCCTCAGTATTTTATTCTTTTTTTGTATACTAAAGTGAATTGTTTTTTTAATTTCATTCTTACATGGTTCATTGAATGTATATAGAAATATACTATGCTTATTGATCACGTATCCTGCAACTTGTTGAACTCACTTATGCGTTCCAATCATTTTTAGTGGATTCCTTAGGATTTTCTGTATGCGTGATCTTGTCATCTGCAAATGGAGATCATCTTACTTCTTCCTCTGCCATCTGATGCCTTTTATTTCTTTTTCTTGCCTGCTTACCCTGCATAGACCCTTGAATTGAAGTGGCAAAAGCAGACATTCTTGCCTTATTCCTGATGTGAGAGGAAAAACAATGCTATCTGGGTTTTCATAGAGGCCCTTTATCAGGTTGAGGAAGTTCCCTCTCTGTCTGTTTTTATCATGCATTGGTGTTGAATTTTGTCAAATTATCTTTCTACATCTACGGCATTGCCTCTTACTCTTTAAACCAACCTTGCATGCCTGACATAAACTCCACTTGGTGTCGACATGATCCTTTTCAATTTTGCTGGATAACTTTCTGTTTTTTTTTGTTGAGGATTTTTGTATCTACTTTCACAAATATTCTGTAGTTTTCTTGTGATGTCATTGTCTGCTTCCAGTATTAAGTTGCAATCCAGTGAGTTGGAAAGTAACATATTAGCTTTCTTTATTTGGTTTCTTAATTTTAAAAGATAACCATTCATCTATAAAGAACATGTTTGTGTGCCTTGAGCCCCGGGAGAGTCAAGGAAATGGGCAAGTTCTCAGCGAGCCCTTTACTGCCCTTGGGACGCTGACTGGAAGCAAATGCTTCATGATTCTGAGGCCCCCTGGCTGCTTTCTAGAGGGCTGTCCTGGGGGTGGGGTGGGCGGGGGGTGGTTGTGAGCACAGGAGACTGTTCTTTTGGCAATGGCAAGGCCTGTCACTCTGGGGATACAGTCTCAGATGGATTCAAGCTAGGCTTGTTCTTATTGCTGTCAAGCCATTCCGACTCATAGCGACCCAGGCCCGCACCATCCTCACAATTGTTGCTATGTGTGAGCTCATTCCTTCAGCCACTGTGCCAACAGTGGGTTTAAAATGAAAACCAAAACCACAACAAATCGATTCTGACTCCCCTGGGACTTTCCCTAAAAGCCATCTGTGGTGCGGCCATGGGTGGATTTGAACAGCGACATTAACAGTAGCAGAGCGAGTTGAAACCATTGACTCCTCTGTTGCAGGACTGGCCTTTGAGGCTAAGACAGTGGACAGCCCAGCTTCCTTTTCCACCGTCCTCTTCAGATAGCTTGGCCTGGCCTCCCTTTGATGTTACCGTAAGCCACGCTGTCTTGCCTTTTCAACCCAGAGGCAAAAGGAAAGGCAGGATGAAACTACCAAATGAAACTTTAAAATACACCTTTGAAGCTCAGCCACACGAAGGCCCCGAGGTGGGGAGAGTGGACAGCCCAAGTCACCCAGCCCAATGCCAGGAGTTCAGTTGGTTCACAGTGTCGCTGCGTGACTGAGTAGAATTGCCCCTCTGGCTTTCCGAGGCTGTGCATCTGTATGTGCCCAGGACAGCCTCATCTTTCTCCTTCAGAGAGGACTGGTGGGGTCGAACTGCTGACCTTGCGGTTAGCGGCCAAGGGTGTAACTCACTACACCTCCAGAGCCCCTTTGTCCAATGGAAGAGCCCTAAATTACATCCTCAGGGATCGTTGTGATCCTGGTTGTGCGTTACCCTTTTGCGTCAGAGACTCAGGCGATGAGTTGGGTAGTTGAGTGAATGGAAATGAAAGTCCCTGTCAGCTCCTTCAGCACAGACTCGTGCTGTGGACACCTGCTTTCCCATGGCGAGAGCACTTGGCATGCTCTTGATCTCCTGCACGACCGTCACAGCTATTGGAATAGGGAGGGTGTCCGCTCAGACCTGGTGGCTGACACTTCCGCCTGCTCCCTTACACGGAGAGGGCGTCTCGCTGCACAAGGGGCATGGGCTTGGGGAGGCTGTGTTGGTTCTAAAGGACCAGTTTGGGAGCCAGAACTGTTGGCAGGGAAGAGATGAGATCATCTCTCCTACTCTTTAGCACCTGGCCTTTTGCTTGTAGGGAGAGTGCCTTGCCATGGACACGATCTTTCTGCTGAAGTGGTGTTGACCCCAAGGGACTCAGAAAGCCCCCCGCTGCTCAGACCAGCTGCTCTCAGGTTGGGGTGCCCTCTTGGCTGTGCTTGAGAAGCTCTGCTCTCCACACCTTTAATCTCCCAGACCTTGGTCTAGACCTCTTCAGTTTGTGGCAGCTCAAAGGCATATGAGGCAATCGGAAGGCAAGGCAGGGTGAGCCCCACTCTCTAGGTTGGGGTGCGGGTGCTGTCAGCTAAATGCCTAATGGAAAGGCCCTCCACCAAGTGCTGAAGGCCCGGCGAGCACACAGCCGCTCCGGGCCTGTGGGTAGAGGGCAGCTTTCTGCTGTGCACCTGAATAATTGAGTTCACGGGAAATGGTTGGCCCTCTCCTCGCTCGTTTCTTAGTTTGCAGTTGTAAAACGGCACACCTTGCTCTCTCTGCTCCTTGTAACTGTTTGTCTGCCTTCGAAACCGGGGCTGTGAAATTGCAAGTATCTGTCATTCTGTCTCCTCCCCAGACGCCAAGATTGCTCAGAATTTTGAAGCTTGAGAGAAGGAGGAAGGGAGGGAGGGAGGGAGGCAAAGAGAGATGGAAAGGAAGCAGGAGACACCTGGAGCAGGTGGTTTGGGGGATGTTTCTGGCACTGAGAGGGAAACTGAGGAGCAGGACCCCGGCAGGGTGGGGACAGTGGCTCGTGGCTGAAACTGGCCGGAGAACCAGCCGTCTCCAGCCCGGCAGCCTGCTAGTTACTTTGCCAGCTGTCAGCTTGCCAGTCCTGGGGCATCGGACCCTAGTCCTTAGCTGGAAATTGCGTGAAAGCTTGCTGGAACATCTCATTTGACCTGCCATCCCCAGGACACTCTGTCCCCGCCTACTGGCAGTTTCTGCTCTGGACACCTGGCCCCAGGCCAGTCCCCAGCCACAGCTTTCTTTTCCTTGTGGCTCTGCCCATGAGCAAGACGGGGGCTTTGCTGGTGTCCCTGCCACCCTCTCCCACCCGTTTGCCCTTCGTCATTGGATCTCAGCTCTGGGATACCTCTAACATCTGCGAAACACCACCTCTATTTGCTTTCCGACACGTATTCCGATTCTTAAGAAACAAACACAAAAAACCACTGAGAAAAATTCTGCCTGGTGACCTCCCTGCAGGCCTGGATAGGACTGCCCATTTGGGTTTCTAGGACTGTTGCTCTTTAACGGGCGTAGCGAGCCTGTGGATGGGGCTGGTCGTTTCAGACTGCACACCTTGTGGTTAGCAGTCCCACGGTAATCACTATGCCACCAGGCCCCTATTTTGGATCTCCAGGGCGCTATTATTCATTGTGCTGGGGGGCTAATTTTCTTTACTGGGCTATAAGCCCTTTGAAGGTTTATGGTTCACTTTATTGAAATCCCCTCCCCGCCCCCTTTACTTTTACAGCCTTGCCTTTTACAGAGCAGGTGCTCAATAAGTAAGTACTGAATGAAAGAAGCCATTCATAATATAACTTTTCCAGGGCTGCTTACTTAGTGGGTGCAAGCAGGACACTGAGAATGGCCACGGCCACAGCCCTCGGGGTTTGCATGGCTGCATAGTATTTTCTGAATCTGCCTGGGGAAGAGCGAGGCTTATCTTTAATAAATAAGAGTCGTGCTGCTGATCAAAACTATACAAGAATTACCTTTCACAGTGGCATCGCGAATGTTAACTCTCAAGTGAATAAGCCTCCTGCCATTTTAAAGCGCGTCCCTGGTGAACCGCACGCATCCCTGTTGTCGGATAGATATCGTGCAGAAATGTTAGCGTGCAGAGGGGCTTGAAGCACTGGCCTTCGGGCGGCATGCATGTCTTCCACGTGTTATCGGCACCACCTTGGGGAACGAAGTGCCTGGAAAGTGGCCGTGGGAAATGAGAGTGCCCGGCGTTTTCTTTGTTCCTCCTTGCTTCTCTCCTTCCTGTTGGCAGTATTGTAGCATCCTATCCGAATTGGCTGGACCAAAGGAGAGGTCAGGGCTACTTGTGAAAGCCTGGGTCCCACAGGATACGGCAGTTGCACGTGATGAACAGTACTCGCATGCACTGAATGAAGGTGAACTCCACTGGCTGGATTTGCTGACTTCAGTGCTTCGGGCTAGATCCCGGAGGTGGTTCAGCAGGATCCTTGGGTCCAGGAGCCCCGCCCGGGCTCTAGTGCAGCTAAGCCACTCCCACACCCTGGCTGCTGGGTAAATGTGCTGAGTAGCATCGATTCCTGACTCCGAGCAGATTCCTGAACTGCTTGCCCTCAAGGCCCCTTCCAGCAGTACCATTCCACTCACTCCTTGGGATTTAGGAGACAAAGATGGGGAAACACCGCCAGCCTCTCCCGTTAGGCAGTTACCCTTGGACTTGGCCTCTCCCACCCTGACTTTTGGTCGAGTAAATAGCACTTTACAGCAATTACAGTTACAGGGCGGTTTTTGTGTTTTATAAAGTGTGTTTATAAATTCCTCAGACAAAACATACTGTATAAATGTTACAGTTAATCTAGAGTTCATAATGCCTCTGTTGACTCAGTTCTCAAAAACAAATGGAGTGTTTATTGCTTAGTTTATCTCATCCTGGAGCTTGCTAGTATTCAAAAGGGGGGTGCTTAAAGAACATCTGAACAATAGAGGAAAGAGCAAGCGATCTGATACTGCTGCCAAGTAGGACGAACAGTTCACGCTGTCTGATTTTCCAGATAAACTACTGGGTTATGAATTGTTCCTTGTAATAAACTAAGTGGTATTTTGTCCCCATTTTTGTTTATGACTTGTTGCCAGAGCTTACTTGCAGTATATACACAGACAAACATTTTCTGAATATGGGTCAGTTAGCTAACAAATGGCAAGTTCCCTTTTGAATAGACCTGTTGAAAACGTGACCTTGAACTATTCCACCCCCACCACACCCCCCACCCCGGACTTTATATTGTGAATTAGGCAGAGGGTGGCAGCAGATTATAGTTCTACATTCAGGAATTGGTACACACTCTGAGTCATCTCCTGCACTGCCAGCTCCTCAATGTGCCACCACGTCTCGGCCCTCCTTCCTCAGCCCCTCGATGGTGCCTTTAAGGAACTGCTACCTTTTTGATCTTAAATGGAGGGTGATTGTAATACTGGGTTGGATTTAGGTCCAGACCGGGCCCCACCCATCTCTATTCCAACCAGTAAGGCTGGTTGGTCTCTTTTAGGATTCTGAGTTCTGGTCCACGTTTTCCTCCCACTCTATCCAGCACCTTCTAATGCAATCCTTCTCAGAGCCATGGCAGTGGTAGTGGCAGTGGGCGCCATCTAGTTTTCCTGGTCTCGTAGTTGTAGAATACAGCCGTGTACTTGAACACACTGATTAATCTTCTGACTTTGTGGTTATTAAAGCCCAAGATTATGGTTGTTGTTTCCCTAAAGCTTCTAACAGAGATTAAAGTAAAAGTTAGGGCACTCTGTCTCCCTTCCACATATTATAGAGTTCAAAGCAGCTGTTGCTCTGACTAGGCGTCTTCGTATTCCTTCACAAAATATTCGCCCTTCCAAATGTGGCTGTGCTCCACCTCCACCCTGCCCCGGGTTTCCTGCCTTCTGTGTGAATGAAATTTTATATTGTGTCCTGCGCATTGCTAGGAAGAAAATGAAATCTGTACGACAGAAAATGGTTTTTAAAAAAATGTATTATTATGTTGGTTTTGGGGGGGGCGTGGAATAGGATAATAATTTATTTCTGTTTAACAACTCGACATTTCTTTCTTAGTTTCTATCACATCTCAGGATAGTTATTAGTTTTCTTGAAATTAGCCAGAGGAGTATGAGTTAATCTCATTATACTCTTAAATGTTGCCTCTATTTCTTACTGCTTTCTTTAAGAACAATGGCAGACACTTTGGGAGTCCTGATGTATTTGACAGGGAGCAAGCTTGCAGTACGAAATTGTTTAAATATATATATTTGAATGCTCTAAAAGCAAACTAAACTCATGCTATCGAGTTAATTCTGACTCATCCTTCCCCTGTAGGAAGAGTCGACCTGCCCCTGTGAGTTTCTGAGGCTGTAACTGCTAACAGGAGCCAACAGCCCCCGTCTTTCTCCCTCGGAGTGGCTGGTGGTTTCGAACTGCTGACCTTGCAGATCGCAGTCCCTCTTGTAACCACTACACCACCAGGGTTCTCCTTCTCGGCCTATGTCCTGGAGTTTTAAAAAGATGTTATTCCCCTGTGCGACTTTTCAGTCACCCTTGGCTAATGGAGTTGTGTTGGGGGGAAGAAGCTTAGGTGCTGTTGAGTTGGTTCTGGTCTGCAGAGACCGACCCCATGTACAGCAGAGGAAACAGTGCCCGGTCCTGCTCCCTCCCGAAAACCATCGCTGTGTGTGAACCCCTTGTTGGACCTGCTATGCCATCCTGGTTGTGCATGATTTTCTTCTTCTTTTGTCTCACCATCTGCTTTACCAAGCATGATGTGCATTTCTTCTGCCTTCTCTACACCAAGCCCCGCTGCAAGCCCACTCCTCCCTCAAGGCCTAGCCCAAGGGTTACGTCCTCTCTGGGGCCCTGCCTGATCGCTTCATCAAGGTCAATCCTGTCTCTGGCAGTTTGGTAGCAAATTGGCCGTGGAAGAATGAAAAAGTGTGTTAGGCCAGCATTTGGAATGACTAGATGCTAGCTTGAGTTTAGCCTGTGGGTAACAAGGAACTGCCCTTAGAATATTATATCAAGTCCAGTCATCAGTTTCAGTTCTAACCCTCACTAGACTGTACACTACATTCTTTTGTCCACCTGATAAAATGTGGAAAGACTCACAGCTACTTGGGGGTCAATCTCCTTGACTTCTGTGGGTGCTTACGTCTGATTTCTGGGGAAAGAAACATTACAAGGTGGTCTGCTAGACCTCATGCCCTTGCCCCGGGCAAGCCTGGATACAGGCAAAGAGCAGTCGAGATCAAATGGAGCTTTGCAGTGGGTGAGTCTGCTGCATAAGTGCTCTCTAAAGCACGGGTGTTCCCTGGAGGACTAGGGTGCGCCGGATCCAAGCCGTGGTCTTTTCAGTCACGTGGAAGATGGAGCGTGAATAAGGAAGAGCGAAGAACAGTCGGTGCATTTGAATGATGGTGGTCCAGAGAACATTGAAAGCGCCCCGGACTGCCCGATAATAATCCATCTCTCCCGGAAGAATGATCCTTAGAGTCAAGGATGGCAAGACTTTGTCTCAAGTGCTGTAGACATGTGCTTGGGAGAGACCAGTCTCTGGAAAAGCACATCATGCTTGGTAAAGTGGAGGGGCGGTGAAAAAGAGGGAGACGCTCTGACCCCGTGGCTGCAGCAGCATTGTGCTCAGGCATAGCTCAGCGGGCGCTGGCACAGCCTCCTGGGGGTTTCTGTAGGCTGTACACAGCATCGTGATGAGCAGGAACGGACTGGACAGCGCCCCTCAGTGACAAGGTGGTGGTCAGTGCTCCCGAGTAGAAGGAACACAGTAGGTCTCTGGGGGCTGAAAGGAACGACCCCCCAGTGCTTGTCCTTGGAGCCCCAGGAGGGAATATAAACAAGTGTTCTCTCCAGTGATCCTTTGCATTCTCCCTGCAGGATTAACCACAACGAGCGCTTGGAGTTCCTGGGGGATGCCGTGGTTGAGTTTCTGACCAGGTGGGTATGACTCTGCTGCCTTTCCCCAACCATGGTTCCATTTTACAGGTAAAACATACTTAACACGGTGCCGTCTCTGTAATTAGCCAGCTAACAGCACTGAAATACTGTGAATCTTGTCTTCTCTGTCAAGCTCAGCAGGCCCGAGCACGTGGCCCCACTCACTGCCCCCGCCCGTGTGGTCATGAGCCGGATCACAAGATGAAAGACTAGTGTCTCTGGCCTGTCGAGGCGACGTGGAAGTTGCTTACAGCCACAAGAGATCAGCTTGTCTTGGTCGAGAAGCTTCCGAGCTTCCATTCAATTTGTAAAGAAAAGGATGATATTTTAAAATGTCATTTCATTTTCTAAGATTTGTCTTGGATCCCTTTCTCACTCCCTCTGGTCTCAGGGGAAGGGAGGCTTAGGCGTAGCTTTAATGACTAGATGTTTGAGCGCAAGTGCGTGCGCGTTTGTGTGGGTGCGTGTATGTTTCCCCCAGAAGGGCTTTAGGATCCTTGATTTGGAGGCAGGGCCAGGGATGGGGTTTTGTTTCGCCATAGGCCCCTGGTTTCTCTTTAAGAGAGAACTCCTGCTGCCCTCGGCCCTCCCTGGGGGAGCTGCTTGCAGCCTTTCCGGAAGAAGGGCGCAGGGAGAAGCGGCTGCCTCTCCGAGCTCATTTGTGTCGGGCACCATAGGGCTACAGAAGCTCAGCTGCCCCAGCCAACCAGTGTGAGACCCAGGGGAGGTCAGAGGGGCTTCGCTGGGTGGTCCCAGCTGGTTTTCTGAAAGTGATCCTCCTCCCAACCCCCACACCCTCCACGAGCCCCTTGAAGAGCTTCCGGACAGCAGACTAGTGGACTCAGTTCTGCTCCACTCTCCCTGCCTGTGCTGGGCCCCTTACACCTCTACTGCCCCTGCATGAGGCCTCCCAGGAGTCTCTTCCCCAGCCACTCCAGCCAGATCCCAGGCCAAGCCTGTGTTCCCAGCCCCAGTGTCGTCTGCAGGGTGACTCCGCTGTTGTCGGCAGGTGTCAGTGCGAGGGCGGCGTGGTTGTAGTGCCTCCAGGTTTCCCACGCCGAGTATGGAAGGTTCTAGGTCATTGCTGCGACCCGCCAGTCAGCTGGTGCCTGTTGAGTGACTACTGTGTGTCAGGCGGCTGTAAGTGCCTCAGACCCAGACAGAATATCGCGGTGCCTATTTATGTGTCTTTGCTCTTTTCTTTTTCACAGCGTCCACTTGTACTATTTGTTCCCTAGTCTGGAGGAAGGAGGCTTAGCGACCTATCGGACGGCCATCGTGCAGAATCAACACCTGGCCATGCTCGCTAAGGTAAAGCCAGCAGCGGGGCGTGTGTCAGGAAATCCGGCATTCTCTCCTTCAGCCCGGCGTCATTTTGCGTTTCAGTTGCAACTCTGTGGAGCATACTGGAAGGAGGAATACCATCAAGTACTTTTGTTTGTTTGTTTCGGTTTTAAGGATTCAGGCTCCTCGTCCTGGTACTTCTGTGTTTCCGCGGCAGCTGCTGAGCTCCATGGTGAAATATGGTGATAACAGCGAGGGGATAAATGAACAGATGCACATGAGCTGAGTTAAACATTAGGGGGCCAAAAAGAACACAGGACCAAAGCAAAAGAGGCGAAACCCGTATTTCCCCATTGTGTAATGTTTCCGTACTACTGTTTTTTCCCATTTACTTACAAGCAGAACTCTAACCTTAAAATGAATACTCCCGAACATTTACATCTATTAGGGAATACATTTGCAGATCTTTGAAAATACCCCAAAGCACTAATCCCGTTCATTAAAATTTCAGCTATATATTGACCATACACCCTAAGGCTTAGCTGAAGACACACAGATTCATGCTGCCCAGGTCCCACTTTTTACTTGACTTGGCGGTCCCATATGTACCCAGTGTCTTCTCACAAAAAATCCGAGCAGATGCGTGGTCTGGGGGGCTTGCATGCCTCCCTGGTCTGCTTGCCCTTCAGCTGAGGGCCACTGATAAAAAGCGTGCTCTTCTCTAAGCTTGGGCTTGCGTATCTCAGAAGCAGAGACGGTGCTGGTCCCTGCCATACTGAATGTGTGTGAAGATTCAAGATTATAATTGGTGTTTTAAATTTGGTCTGCAAAATACCTGGCACTGCGCCTGCTTATAGTAATCCCACAAACATGTTCACAAAGGAATAGGCTCTAGTTATTTCCATTGTTGCTACCGCCGTTCTCACTGCAAATGACTGCACAGGCGAGACTGGGGTCCACTCAGCAGCCGACGGACCTGTGATTGTAAAGCACGGCCCTGAGGAGCCAGCGGAATGCTTCCGTGAGACTTCCTTGACTTTTCCTCAAGTACTTTCAGTTTCTTCCATTTGTTGGAAAAGTTAGAATTTGACAGAAAAGGACTAGAGGAAAAACCCACCGTGGTTTTTATTCGTGTGTTCTTCACTTGCCAAGGCCTTGATTGTGTTCAGAACGTGGTTAATCTTAGCGGGTGATTTTTATGCTAGAAAGAATGCAGCTTTGTCTTACGTAACATCTTCAGAGTCAGCATGAGAGCTCTGAACCTGTCTCTGTGGCCTTTGAGAATATAAATCATGAAGCCCTGGTAAAAACTATGAGGCAAAGGGCATGCTAACTTGGTTACATTTAGGGTTCAAAAGGGACCCCAGGTCTCAGATGTACTTGAAGGAGAGCATTCATTTAATCTTCAAGGGAAAAAGTCAAGACAAAGACACATCATCCAAATGAAAGTGACAATTAGTGTGAGGTTGTGCAGGCCTCCAGGGGTCTGCGGAGATGAGGAGACTTAGAAAGGACTTGGGAGGGCAAAGGAAACTCCCAAACGCAGGATTGGCGGCAGGTTAGCCCATCACAGCTGCAGAAAGCAACCGTTTCCGCAGGAGTGGAGACTGGCTCGTGATCGGGACACACACCTCGTGCCAGACAGGTGCGCCCGGGAGGTTGGCTCGGTAACCCCCAACCAAGGGAGCGACTCGTGGCCTGCAATTCCAGGAGTGACTTGTGGCCAGTTTCCAACCAGAGCGTATCCAGTCCGCTGCTCCGTGGCTGAGTGGGAGAGTGGCAGTCTCGTTTGTGGTCGGAAGGAATTCCGTGGAGTCTGAATGTATGGGGATTCCTAAATGGAAGGAGGGCATTTTGCAAGCTTCCTGCTCAGTCAGTTACGCTCGCACACAGTTATGGGAATGAGGTAACTCCACTTGAACTCTAGGCAGTACTCGATGTACACTTGCCACAGTGTGTAGTTGACTTATTTATTAAAAGGTCTGATCACAGACTTTCCCTTGGAAAACATGTGCTAATAATTTACAGGCACACCCATACCCCTTTTCCTCCTCACCTTAGCCTATAAAGCCATTTTATCACTGTAAAGGGGGTGTTTATAAAGTGTGGGGGGTATTTGTCTTGTTTTCATTGTCTGTGGTTCTTTCCGATCTAAATGGAAACGGACATTTAACATGCCCACCAAGACACATGATATCTGCGTTACCTTTTATCTGAGGCTGGTGAGACTCACGTTGTCTGAGGTGGTTCACCGGCCCGTGACTCGGTCCTGGTTCCGCGGCGTAGCTTTGCTTGCTGAGTACTTAGTGACTCAGATGACAGGGAAACAGAAACATTGAAGCTGCTCAGACATGCAGTGCGTGTGTCTTTCTCCTTCGTTCTCAGGAGCATTTAACAAAGTAGAAGAGATTCAGTTTGTGTAATGTAGTACAACCGAGTCTTTAAGTGGCTGCTGAAATCTAAGGAAAGTGAAAATATGGGGAAAAGGCAGCGAAATGCAGCCAAGGGGAGCCAGCCCACACTTGCTTCCTGAGCCCCGGACGGTTCTGGACCTGGGTCACAGCTGGCATCGTGGCAGTTTGAGGTCCACAGGGCATTACAACCACTCTTCCCAAAGCCCTTCAACTAAGGTCCCTGCATTGGTCAGGAAGTCCCCAGTCCTCAGAGAGAGACGAGTTGTCCAAACCCGTACAAGGGACTCAAGAACAGAGGTAAGAGCCTGGATGTTCTCAGCCAGTGTTGAGTTCACAGAGGAGACCCTCTGACGTCGGAAGCTCACCCCTTCCCGGATCATCTAAAAAAGCTCTTGTTGTAACCTCCGGACCATCCGACACAGGGGTTCTCCACCTTCCTCAGGCCGCGACCCTTTCATGCAGTTCCTCATGTGGTGGTGATCCCCCCAACCAGAAAAGTATTTTCGTTGCTACTTCATAACTAATTTTGCTACTGCTATGAACCGTCATGTAAATATCTGATATGCAGAATGCATTTTTATTGTTATCAATTGAACATAATTAAACATAGTGATTAATCACAAAACAATATGTAATTATATATTGTGAAATATTTATTTCTAATTACAAATAAATGAGATTTTTGTCTGGAAGCATGGTGTAGCATGGGTAACAGTCCTCACGCCGGGTGCTTGTATGTGGACATATCTGCATGTGGGCAGACCCGCCTGGAGATGGATAGAGGAGCGGTGTCTCTGTTTCTAAGACCATGGGAAATAAGTGTTTTCCGATGGTCTGAGGCGACCCCTGTGAAAGGGTTGTTCAACCCCCAAAGGGGTCGAGACCCACAGGTTGAGAACCACTGATGTAACGAGTCAGGAGAGAAAGCTGACTTCTAAAACTCTGGGTTGGGGTTGTGGCCCTCTAGACTTTGGGTGAACCCAGGGGCCATGGTTTTGCGGCTGAGACTTAGTTCAACCTTTGCCAGTGCTTGGTCCTACCGTGGACTTGGACAGTTTTGTTCTGGTCAGGATGGGAACCCTCGTGAACTGTCAGTTTGGGGAAGAGTCTTGGTTAGTCCAAGCTGAACCATGTGTACAAAGCTTAGTGACTGGCAGACTAAATCCTCTGAGACATTAGCATACTGAGACACACCCTCCCCCAGAGCCAGTTTGCCATTTCAGATGTGTCACTTTCTTGCTTTCTTTCATTTCCAATTTTGTAGAAACTTGAACTGGACCGATTTATGCTCTATGCTCACGGACCTGACCTGTGCAGAGAGTCAGACCTTCGGCATGCAATGGCTAATTGTTTTGAAGCGTTGATAGGTAAGGTCTCCTTTTATAATCCCGTTTCTTGCCTAAGATGTCTGGGGAGCACATAACATCCAGAACCGGGACTGGGGCAGAATCCCTTGTTCCTAAAGCTTTGGAAGTACCTCGCATCAAACCCATCCTCTTGTATTGCTGTTCATTTCCTTCTTCCAGCCTGCGGTGCTGCGTACCTTTCTTGGCATTCCTGGCCCTGAAACGGCACGGGATATTGCAGAGAGGCTGTTGGCTGGATTGAATGGAAGTGGATTGATAGGGAGGTTAATTACTTCCCAGGTTAGATTCAGGATCATGTCCATTAATGAACAGAATGCAAAACTGAGCTGTTGGTTTGGGAACGTTCAGAGGAGTTAATTAGCCGGTGATTGTGTGTTTTACAATTAAATGTTACAGTAGCTTGGCAATTTCTTGGTTTGTTTCTTTTTCCAGGTAAATTTTTCATAGGCCTTTGTGCTTATCATTTGTGTCCCTTCCTTTGAGAATGACAGTAAAGGCCTGCCGTTTTCCTTTTCCCACGCTAATGGTGATAGCAAGAGGTGTGTAATAGTTGCCCCAGGTCTTTTCCCTGAGATGTCTGTTGCTCGCAGGTAGGTCTCATTCCGAGTGTCCCCTGGGAGCTCTGTGGCCTTTGTACACAACGCTTCGGACAGACAGTGTTCTGGTTGGTGCCAGAGTCGGAGCCGGGATTCAACTCCCAGCTCCTTCCCTTGACATCGCTGTGTCTTTGGCCAATTCCTGAGCCTCGTTCAGTCCCAGCTTCCCCATCTAAGAGAGGCAGATGGTGTCTCCGCCCCCAGAGCGGTAGTAAGCATTTTAATATGCAATTTTGACAGCATTCAATTTCCAATTCCACTCCTATCAGTTGCCAGCCAATTTCCTTAAATCCTCCCCCAAATCACTCAAGACAAGCTCAAATTCTATATTACTTTTAAAAAACAAAACAAAAACCTCTCCTCCTCCCTGCAGTGGCCCAAGAGGGTGACTGACGATCAGAATGAGAAATGCATTGCGTGTAACCGGCTCCCAAGCCGTATCTCCTTCTCATTTTATCATTACTGATACAACCAGAAGTATTCAATGTTTTGAGTCCTGATTACTTAAGTTTCTGAAAGTTTTTTTTTTTTGAAAATAGCCTTCCTAAAGACAGTGTAAAATACAGGTTCAAGAAAATGCACCTGCCTTATTGATGGCGCTGGGCGTGGGGCTTTGCTTCCGTCGCAGGGTGTGCAGTCACCAGCTATGAGAGCTGGCTCAGCAGCAGCCAGCAGCAGCAGTAGCTCCAACTCAGGGACTCCTGGCACCCAGTTCACACGTGACTCCAGTGCCAGTGTGACTAAAGCTGTTCTGTCCAGAGCACTTACTGATTATTTCATGTCGAAGAGAAAGGCCACCCTTTTTTTGATGCGCAAGTCTTCATTGACCTCCCCTGAGGTGTGGCCTTCAGCTGATTGGCTTTACATGCCTGGACGTTTTGGGCCAAAATCACAGAGACAGGAAATGCAGCAGCATTCTCCCTACGATCAAGTGATTTGTGCATAGATCCCTGCCACAGGAGCCACGTGGAGGCCCTTCATGGCAGCTCACACGTGCCCTTTCTCAAAGAAGACATTTACATGTCAGTGCATTGACGGTTTTAGCTTCGCCTAATCTGTATTACAAAGTAAGTCACTGTTGTCCTTAAATGTCACCAGTCAGCTCCCATTGACAGCGACCCTCTGCACAACCAAACAAAACCCTATCCGATCGGGAGTCATCCTCCCCCTTGGTCCTCTGCCTGAGTCCATTGTGTTAGTCCATCTCATTGAGAGCCTTCCTCCTTTCCACCACCTCTCCTCTTTGCCAAACACGATGCCCTCCTCCTGGGGGCACTGGTCTTTCCTGACACATGTCCAAACTATATAAGATGAAGTCTTACCATCGTGCCTCTAAAGAGTACTCTGGCCTTATTTCTTCCAATAAAGATGGGTCTGTCCTTCGAGCAGTCCATGGTACTGTCAGTATTCTTCTCAGAGCCACAATTCCAATGCACCGCCCGACTTTCACACACATATGACGCAGTGGAGAACACCACCTTAGTCCTCAAGCCGGCACTCTTACTCTGCAATACTCTAAAGACATCTTGTGCAGCAGATGTGCAATATCAACGATACTTTTCAATCGTTTGGGCATTCTATTGCATCGTATTTCTTTGGAATGGGCACAAATAAGGATTTCTTCCAGTGATTTGGCCAGGTAACTGTCTTCCGATTTCCCCGACAGACGGGTGAGTGCTTCCAGTGCTTCTTCAGCTTGCTGAGACCTTTCAATGGGTATTCCATCCGTTCCTGGAGCCTTGTTGTTGGCGATGGATTCAGTGCAGCTTGACCTTCTCCCTTCAACACTTGGTTCTTGCTCATTTGCTGCCTCAAGTAGTTCTTTCTGGTACATTGACTGTGTACTCTTTCCATCATCTCTGGATGCTTCTGCTTCATTCAGTAGAATTTTTCAAAATTGCAACTCAAGGCCTGCATCGTTTCAGATCTGCTGTGCACGTCCTTCCCGTTTGGTTTTCGAAGTCCTTTGACATTTCATTGTGCGATTTGGCTTTGTCTTCTGGAGCTGCTCTCTGAAATGTTCTTTAGCTTCTTGACTTCATCCTTCCCTCCGTTTGCTCTGGCTGCTCCCTGATTGGGAGCAAGTTGCAGAGTGTCTTCTGACGTCCGCTTTGAGCTTTTCTTTCTTTCCTGTCTTTTTGATGACCTTTTTCTTCCTGCGTGGTGGTCTGGATGCCCTCCCACAGGTCATCAGGCCTTGCCATTAGTGGCCAACGCATCAAATCTGCTCTTCAGATGCTCTTGAAATTCGGGTGGGATAGGCGCTCGGCTGTGTCCTGGCTCTCCTGGACTTGCTTTACTTTTCTTCAGCTTTAGCCTCCACTTACAGATGAGCAATTGATGGTCTGCACCACAGTGGAACCCTGGTCTGGTTTTAACTGCTGATACTGAGCTTCTCCATCATTTCTGCCCACAGATGTAGTCAATTTGATTCCTGTGTATTCCATCTGGGGAAGGGTATGTGTGTGCCTTTTGTGTTGTTGAAAAAACTATTTGCTATGAATAAGTTGTTGGCTTTGCAAAATTCTATCACGCTGTCTCCAGCTTCATTTCCATCACCAAGACCATATTTTCCAATTACTGTTCCTTCCTCTTTGTTTCCAACTTTTGCATTTCCATCACCAATAACTATCAATGGATCTTGATTGCATGTTTGATCAATTTCCAACTGAAGTCCTTGGTAGATTTCCTTGTCACTAGCTTTTGTGGTTGATGCATAAATTTGAATAATAGTTGTATTGGTTGGATTTCCTTGAAGGCCCATAGATGTACTGATCACAGACAGCACTGTACGTCATGATGGATTTAGCAAGATCCTTGCTGACAACGAATGCCAGGCCATTCCTCTTGATTGTGTTATTTCCGGAAGTAAATCATAGGGTTTTCTGATTCACAATGGCCAATACCAGTCCATTTCAGCTCATGAATGCCTAGGGTATTGATCTTCATGTACTTCATTTTGTTTGGACCTCTTCCAACTTTCCTACATTCGCTCTTCTCACATTTCAAGTTCCGGTCGTTAGAAGATGTTTTCAGCTGCTTCTCGTTACCCTTGAGACGGGCCCCTTCAGCAAATGAGGATTTCCAAGGCCGTAACCGACTCACATCACCATGGCCAACGCCCTCCAAGAAATCGGTTTGGTCACATTTCGAGTACCCTCATACTGCGGGGCTCATCTGCCAGCAGCAGTATTTTTGGCAATGTCCCATTTCCTTGGTCTAGCCTTTCAGTATTTGACACCGCTTGAAGCCATGCATGCGATTTCAGTGCCTCCTTCCCAAGTGGGAAGCCAAGTTCTCCATCGTTTCTGTTCTTAGTCTGGAAGCTCCTGTTCACTTTGAGGGACATTGCTGGCATTTGAAACACCAGTGGCATCGCTTCCACCATCACAGCAACACACAAGCCTCCGCCGTACGACAAGCTGACAGAGCATTGGTGGTCTTGGGCAGTAGATTTTTTTTACCGATTTCAACACTGCTTGACTGCTGCTTCCATGAGCATTGATTGTGGATCCAAGTAAGACAAAATGCTTGACAACTTCATTTCTCCACTTATCCTGGTGGTACTTCTTGGTCCAGTTGTAAGGATTTTTGTCTTCTTCACACTGAGTGGTAATCCATACTGAAGGCTGCAGTCTTTGATCCTCCCATCAGTAAGTGTTTGAAGTCCTCACTTTCAGCATAGAAGGTTGTGGAATTTGCCGATCACCACAGGTTGCTAGTAAGCCTTCTTCCAATCCAGATGCCACACTCTTCTCCATATAATCCCAGCTGTTCTGATGACTTGCTCAGCATATAGATTGAACAAGTATGGTGAGAGGACACAACCCTGAGACACAGCTGCCCTAATTTTAAACCTTGTAATATTCAGAACCTATTCTGTTCATACAGCTGCCTCTTGATTTATGTACAAGTCCTGCAGGAGAGCAGAGAAGTGGTCTGGAATTCCCATTCTTCTCAAGGTGATCCACGGTTTCTTATGGGCCGCATAGTCAGGGGTCTTGGCATAGTCAGTAAAACCCCAAACAGTACCTCTGCAACTGTTGATTCTGCTCTGGTTCATTTTGCGTCTGCCTGTGGGTTTTTGGCTTGCCTTTTCGCATTTTCTAGAAAGTTAATTTCTTCTGAGCATTAATGCAGCCTCTCTTCCTGTCATCTAGGAGCTGTGTACCTGGAGGGAAGCCTGGAGGAAGCCAAGCAGCTGTTTGGACGTCTGCTCTTTAATGATCAGGTACTTAACCCTGAGCCAGTGACGTTTTCTCATTTTAATATCATGGCGGGGGATCTCATTTCAACTAGCCCTTGCATCCTGAAGAGACCAGCGAGAAACCAAATGTCTGTCCATGTAACGAAGAAGAATTCCAAGTACTCGCGGTCACTTGACAATGGAATCGGAATGTTAACTTGCTGCTGGCCCAGGTGCACTCATTGCAGCATGCTGCTGGCTGGTCTCGAGCTGACTCCTGTTCCTGCTGAGGTTCGTTGATGCCGCTCCCCAGCCTGAAAGTAGCACAGGCGTTTACAGGAGCTGCCGACAAGGGATAGTTCTGGCCTGAAGTAGCTGGTCAGCAAATTGTTAAAGAAGCCTTTGCCTCAGTTAATCATATTTTAGTGTTTTTTGATCAGGGGGTATGAAGTATTCCTGGAATTCAGTTTCTTGTCATACCAGAAGAAATACTTGGTTTTGGAAGACATAAGGTATCACAAAAGAATTTTATTAAGAAACCCCTAAAGAGGAAGAAAATCCTTCCATGCCAGCATAGCTGGTTGCCATGTTTTCTTCCTTCCCACATGAGTACTCAGCCTTTGAAGAGTTCATACAGTGCAAATTCTGGAGAACTTTCCCCGCAGTAACAAGAGGTGCCGGGAAATGTAGTCCCAAGATAGTATCACCGATCCCATGCATATACTGTCTAAATATCCGCCTTCCCTTCCTTGCTCTGTTGAAGCTCGATGGCCTTTAGGCATTTCTCCTAAGGATGGGTTTTCTACCTTTATTTTTATACCTGATTCAGAGTATCGACCCTAAATCAATAAATGTGTGTTGATGTAGAAAGCCAGTTCCCCGGACGTGTTCACTAGGGTTCATTCCGACAGGTAGAGTGTGGAAGTGCTCAGCCAAGTGTACTTTCAGGAAAAGCCCAAAAGAAACAGCCGCCTTGTTAGCTAAAACAGCGTCCTAAGCTATTATTATTGCTCAAGATACCTTTGGAACCCTGCATGTAATCAAGTATCCTTGAGACTCTTTGTACACAAACAAGCCCATTTCACATTAAAGGGCGAGGCAGCTCTCTTCCAAATTGAAATGTTATTGCCATTGAGTGAAACAGCCCTCCCGGCGCAGGAAAGCGCACAGGAAGCCCGGTTCTGAGCCTCGGTGAAACCTCAGCTTAAGTGGCTGTCAGATGTGATTACTCTTATTACTTAGGACGGTTAAGACATCAAGGGATCAATGGGCTTGAGAAACGCGAGGTGGGCAATGTCTGTACCTGAGGATTCATGAAGCCAAGCGATGGTTTGGGTGTGTGCGACTCTCCTTCCCACGGGGGAGTGTGTCCCCGGAGCAGCCAGCCACGTCCCCACCTGGCCTGCACAGATAGGCAAGTGTGCAGCTTGATCTGTCTGCAGCAGATGGCATGTATTTTAAGACATTTTCCCAAGTCCTAAAATAATCTGTTTTGGCTTTTATCTTTTGTTGGCAATTTCAGCCACTTTTTTAAAAACCAGACTTTATTCCTTCGATCTTGCTTCCCAGCCCCTCACTCACCACCCAGCTCCCCGGCCCCAACCTCGCCTCACCCCTCTTCTGAGCTCGCGCACTGACTGCCCTTAGCCGCTCTGGGTGCCAGCTTTCCTGAATGACAGGCAGCCTTCCACTTTGTGTTCTTAATTGCATCGGAGTTTTTATTAAGATTTTCTTTCTTTCCTCTCCTTTAACGGCTTCTTTCCCTCCTGTCTACTCCGCAAGCTTATCTTGTATTTCCAGTACCTCAGTGCAGGGCCGCCAAGTACAGGATTTAATGCGTATTTGTTCAAAGAAGGGCATGAACAGAGTACGAGATGAGACAGCAGACTGAGCTCTCTTCCAAAGGGGGTGGAAGCGATTCAGAATTCGGTTCAGTGTGTCTTTTGTGAAATACAACAGGGCACAGTAACGGCAGGTCTTCCCACATCAACGTTTCCAAGTCTGAGAGCGCTGTGCTGGGTCACAGCTCAGCGTTCGCAATAGGAGACCCATTGGCTGGCCCATCGTATTTTTAATTTATTTTTTTTGCATAATGGCACTGTGAAAGCCCAACGAGCCAGAGGCAACCAGGACCAACCTACAGCGGTCACCTCAGATTCATTGACTCATGCAGCAAGGGAGATGACGCGACACCCCTTCCCCCCACCCCCTGCAGGGAGGACGCCAAGCCCTATCAGGCCTGGGCTCGTGCCTTCTGATTGCCACATGGGCTGGCCAAGCAGGCAGCACATCTTGCTCATGAGAACAGTGGGATTCATTTGGAGCTGGGCTTCATCATGAAGCAAGGGCAGGTCAGCAACTGAGTGCGTCCAGCCATCTCTGTAATGGAGGGGAGGAATGGTGTCGCCGGGCAGGGCAGCATGGGACCAACCTCCCAGTCACTCTGAGAGGGGCTCCTTGGGGGCATTGTGCAGCCACTGAGTGACCTGGAGGGACACATTGTTTCCTCTCCACAAGGCAGCTGGCCGTGCCTCTGCCCGCCCTCACGCCTGGCGAGCAGCAGGCTGGTCTCACCCGCCCAGCCTGAGGCACACCTTACTCTTTCAGTCCCCAGACACCTCCTACTCGCTCAGGAAGGTAGCTGTTCGGTACTTTAGATCACAGCCCTTCCTGGTTTACCCAGTGCACTTGTATCTGTTTTCCCCCGGGTGATCTCAATGAACTCCTTTCTTAGAAAGAGCTGCTTGCTACGGAATTGACCTGTGGTCCACAGGGTTTGCCCTGGCCGTCTTTCCGGAAGTAGATCCCCAGACCTTGCGTCCAGGCACCTCAGTGTGGGCTGAAGCTGCCAACTGTTTGGTCAGCAGCCAAGCAGGTCAGCTCAGCTGTTTGCAGTGTCAGTGATTCCCTTAGAAAGATAAGGCATATAATCATGTGTTCTTTGCTGTTTCCCATGTCCCAGTCACCACACACATGCACCCACCCTGTGGTCATATGCTCCGCCTTTTGAAGATAGGCCTTTCTCTGGTGGTCCGGACCCCTGTTTTTTCTTCCCCCTTTTGTTTTTCCAGTTGCTTCTGGGCATTTCCACCTGGAAAACAAAAGAAAAAAACCTAACCTCTCTGCCGTAGACTCAGTTCTCTAGGAGAGGGTAGAACTGGCCCTGTGGGATTCCGAGGCGGTAACCCTTCAGGAGTAAAAGGCCTCGTCTCTCTCCTGGAGTGACTGGTGGGTTTGAATGACTCTTAAGATGATCACCCAGCTTGGAACGACTCCACCAGGCGCTGCACGGGCTCCTGTGTCCAAGCTAGCTGAAACTTGAACCCATCACTTTCCCTCCACAAACAATTCTTCTCCCTTACTTGTATCTTATAAACCAGAATCCTTGGGGTTCTTATTTACATCCCTAAGTCTCCTCCCCAAGTCCATTCACTGCTATCACGTCAATTCTGACTCATATCTGCCGCCTGGGCCAGACCAGAACTGATGCCTGTGGTTTCCGAGACCTTTACAGAAGCAGAAAGCCTCATTTTACTGCCTCAGAGCCACTGGTAGGTTTGAACCGCTGACCTTGTGATTAACAACCCTATGTATAGTTAGACCACCAGGGCTCCTATCCATTCAGTTGCAAAATCCTTTCAGGCCTGTCCCTAATCTCTCTTGAATGGGTCGCCCTGGGCCATCTTCCTGCTTTACTCTTGGTCCTCCTCATCTCCCATTTGTACTCCTTCACTGGTTGCCAGTCCACAGCCCTTTGGCCCAATGTTCACACTGCATTTAGCATTCTCTTTTTAATGTGATTTGATTGTGGCCTTTCATGCTTGAAATCGCTCTCTGATCTATTTCTCTTCTACCAAAAATCTAGACTGCACAGCCGAGCATGTAATCGTTTTTTGTAGCCTGGCTCCTATAAGACTGGCTTTCCCAGTCCCCTTTCCGCTGAGCCCCTTCACAGCCTTGTGTGTGTGGTGAAGAGAGAACAAAACTCAGTGACTCCACGGTTCCTGCACCCAAGTTCATGACCTTGTATGGCCAACTATCCCCTGGTCGCCCTGCTCTTGATTCTCATCTGCTGTTGATTTGCAATCTTTCCCTCCTTTTTCAGGGAACATCCGAAGAATCACTTCATTTTTGAAGCTTTTATCTGAATCCCCAAGCGGAAGTTTCCTAGCACTTAGTATAGATCACGATTGCAGGGGGTATCCCAGCTTAAGATACTTTGTTTCACTCCTTTGAGGCAGGCCGACCTCAGGAAAGGCATGGGGTCCCTCTTAGTAACCCATGACAGAATAGGTATTACATAAAGGTTGTGTGAGTGAGGCCAGCCATTCCTCGCACATGTTTCAGTAAAGCGGGAAGCAGAACCCTTTCTCAAAGGCTGAAGCTTCACTCCTGTGTAGGGAATGAACAGCAGGGGCAAGAAGGAAGCGATAGGCATTGTAATTCATGTCACGCAGATTTCAAAAGAGAGAGATGCTTGAATTGGTCAGAAAAAATGCCTATAAGATACCTTAAAAGCAGTGTTCAATTACCCAATAAGCAAGGTAGGCACAGGCTTACTTCCTAAACTGGAGTGAACAATTTCTCCTCATCAAAGATTCTGCTCTAGAGCTGGCCTGCATCCGTCTCTCTCGTACCCTACCCGCTCAGCCCCTGCCTGCGGTGTCAGTCCCTCTTCAGATTTACAAGCCTGGCAGACAGAGGTCTCAGCAAGTGAGGTAAGCACAGGTTGGCGTGGCTTACTAATTTGTAGTGAACTGTTTCACGTGTCTTTTACCACATGGGAAATTGCTCTCACCTGCTTTTCAACCACATGTGAAAGTGTTCACTGCAGATCAGCAAGCACAGATAAGCCTGTGCTTACCTTGCTTCTGCCTAAAAGAATATAGGCAAAAAGCAAATAAAGTATTTTCAGACACAAATTATACAAGAACAGTTTTTGTTTTTACTTTACCACCCGTACATCACAAGTAATAATAAACTTTCCTCATAACCCCCTACAAAAGCTTTTTAAAAGTAAATTCTCCCCGATTTAAAATTTTAAAAAATAATTATAAACCCAACAGTATGGCCAGAGTCAGGCAGAGGCTCCACGGAGTCTAAAGAGAAGGCCCACATGGTTATCCCGAATATTTGCTAATTGTAACTGCTTCTCAACTCAAATCAGTGGGTTAAGTAATAGACTGGAGGTTTCCCATAAAGTCCATTCATTGATATTTCATGCAAATGCCTAAAAGGACTCATGATTGAAGTGTGGCCCCATAAAGGTGAGAGCATGTCCACTAGGTAGCAGTCTCCATTCCTGTCTTAACACAGAGGCTCTCACGACGGTGACTTGATTCCTAAATTTAAGGATAGTGTGGATACGTTTTCCTTACAAAAGGTGTGGGGCAGGGTTTATTGGTGCAGGGGGAAGGAACGCGAGCTTATCTTGGGCACACGGAAGAATTACGACCAGTTGAGATGCAGAAGCAGCTAGGTCCCCGCTGCAAATAAACTCCTTTTGCCGCTTTTGCTAGCTCGAGCTAGGGCTTCCTCCCTCCAGCTGCCCAGTGCAGCAGGGACCTAGCGGATTCCCTTTGGACGCTGGGTCCCCGCTGTGCTGGGCAGCGGAGGAGGGAGGAAGCCTTAGCTCGAGCTAGCAAATAAACTCCTTTTGCCGCATTTGCATCTCAACTGGTCGTAATTCTTCCGTGTGCCCAAGGTAAGCTGCCCAAGGTAAGCTCGCGTTCCTTTCCCGAATCTAACAAAGGCACAGTTGATGCCTATTTCTGGGGAATGGTGAGCTAAGAGATTCATTTAAAACAGCTGCTCTTAATCCAATGTATTGAACCGAAGTCAAATTCAACTCCCATCCAGTCAATGCCAACTCATAGTGACCCTAAGGACAGGGTAGAACTGCCCCTGTGAGTTTCCAAGACTGACTCCTTATAGGAGTAGGAAGCCCTGGTTTCCTCCCGATGAGTGGCTGGTGGTTTCAAACTGCTAACCTTGGGATTAGCATCCCAAAGCGTAATCATTATGCCCTGTGCCACCAGGGTTCCAATGTATCAGCTTACCTAAATAGAGTTGGTAGTTTTCATTTATACAGTGTCTTTGACTTCTTGGGAATGGGGTTGGTTTTCTCCCCCACCCCCAAGCTTAATAGTATAATTACGATGACTATAAGTCGTTTGATTGAGGTGCCTATCATGTTGCCTGGGCTGCTAACTCAAGGCCAGCAGTTCGAACCTACCAGCTGTTCCTGGGAGAAAGATGGTGCTCTGCTCTACCGCAGAGCAGAAACCCACGGGCACTTGTACTGTGCCCTGCGGGTTGATTCCACGGCTCTGAAATGTTTATAGGCCTTTCGAGTGGCGAAGACACTTTTAAAAATAATCGTGTGCTAGCTCTATTGAATTTGCAGTAAGTGGAGTCAGCATCTGAGATCGTCCAGTATTTCAAATAGTGACATTTTATTTAGTGCTCTCCAGTATGTTAAATGGTCCCCTCAGGCATTAAAGGCATCCCTCCGTTTTCCAGGACCTGCGAGAAGTCTGGCTCAATTATCCTCTCCACCCACTCCAAGTAAGTGTGACCTTCCTGTCTGTCTGTCTGCGGGAGTCTCACAGCTCCCGGTGGCTTGTTTCTTCTGTTGTCCTCGCCCCCTCCCCCTCCCTTTAGTGTCCTTGGACTCCTTCAGGGCATTACCGCTCCCTATGGGGCTGGATCTGGACAGCTTGAACCCGTCATGTAAACACTTGTGTTGTGTTTACTCAGCCTGGGCTTGGACAGAGCCACCCGCGTCCTCATCACGGTTAAAGCTGCTTGCCTAGTGCGGCCCAGAGAAACGGGACAGTGGAAGCGTAGGAAGGAGCCCTGATTGCTGATGGTTACTGTTCCAGGGAAAAATATGGAAACCAAGTCTGGGCTTATTGAAAAAGCAGAGCAGGGACTCAAACAGCATGGTCACCCGTAACCGCAAGGTCGCTGTGAGTCTGGATTGACCGGGTGGCTGGCAGTGAGCTTTTGGAGTTTGGGGACTTAGACTTTGAAAGCCTTGACTCAAGGTTTTCGTGTACGTTAGAATGGGGGCGCCTCTAAAGGGCCGTGGGAAAATGGAATGGAAAGCTCATGGGGTTCATGGAATGGAAAGATCATGGGGTCCTCCGAGCCTGTGTGCACACACTGTCCAGCTGGATTAGTGACGCTCACTTCCATCCAGGGGATTGCGACTCCTGGCTTCCCTCTTCAGCCGGCGTCCACCTGCCCTGGAGGGTTCCCGAGACTAGTCATTGCCTTTCTTCTGCGGGGCAGCTGGTGGGTTACAACCACCGATTTTGGATCAGCAGCCCAATGGTAAACCCGCTGATCCCCGGGCTCCTCTTACGTGTATCATGCATACTATTTTCTGTGTATATAAAATATATACACATAGCTTTATAAGAATAATCATCAGAGGCTAAATTCTCAGTAGTGATTGGCATTAACTCAGTACACTGTAAACTTTTAGTTCAAAAAAGAATCATTTCCATTTCCCCTTAAAGTTGCTTGAAGACGGTCATGTTAACGATACTCTCCTTCATCGCTCTGTCCCTTGTTCCCTGGGCTGTGCTGCTTAAACTTTCCCACTTCTGGTCCCTGTTGGCCTGAGAAATTACATCATAGGCAAGTGCTGCCGGAATCACCTCGGATTCACGATGCGCTAGATTTCAAATGAACTTTGGGATGCTGGCGTCCCCCTATACCTTTTTATTGCTGCCATATTGTTCCTGCCCCATGCGTTCTTATTTCCACCTCGAGTCTCGGCCCACCATTTAAACAGCCTTGCTCAGGAATACCTACTTTTAGAATAAGCCCCAGTGCCAGCTGATTCCAATTTAATGACACTCATTTGCCAGATTGTTTGGTCCCCACAAGACAGCCAAAGAATGCTTCTCAGAGCAGCAGCATCTGAATTTGCTGGAAATTTGTCAGAAAGGCAGCTTCTCAGAGGTTCCACTTCAGACCTACAGAACCAAGAGCTCCGGGGAGCGCCCCAGGTATCTGTGTGGAACAAGCCCCTCACACCTTCTGATGAACGCTAGCACTTGGGAGTCCTGCTTTAGCAGATAGATATATTTTCCAGCAGCTGTTCTGCAGTTTGCATCTTCCTCGGAGATTTAGTATAATACTCGGAATTTTGAACTACCTGTGTACAGTACTTGGCCCTGAAATTTGATAGAAGATTGGAAAATGTTATTTGAGAGTTCTTTAAATAGTAGGTTTGTTTGCCATTGTAAGAGATGAGAGAGACGCTTCCGTGCCTTATTGGCATTTGAGAACTTCTGCCCACGGGAAAGGAATTTTACAAAACGCTTTCTATCCTAAAATCGGGCATTTCCAACGTAGCTAAAACAGTACCACCTGATTTGTGTTTATTTCTGTTTTTCTCTAGCTGCAAGAGCCGAACACGGACCGGCAGCTCATCGAGACTTCTCCAGTTCTACAGAAACTGACTGAGTTTGAAGATGCTATTGGAGTCATCTTCACTCATGTGAGACTTCTGGCCCGAGCCTTCACCTTGAGAACTGTGGGATTTAACCATCTGACCCTGTGAGTTAGACAGACTGTCATAGCCCCAGTGTGGCCCCGTAGACAAGGCCAGCCCAACCCTCTGCTACTTGCCCTTGGAAGCATTGCACAGCTCCAGGGCCGCCCCAGTGGGAGCCGGATGAGCAGCCAGGCACTGTGTGGACCAGCGGGGATGCTGTTGGAAGTCCGGTTGGCACCAGCAGAGGGGAAATGTGGAGGGAGGAGGAAGTAAACACATATCCTGTAAAGGGACAGATGTTAAATGTTCCCAGTGGGTGGGGCCAATGGTCTCTTGCAAACATTCAACGTTGCTGTAGGAGCACAGACGCTCAGTGTAAATGACGGAGGAGGACTTGGTGTCAATAAGACTTCATTTATAAAAACCACTGGCAGCTGTATCTGGCCTTTTGATTCCTGCTATAAGTGCAGGGTTCAAAGTTCAACTAGTAAAATAATTTAGAGTTTAGCTAAATGTTTATTTCACTGTTGTTTTTTTTATTTTAATTTTTTTGGCTCTTCCAAAGTTGCCTATTTACAACTCTCCAAATTTAAAGTAGGATAGGTTTTTAAAGTGTCTTTAAACTGGATTCCAGGTTTGAGTGATGACGTATATATTCCAATCGAAAAGTATAGCTTTAACAAAGATTTGTTTTACTATAAGTTTATTATTCCTGTTTGTATTAAAGACCCTCCTCAGTGTGTAACCAGGTACTGATCACCAATCTTTATCTTAAACCAGAAAACCCAACTCCATCTCCTCACGTCAATCCCCACTCACTGGGGCCCTGTAGGACAGTGTAGAACTGCCCCTTTGGGTTTCCCGCCCTGCAGATCTTTGTAGGAGCAGAAAGCCTTCTCTCTCTCCCACCCAGTGCTGGGCGGGTTCAAACTGCTGACCTTCCAGTTAGCAGCCCAACCCTCTTGTTTGATTCTCAAATCGTGCTCTCTGTACTCTTCTTTGAAGCTCAGCCTTCAATGGAAGTGCAGATCTCCTCTCCATTGAGGGAAGGTGAAAAATGGTGCTTAGATGATGCCTGTTTAAAGAGCCCCGGGGTTTGTTTGTTGTAATTCACGCATACTTACTGATCGATTCACGTTGATGTTACTCTTTTCAGGGGCCACAACCAGAGGATGGAATTTCTAGGTGACTCCATAATGCAGCTGGTCGCTACAGAGTACTTGTTCATCCATTTCCCAGACCATCACGAAGGGCACTTAACTGTGAGTGTGGGACGACTGCTGATAATATATAGCAACGAGGAGAAGAGCAAAGTCTGTATTTATACAGCAGTTGACTCAGCGCTTGGTGGCTTTAGCAAAGCATAAGCTTTGTTCATTTCAGTTTGCAAGTTCGTCGCAAAGCGGCATGTGATAGGAACTCCTTACCTTATGCTCCTTCATCTAATCATCACCTGCTCTGAAAGACGCAGAGCTAGATGGGGCGAGAAGGGGCACGATACCACCATTGAGACAGCTGGAGAGCAAGAAAGACAGACATTAAGCTAGGCCTCATTGGAGGGAGCAAAGATGAGATGGCATCAAGTCGATCCATGGAAGTTTAAAAATGTTGCAGAAGAGATGAAAAGGGTGAAGTTACTGTAGATCCTTACCTGAATATAAGTAGCTGTATACCAGTAACTTATAAATAACTATATCTGTATTTCTTTTGATGTACGTATACACATAAGGATGTCTTAAAAGAATAAAGTAAGTATATAAGTGACCGCCTTGGAAATCCACAGGGGCAGTTCTACACTCTCCTTTAGAGCTGTGGTTCTCAACCATCCTAATGCCACGACCCTTTAATACCGTTCTTCATAAAATCATTTTCGTTGCTACTTCATAATTGTAATTTTGCTACTGTTATGAATCGGTCGACCCCCGTGAAAGGGTCGTTCGACCCCCCCCCCCAAGGGGTCGCGACCCACAGGTTGAGAACTGCTGCTCTGGAGTCACTGCGTTGGCACCAGCTCGATGGCGGTGAGTTTGGTTTGGGTGTTTGGCACACTGCAGACCGTGCTAACTATCATAAGGAGGCTTGGTAAATTGCTGCAGTAAGTGTTGCCCTAGCCGAGGAGTTTCAAGAAGACTGGATGTGAGGGTGTTTGCCCTGGGTCTTAGCGAGGGGTAGGATTTGACTGTTGGAAGTGGGTTAGTGCTGCACACGTTGAGACGGCAGAAACAAGGCCACCACTGAGTGAAAAGGGAGTAGGGCGCGAGGGGCAGCCGTGACTCACTTTGACTTGAGCCTGATGGGGTGGAAAGCGTTTTAAAGAAGAGGTTTGATTTATGAACTAAGTGGAATGGTCCCCTTTTCTCCCGGGTTTATTTCCTTTTACAAAAGTTTATTGAGCTTTCTTGTCTGCGGCGAACTGTTTTTACTCTGTGAGATCGATCACTAATATAACTGGAATGGTGATCAGAACGTATCTGGAAAGCCGTCATGATGATCTCTCAAGGCACGAGGAGTAGCCTTTGAGAAGCCCCGCGAGAACTTGGCTTGGAGGCAGCAGCCCACGCTTCACTGGGCGAAGAAAAGGAGCAGTACTCCACTGGAAGGTGCCCTGGTAGCAAGGACTTGTTCTTTATTGGGTTTCAAGCAAGTAATAAGGGTCTGTCAGACTCTGCATCTCTGTCATTTTTATGCATGGTTTGCTCTGAATGGGATTGGATTTTACATCTGTGAGGATGAATATTGGAGATCGTGTAGATGAGACAGAAATATCGGGAATAGGAGGGATATGGTGAGTTGACTGTCCAGATCTGATTTATTTTTCCAGTGGGATTTCTAAGCCAAACAAAATGTGGTCCTTCATTCATTCCTACAACAGATACTTAATGCACTCCCACTGTGTACTGCACATCAAATGTGCGTGATTACTGTCGGGTTTATGGGGAAAGTGGTTTTTCTTCTGGAGTTAAAATTAAGTTCTTAAGACATAGAGGATTTTAAACATCTGCCCCTGTGAGTTAAAAACATTCATGTGCTATCAGTGTGACCACTTAGATAATGTCAGAGGCTGGGTTTTCTAAAGAACTAAAACCAGTGAAGCTTATGTATGTTTTAAGATTACGGAGAACTTAAGGGAATGGCTCATGTTGTTGTAGAAGCAGCAAGACTAAGTCTGAGTAGGTTCCAAGGCCCTGGGTCAGAGGTTAGGCTGCAGGCTTCTCCTGACCCCTTAGCCTGGAGCTGACGAACTCAAGATGGTCAGGAAGACAACGGGCTAGTGGCTGTAGGGGTGAATGACTCCAAGGTCAGATGGTAGGCCACCAACAAAGCCCCATGATAGTCAGGCAATAGAGCAGGCCATTGACTCAAGTCCAAAGAAGAGACTTGAGGTTAATGAGCCAGATGCAGGATCCAGACCCAACAAAAATCAGGCAAGCAGTGTCCACATGTATTGGAAGCAAGCCACCCCCACACCCCGAGGAAACTGCCTTTCAGTTGATTGTATCATGGCTGTCATCTGAGTGGTGTTGTCTCCTGCATTAATCTTACAACTGATGAGCTGCTCACAGCAGATCCCACTGTGGACGTGATTACAATATGTTAGGTCACCTCATGGGGGAGTAACTTCACTGCCAAACCTCTGAGAATCCTGGCCCAACCAAGTTGACCCCAAACCTACCTGTCTCAGATGGCCAAGTGTAAGTGAGCGTCTTAATGTTAGGTAAATAGACTGCTGCTGTTAAGTCAGCTCTTACTCCTCAACCTTCTGTACACAGAAGAGAATGTTAACCTATCCCGCAGTGTCCTCAGGCTTGCTGGCCTGCTTGAGCCCATCATAGCCGATGCTGAGCCGGTCCATCTCACCGAGGCTCTCCCTCACCCACACCGGCCTCACAGTGGTGGTCTGTCTCCACCAATCGATCCCTCCTGATGAGAGTCCAAAGCCAAGCGGGTTAGACAATGCTCACTCACTCTCTTATTTGACCCATAAGGTTTTCACTGACCAATTTTTGGTTATAGAGCGCCATGACTTTCTTCCTAGTCCGTCTTAATCTTAGTTAGTTCTGCCAGCCCCTGTCTATCATGGCTCAAATACTAGTCACCTAGCTTCCGGTTGCACACACTTCACCATGGTGCAGTAATCTGGAGGCGGGGCAGCGGCGGCACTCTGCGTGCTCATCCGTGTCTTCCATTAAGGAACAGATTTCATAGGTGTCGAGAGTATCTCTTTTGGGGGTGAAGAACCTTTTTTGGATATTTATGACATCATTCTCGCTCCATCCTGGTCAAATATTTAATTAACTCGCCTTAATTGTGGCTTAATGTGTGGCTGGAACTACTTCTCCTTGATGAGGCGTGTGATGTTAGCTGGTATTGATGATTTCATGCCCGCTAGCCAGATGTTCCCTACTCCTGATCTAGTTTATCTGAAAAAAATGGCCAAATCACACTAAATAGCTTAAATAATTCATCATTTTACATATATATATGACACTACGTAGTGCTACATATTTTTAAGGAGAGAGATTAGCCACTGTTTAGAATAAGCACATTTAATCCCCTTACCCCGCCGTGCCCCATCCCCTGCCAAATGATGTCTGCTGTGGGAACTTGTGGAAATGGGATGCCGTACATCAGTATTTCCCCAAAGTGGGTGATACTGCCCCCTGGGGGTGCTGGGGTGATCCAGGGAGGCTGCAGAAGTAGAGACCGAGACTTTATCCTGGAATTGTGGGCTACAGCATGAAAGATTTTCATGACCATTGAGTGCTGAGTCATTTTTTTTTTCCCGAAAAGGTGGTAGTAGGCCACCTTTGTTCCAGGTGCACACGTGTGCTGCCTCTCCGCAGCCCCCACCTCTGCTCAGGCACACTGCTTTCCTCCCAGCCACTAAACAGACAACGAAACCCCAGACTGCTGGGGTCTAAGTAAATGTGAAACCAGGCAGTGCTGGAGGCCCTCGTTCTGTGTTCTCTCCAGACTTAACTGCAGTGTCAGAAGGACAGCTAGTCCAAGTGTGCCCCTGGGCCTCACTGTCTTATAATGAGCGTGTTTACCTCGGCTATTGGGCTCTTTAGGTGATAGAATTATGATTGCTGTTGTTAGGTGCTATTGGTCACAGTGATCCTGTGCACAGCAGGGTAAATCACTGTGCAGCCCGGCCCCACCCTCACAGTCGTTGCTGTGTTGCAGGCGCTGTGTTCAAGTTCTGTCTGAGCAGCCTTCTGGAATTTCTATCTTTGCAGTGTTGCTTGGATCCCCACTGTTGGCTGCCTCTGCATGGTCAGTAAAGCACAGTTGAACGTTTTCCTAGTGTTCCTTGGTCTTAGCCAACCTCCATCTGACGCCAGCAGTGATTTCCTTGATTTCATGTCCTCTTCTGAATCTGCCTCCGATGGCTGATGGTTCTGTTGATGTGCTGCCACAACCACTTTTTGTTTCACTATCTAGAGCCAACTTCGACTTGGATGTGAGATTGACGTTGTTCGATAGTGTCCACGTCCTGTCGAGTCACTTTTCTATGCAACAGGGGTAAATACGGCTCTCTCTTAATTGGCTGGCCTGGCAGATGTCTTCAGGTCTCTTGGCTCAGGCGAGTGAGTGCTCATAGCAGCGCGTGTGTTTGGCGAAACTTCTCAATTGGCATACCACCGGCCCTTATGTGTCTCATCCTTGGCAAAAGGAGCCCTGGGGTACAGTGGGTTGAGCATTGAGCTTATCTGCCAGGTCAGTAGTTCAAAGCAACAGTCCCTCTGGGGAATCAAGGCAAGTTAATTTGCTTCCATAAAAATGTACAGCCTTGGAAACGGTGCAGCAACTTTACTCTGTGGGCGCCAGCGTATTCGAATAACCTTGACGCAGTGGGGGTTGTGGGTTTGTTATTGTCTCTAGTGTGGTTTGAATTTCTTCTTTCAGTACCACCAGTTCGTGTGTGTGTGTGTGTGTGTGTGTGTGTGTGTGTGTACGTACTGGAGGAAGGTTTACAGAGCAGATGATCAGTTTTATATTTAGCAGTTTGTACACATTTTGTCCAACTCATCCATTGGCATCCCCTCAGTGCTCTGTGGTCCGACTTCTCTCTGTGTTACCTGTTTCCATTCGTCCATCTTTTCTGATATTCTGAGCTTTGCTTGCCTCCTCTTACCAGACTATAAAGTCCATGAGGGAAAGACTGGCCTGTTTGTTTTCATTTCTGATTCCTCCCTTCCTGACATCCTAGTGCTCAGCAACTGTGATCTGAAGGACAGATTATCAGGCTCAGCATTCTTCTGTTCTTTGACAGGCACTCCAGAGCTTACCAAGGCCCTTGGTGGCCTGACCCTCGTGCCCAATCTCACGCCACACAGTCTACTCCTCCTGGCGTTCCTCCGCCAAAGCCGGCTTTGCGCTTCTCCAAGGCCGCTCCTACCACGGGGTCTCCGTGCTTCCCCACGGTAGCCTTCCTCTTGTGTGTCTGGTTATGGCTGCCTCATTACATGGTTCCCGAATGCAGGGAAACTTTCCCCGACAGCGCACATGGGCACCCTCCAGAATCAAAGTCCCTGTGGTGTCTGGTAAAGTCATGAAAGCATGAGGTCTTTGCAGTTAGCGCAGCCCCAGAGGATGGCGCAGCATGGGACAGTGTTTCGTTCTGTGTGTCCAGGGTCTCTGAGTCAGAGCCGACTACTCAACACCAAGCACCAGGTCCGATAGCCGCTCACCTGTTAGTTCCTCGCACTGTGGTGGCTTGCATGTGTTGTGATGCTGGAAGGCACACTGCCTGTAACATTTAGACTTCACTGGAAGCTTCCCGGCTGAGACCGATTAGGAAGAGGGACGCAGTCATCTCCTTCTGACAAACATGGGCCTGTGAGAAGCAGTGTACCTGGCCATGGAGCATCATCCGATCAAATGCAGAAGAAGGGCTCCCCTCCCCTGCAGTTCAGAAGGCACTCACGCTGTGCCAGGAAAGAGCTGCTGCTGCTTGGAAGAGAGTCGGACTGCGTGCTGCAGATGAGGAGATGCTTTGCAAAGAGAGGAGAGGAAGTGGCACGGAAGGGAAGTGTAGCACGTTGCTGTACATGTTGAGGAGAAGCTGAAAGCTTTCTGAGCATCCGAGGATCAGAATTAAGGCGTTCCGGTAGGGTAGGGGTATAAACAGTGGGCTGACCCATCAGCCACTCTACCGGAGAAAGATGGGGTTTTCTGCTCCCACAAAGATCCAGTCCCCGATGTCCTAGGGAACAGTTCTACTCTGTCCTAGAGGCTTGCTGCAAATCGTAGTCAACTTGATGGCAGCGAGTGTAAGGATTAATGTAAAATTTGTGATGTATTACTTACTGCAGGTGTCAGGAGGGTGGGGTGGCCAATTAAACCTTACTGTGTGTAACAGCACACAACTACTACGTGTCTCCATGCATAGTGTAGGGTCACTCCTTTATCAGGGCTAAGGGGGTTTTCCCTTTCGGAGTGATCCTTGGGAAAAGTCTAATTTTTTGTCCCAGGTGGATAATGAGTTAGAATTGGGATGCAGACGAGAGAAGCTTGAGTTCATAGGCTGAAGTTTTGGCTCCCTCGGACTAAGGCTGCCCCGGGAATCAGGGCTGTCTGCGAACTTCTGAGAGCAAGGATTGGCTCGGGCCACCCTTGAAGACATCAGCCACACAGGCGTTTCCTCCTGCTGCTGCTCTTCTCCCTGGGCCTTCCCTGTGTGCTCCTGAGCTCGGTAGATCCGCGAGGCCCGGCTGTGGTGTGTGCCAGCAGAAGGAGGCGCAGAGAGCTGTGTGTGCGAGAGGCATGGTGGAGAGGATGGGTAAACAGGATGGGGACTGGCGGGGCAGCCCCTCCCTGCTGCCTGCTGCTCACTCTAACCAGTGCCCGAGCTGAAGGAGCTCTCGGAGGACATGGATCCCACAGCCTCCCTCGGGAACCTGTTCCACAATTTCTCCATCACCGGCGTCACGCGCCCCTTCCCATCTGACCTGGATTCCTCCTGCGAGCATTTGCATAGCTTTTCTTTCGCTATCATGGGAAATGCAGACCATCTGGCTCCCACTCCTTGCGTAATAGACCTGTGTGGCACTTCACTGTCATTTTTAACAATGTATTCTGCTGTCATGCCCCGTTCTCATGTTAAACTCTTCGCAGCCATAAATCACAGCCTGTGGAGTGTACACTAGGTGGCCCTCTTTGGTTACTCATGCCCTGCAGCTGTGGTTCCCTGCACAGCGTCCAGAGTGAGTGATGAGTGGGATGGAAGGGAAAGTGTTCGCCCTTGCGCGCGCGCGTGTGTGTGTGTGAGAGAGAGAGAGAGAGAGACCAGTAAACCTTTTTCTTCTTAATATTTAAGTTCAAACTAATTGTGTGGCGGTGTCATTTACATTGTCACATGCCTGTGTCCCTCCATCCCTTTCCACTCCGTTCCCGGGAGCCTTCATTTCAAATGCGAAGGGGGTTTCAAAAAGTTTGCTGAAAACGGACATGAAAAGATCATGGAATTTGTCCGTGAACTTTTTTGACTCCCCCACATGGAACCACGTTCCTTTTGTTGTTGTTGTTGTTGTTGTTATTGTTAGGGGCTACTGAGTCCGTTACAGCTGACAGCCACCGTGTCCAACAGGTGGACCCCCTCCCCAGCCCTGCGCCGTCCTCGCATGGCCGTGGGGCTCACTGTTGCTGCCACCGCGTCGTCAGCCTGTCTTGCTGAGGGTTTCCCTTCTTTTCATGGACCCACTTACCAAGCATGACACCTTTCCCCGGGGACTGGTCCCTCCCGATAACATGTCCACAGTACGAGAGGCGCTGCCCGGCCCGCCTGGCTTCCGAGGAGCATTCTGGCTGCATCCCTCCGAGCCGAGCCGCAGGGGTTTGTTCTTCCGGCAGTCCATGTTACTTTCACTGCTCCTCGCCAGCCCGGAAACTCAAGGCACCCGTTCTTCCCCAGCTTTCTCTGTCCAGTCCGACGTTGCCCTTTTTAGGGGATTTAAAGAGAGGAGAAGTGTTGAGGGCAGGTGAACAAAGACAAAAACAAAGTCAAGCCCGCTGCCAGCAAGTCGATTCCGACTCACGGTGACTCTAACGAGGATTTTTGCGGCTGTAAATCTTTACAAGAAGGCCTCGTCTTTCTCAGAAAGTGGCTGGTGGTGGGTTTGAGTCTGTGGCCTGTAGCTAGGCCACCAGTGATGCCGCAGCGTCGTTTAGCATGTGGCCACTTGGAGGACAGCAAGTGAGCTGGAATTCAAATTATATTGCACTGAAAACAAAACAGCTGGAGCAATTCTTGGGCCCTCTAGAGGCCTTTCCCTATTCATGAAGAGCAAGCACATCTCACCTGAGAGGAAGATGGGACTGTTGACCCCAGGGGCTAGCACTTCTGCGCTGATTCCGTGCCGGCCATTGTACTAGTTGAACACCTCTTTCTCGAATTCCTCACGCCCGCCCTTTGAGGTGGAAACGGCCTTCTCTATTTGACAGATGTGGAAACTGAGGCCCAGAGGCAGTAACCGTCTGGGGCCACACAGCCAGGCAATGCTTGCAGCCCCATTTGAACCCAGCCTGCTGGGCGCTGCATGTTTTCAATGAATTTATTTTGTGACTACATCACACCGCTTTTGAAACAGACTAATAACTCATGTTCAATTGAGTACTGAATGCTGGTTTTCTAGATTTCGGCTTTAAAAAAAGTTAAAAGCAGACATTGCCCTTTGTAGAAATCGCACTGTGTGGTGTCAATATCTGTGGACTTGACAGCGCACATCTTGCCCCACTGAAGTCACCAATAGGATCTTCTCACAATTAAGTTATCTGGCCACTGCCCTCCTTTGAAGCCGTTGTTGTAATTCGAACAATTTTTAAGTTTTGTTAACATAATTTGCATATCCTATAACTCAGTGGTTTAAACTACTGAAAAGAGTTGCAGTCATTGCTGCAGTTAATTTTAGAACACATACCTTCCTTGTTGTACTCATCATCGTTCGCTTTCCATTTCCCCAGCCTCCCCTGCCTTCACCCCAAAAACTGTCCACCCGGTGACTGTCTCTATAGACTGACCTCCCTGGTCAGTTTCGTAGACAGGAAAGCCTACAGAAAACAAGCCCAACAACAAGAACCAGACAAATCTCCACTGAACAGAAAGCAGACCCTGAGAACAACGCAAACCAATTGTCAAAGGGCCGAAAGGGAGAGGTAGCGATACGGAGTTACACTGAATGTCTGCATTAGGCCATCTGTCTGAGAGTGAGGGTGTGTGTGTGCTTGGTCGGTGTCTTCGGAAGCCTACGGGGTGCTGCCCCCTCGACGGGCTGAAGCACAGGCTCCTCCACGCCACCTGCAAGCGCTCTGCTAGGAGACCCTGGCGCTGCTCTCCTTTCCTTCCCCACATCACCCGAAATCCCTCTTTCCCCACCGGATACCCGGGGTGCAGCTGCGAGTGCCAGGGAACCTGAGTGCCGGCCCCCACAACCACGTGAGCCATTGCCCTGGTGGCTGGGGAGCCCCCGGAACTTGAGGGTGGACTCTCGGGGGAAGGGTGGTGGCTTATGTTGGGATGATGGAGCCGGGTAGCATTTTGGAATAGTTGGACATCTGGGGCATCTTTAACGGCAAGCTCATTGGAACAACCTTGGGCTGGGCTTTGCCAGGCTGCCCCCCGCCGCGGCCACGCAGCTCCACGCAGGGGTCGTCGTACCCACCCATAGCACTGCCTCACGGCACCCTGCTTTTGCCGCAACGGTGACCTCCTTCCGGAAGACACTTCCCTGCCCCTTTCCCGCTGACCGACTCGGGTGATTTTCCAGTTCTGCTTCCACCTTCCTCAGAATCCACCTTTACAGATTTTGTACATGCCTGTGTGTGAAGTTAGATCTCTAGAAATTCAAGTTCTGTGGCTCATAGAAGCGGCCTTTCTAAGACAGCCCGGCCCAGGAGCCACTGGGGTGTCCTGGAGGCTTGCTCGGCGCTCTCAGGGGTCCTTTCTAAAGGGCCGGGGTCTAGAAGGCCACTGGGCTGTCACTGTGGCTGCCCCGGGACCTTTCGATGACGTGTGTGTGTGGGGCGGGGGGGGCACTCTCCAGACCGCAGCTGGCGCCAGGCACCTGGTAGCAGTCTGTAACAGTACACAAAGCACTGCAAAGGCAGCATTTCGCTTGTGTGTGATTGGAGAACTAGGCCCTGTAGCCTAGGAGCCTGGTGGACACTTGTTAAAGTGCTCCGCCCTTGACCGCCAGGTTAAAACCACCAGCCTCTCTGGGAGAAAGACGTGCTGTCAGCACCCACAAGGATGGACATCCTGAGACCCTCTGAGGCAGTCCTGCTCTCGCCAGTAGGGTGGCCGTCAGTCAGAACGGGCTGATGACAGAGGGGTTGGTTTTGGCTTATAGCCAAGTTAACACGCAAAATCACCCAAAATAACTCTCCTGTCCTACCTTAGCCTCTCCTGAGAGGCTGACTCCTTCCTTGCCATGATTCCAAGCCCCAAAAGATCTTGTCCTTCCAGCTCAAGCATTCCAGATTCCTCAGTATGAGGCTAGTGAATTGCTGGGCTCCTTATTGGCCGGGCCTTCTTTTTACCTTATACATCAGGCATTTTTTAACTTTGAGCTTCTCTGTGGGTATTAATTCTGTTGAAACGCCGCACTGAGGAAATGATGGAGCCGGGGGAAAAGAGGAGGACGGGAGCAGAGACAAGTCAAGAGTAATCGTCTGAAATCCCACAGCAAGCATGGCTTATGAAGATCAAGTTGTATTTCTGCTTCATGAATCATTGTCAGACAAATTAAGAACATATTGTTTCTTAGTTATCTATTGTCAAGGATGCAATATCAGGCGTTGAGAATAAATCTTGATTTTCATAAGCTTAGCTGACACCATGGCGCCATAAAGCATAAAACTTGCTTCTAATAAACAAAGTGCGATGTGGAACAGCAGGGCGCAGAATGCCAGCAAAACTCACTCGGAGCCTCCTCCTGCCCTTGCCCTGGCTTTAGAACTGCGTCGTGGCAGCGAGGAACTTTGCTTTTTCAATAGACCAAGGATTTGTGATGTCTGTTGTCAGAAAACTCCTCGCTGTGGGGGCATAGTCTCCCCCAGATCTTAGCGTCAGGGGTAACTACGTTCAGTTTGGGTTGGGGGAGTTCCATCCAGCTGGGGGCCTTTCCGTTAGACTTTTGTGTCTACCTTCCTCCCCCAGCCTTCCCTCCAGCTTCTCGGTATCGCAGGGTGACCCAATGGTGGTCCGAGGAGCATGGTGCTCCATCGAGTGTTTCACAGCTACTTTTGGGTAACAGGTTGCCAGAGCTTTCTAAAAGGTACCTCTAGGTCAGGGCTGGGGAACATCCGGCCCAGCGGCCAGGTAAGACCCAAGAAATCATAAATTCCAACTAACATCACATGCCTCACCAAAGAGAAGCCGGTTCAGCCAGTACGTGAGGGGTGGGTTAATTAAACGTTTGACCAGTTTTGCCCGAGAATGATGTTGTAAATATGCACATGGCCCTTGGCGGGGGAAAATGCCCCCCACCCCTGCTGTAGGTGAGCGCCTGCCTGTAGCCTCTCAGCTAACAGCCATTGCTGTGTTCACTCGGAACCAATACACCACCACCACCACCCCCCCCACCCCCCCCCCGCCCGGGGCTCCACCTTCATCTCGGTGCCCGCCAGCCCCACTCTTGTTCGCGGAGCGCCCTCTACAGTGGACTGAATGCAGTCATTCTCGGGGTGGGGGTGGGGGTGGGGTTTCCGGTTTCTACGGAATAGGTCGGAGAGCACAGTCTGAAACTCCTAGGGGAAACTTGGAGAGTCTGACGCTGCAATATGACTGTTGCCGTGTAATGTGGATCGTGCTAAGGGAGCCTCCGGGGATGTTGCTATGTCCAGTAGCCCAGGTCAGCCACCAGCAGAGCACAGCATGTCCGTCCTGAGGGCGTTGTGAGGACAGCCCTGTGTGTGCAGCTGCTCTGCGTATGGTGAGGGCGCTTCAAAACGCTTGTGGGAAAGCGGAACTGAAAGATAATGGGATGTTCCCACAAAACTTTCGGAGCAGCAACAAAGAAGGTGAATCTCAAAAATAATAATTAAAGCAAATAGACTATTGCAATCCTTAAATCACTCGAAGACTTCACTTCTTCCGATCCCACGGTAACCACGCCTGTGTCCTGAATCTTGAAGTTCTAGACTTACAAAAGTCAAAGGTTCCTTAGGAACGACTCTCCAGTAACAGCAGCCCGGATCTCTGTGCCCGGTGGGGATTGTGGGAACTGATGGCAGTGGGCACGGGGAGCGGTCAGGGGGACAGAAATGCACAAGGCTGTCCAGCCCCTCTATCGATACACTTCACACGTTTTCATTGCATGTGGATTACACATCAGTGAAATTAATTCTAAGATGTTCCTTCCTGTCATAACATTAAACTTCCAGAAGCTGTGATTTTTAACCCTTGAGCAGCAGCCCTTCCTAAAGGCCTCCCTAGTACTAAGCAAGGGAGCAAACCATTTACTTGTCAGGTTGGCAAGTCCAGAATAGCAGCAAAGTACCTGCAAGGAGAAGCCAGGAGCGTGCAGAGCACGTCCCTGCAGCACGAGGGTAATGCCTGAGAGATCCAACTTTGACCCCTGCTGGCCCTGCCAGGAGGCCGTCTCGGGCCAGCTGGGCCCAACAGTGACACTCTCTGAACTTACCTCCGTGTCTCCCACGCAGCTGCTGCGAAGCTCTCTGGTGAACAACAGGACCCAAGCCAAGGTGGCCGAGGAGCTCGGCATGCAGGAGTACGCCATCACCAACGACAAAACCAAGAGGCCCGTGGCCCTCAGGACCAAGACCTTGGCCGACCTTTTGGAATGTGAGTGCCCCCATTTCTCTGGCCCACAGAGTCGAGCTCGGAATCCGACTGACCCCCACTTCATTCTTCTCGTGACCCTCACGTTCTGCCCACAGAGACCTCTTTTCTCCTTGCATGTTTATGTATGCTTTCGCCAACGCTTGTTTGGAGAAGAATAACTTGGAATGTAGACATGTGAATCATGAACCCTAGATTCAGTCATGGGTTCGGTGGAAACCACCCCCACACCGTCATCCCACCCCAGCACCCAGCTCTGTTTGTGTAAAGCAGTCACAGAATGAATGGTCATTGTTCATAATTGCTTACGCCCAAGACCCTTCATATAGGTCACCGAAGAAAGATAGGTAATCTATTCACGAACTATTAAAGTCATTATCCATTGTTTGCAGAGAGCTCAAAGCACTGTGGACAAATGCCATTTTCAGTGTTTCTAAGTTGGTCTGAAAACCTCCTAAATCATCTTATTATAGCTAACTAAAGAATCCCATGACTTGTAAATAAACATGCCAGCCACCAGGCCTCGAACTCCCCCCTCTTTAGGAATGTCACGACACTATGTAGGAATATTAAGGGCTTCCCTCTGAATCAGCTCATTTACCCAACCTAAAGGCAGCCCAGCCAGCACTTGAAACAGGGTCTTTTGAACTAAAGATAGGAGTTTTTGAAAGAATAAGGTAAAAAAAAAATCATTAAGCTGCTAGATTATCTCTGGTTATTTACTTACTTGTTTATGTATATATTTTAACTCCAGGAAAGTTATTTTTATTCCTTCTTTAAAATAAAAACAAAACTGGCCACTTATTGAATGTTTGATGACTTCACCCTGGGGAGTCATCCTTGACTTACGCAGAGAAGACTCTGTTTTTGTCATGGTTCTTAAAGCCCTTCTCTGGTTGGGTGGGTTGGGCCTGTAGATCAGCGTGGAAGCCCCATTAAGGGATGACGTCCTCCAGACTGACGTTGAGGGCCAGTGCCACAAGGCCGTACCGTCCTGGAGCCTCGTTGGGCCTTCTGGTTGTCTGTGGGTTTGTTGATTTTAACACATGGCCGCTTTCTCTGCTCTTGGGCCATTTCCTTTTGCAAACTGTCTGTTCTGCCCTGGTTAGCGTAGTGGGTTACACATTGGGCTGCTACCTACAAGGCCAGCAGTTCGAAACCAGAAACAGCACTCTTTAAGGGAGAAAGATGGAACACCCAAGTCCCATGGAGAGTTACAGCCTCGGCCTCCCACAAGGGCAGTGCTACCCCGTCCTCACTGTGAGTCCAGCTTCACTCGATGGCAGGGCTTGGTTAAATGGCACTGCATCATGGTTTATGATAAAATGTTCTCTTTTTATCTCTTTCGCCCCTAACCCCCAACACAACAGCATTTATTGCGGCACTCTACATTGATAAGGATTTGGAGTATGTTCATACTTTCATGAATGTCTGCTTCTTCCCCCGGTTA